>NW_008349529.1:25864-87543 GCF_000622305.1 Nannospalax galili
AAGTCTCACATAGCTGTTGTGGGCTATATAGGTGCATGAGAGGCTAGTTAATGACTTCAACTTCTCTGAACTCCAAGATCTTACTAATTTCTCCAAATGTAATAAAAATAGGCAGAGATCATCTCTGGAGTATAGACCGCTTCTACCTGAATCCTATCATGAAAAATCCTTCTGTGTTTAAAAGCGTATTTTTTATTTTTCCTGTCAGTTTTACTGCATGAAGAACAAAAAGCTGGTATAACCAGTGTCACAACGGGGTTCAACTCCTACATATCTCTGATACCCATCCTCTCCTCTTTGACTCTATAAATGTTGTGTTGACTGAGGATATCACCTCTTTTGGAAAGCTGTAACAGCCTTCAGGTACACAGCCTCAATCTATTCTCCCTCTATCTTCCACAAAAAATCCAAATACTCTATTCTGATGATACAGCTTTAAAAGTCTTTAAGGACTCCTTATGGCCCACATCATGAGGCCTCATCGTTTCATTCCTGTTGGCCTCACTAGCTACATCTCTATCCTGGGCCTCCCTGCCTTTCCTTTTGTGCTCCACCAACCCCATCTCCAGGCTATGCTGTGCAGGGCACTGTGTCTTCTTATTCCTTTGCTGGGCCCTCTGCTCAGAATACTCTTCTTCCTGCTCATTCAGTTCTATCCATTCATAATCTCGCCTTAGTGCCCATCTCTGAATTATCTGCAATACCAGACAAATCTCTACTCTGGGCCTGACCATAAAAGCTATACTGAGTTTCTTCAGGAAGATAACCTGTTTTATTGATACACTCAGGGGGCTGTAAACATATGAACAGGGAGCATTAGCTTTAGATATCTGGTTTTTCTTAACACCATGGCAATGTTTTGAGATAGTGATTTTCAAGGCAAATTGATTTTTATAAAGTTCAAGAAAGCACATAAAGGTAATTACCAATAATTAATATTAGTTACTTACCAAGTATATGGAAGTAGCCTAAATGATGGCTATGTGATCATAGCACTGAATTCCTACCAAATACATCCAATGACTACAACATTTTACAGGTGGGACACCTAAGCCTCAGAGAATTTAAATAACCCACCCCAAGTTCTGTAATCTGGTCCCTGAGATCCAAATATCCTCTCTATTCCCATTATTCTCAATTCACATTGGCATTGGGATCTTTCTCCCAGGTCTCCAACCATATTGCAGTTCTTTTCTTGATATTTCCATGTTCATGTCAAATACACATCTCAAATGTAGTATTTCAAACAACTTTCTAATCGCCCCCCTAATCAATCAGTTCTCCATGTTCTTTCCCACTCCCATCGATGGCAACTGCATCTTTCCAGATGTTCAGGCTCAAAACTTTGGATTATTCCTGACTCCATTTCTGCACAACCCACTCCACATTCATTAGGAATCCCAGTGGACTCCACCTTTAAAACAGAACCATAATCTGACTACTTTCCACCATTTCTATCACCACCTCTCATGGGCATCTCTGCAACAGCCTCCCAACATGTCTCCCAGCCTCTATTCCTGCCCCCTGCAGTTTTGCACAATTTGCAGTCAAGTTAGGTTTCCTGCCTCATTCAGAGCACAGAGTAAGGCCCTCCCAGTGACACAACCCTTATACTTCTGACCTGGCCTCTTAATTCTCTACTGCTAATTCTGCTCCAGTCATACTGTCCTTAACAGTGTCTCTAGAGCAACCAAAGATATTTTCTTGCTTTTTGTTTGTTGTACTGACTGTTCTTCCTGGAACTCTTCCTCTAGACATTCATAGAGCTTCCTCCATCACTGTCTTTAAGTTCTAGACCAATGTGATGTTTTCAAAGACTGTTCTTACTCTCCCTGTTTAAAACTAGTCTGATCCCAATCCAATCACCTCCAACCCCTTTTCTGACTTATTTTTCTCTTATCTTTCCTTACTCTTAGGCTATAATTTGTTTATTATGTTTTTTTCTAGTATCTGTCTTCCCTTCCCAGGATGTAATCTCTACTGATGTGCCCCATACTCTTAGAATGCAGCGGTGGTTGGAGCATACTAAATGCTCATTAACTCATTACTGAACAAATGAATTATTACCAACTGTTCATAATGAATCCAAGTTCTCACTGGTAGGAAAGAGCCAAGAGCTTTCCAGGGTTGTATCACTGCTCACAGTTTATCATAGATGTGATACTAGAATAGGACAGTTTATTCACAAGGCAACAATAACACACAGAATAAGTTATACCTCATGAGAATGAACACAAAGCTTTTGGAGGCAGAAAATCTGGGTTCAAATACTTTGAGTCTACTAATTTGAGAAATACTTAAGCCTCTGAAGAATGAAAAAGAATTTTCAGATAGATTAAAAAAATTTTCTGTCTTATGGGGACTATAGTGATGGCTCAGCTGTTAAGAGTACATACTGTTTATCCAGAGGATCTGAGTTCAGTTCCCAGTGACCCTATCAGGAGGCTCTCAATTGCCTGTAACTCTAGCTCCTGGAGGATCTGACACCTCTGGCTTCCTTGGGTACCTGCTGCACTCACATGTACATATCCATGCACAGACACACATACATACACATAGTTTAAAAAATAAAAATAAATTGAAAAAACATTCTATCTTGTAGTTTTGATTGGTTGATATATTATTTGTTAAAAACTTTTATAGTGTCAAGTAATGTTCTAGGCATTTTATAACTACTAACTCAGTTACTTTTCCTAACAAATCTATGAGAAGCAACTAATATTCCTGTTTGCAATTATGGAAACTTAGAAAACTTAAACAACTTTCTCAAAGACATAACAGCAAATAAAAAGTGAATCTGGGGTTTGAACCTGCACTTCACACATTAAAGGTCATCTGTGTTCACCATCTCTGTGGTAAGGATTACATAAACCAGTGTAAATCAAGTTCCTTAGAATGCCAAATTTCAAATTTTCCTGTTTGCACTTATCAGTACTATTATGGTTATTTGATAATAATGTTTTTTGTTTGAGTTGTATACTTACCCATCTAAAAGTCAATATAAAACATGTAAACACATCCTAAATCAAAGCACAAAATTTGGATAGTACTTAATGCACAGAAACAAAAAAACAAAAAAAGGTAATTGTTTATAAAAATACTTGAGTGGCAAAAATGTTCACAGATCATTTTAATGGAACATGGATTCTACATCATTTCATTGCTAACTGTGCTTTTAAAGTTCTTTTTGAAGAGACTATATGTCTCTCATTTTAAGTAGCTTAAATACCAAATAACTTCTCTATGTGCCAGACATGGTGGTGTTAAACCTTCAGTCCCAGTACTTGAGAGGCAGAGGCAAGTGGATGTCTCTGAGATCAAGGCCAACCTGGTCTCCCTAGAGAGTTCCAGGCCAGCTGGGGCTACAAGGAGAACTTGTCTCATAAAACCAAAATAGGCATGAGAAGAATAGGAGGTAGGAATTGGCTAGGCAGTTAGGGTAAAAAGACCACAAAGAAATGTAGCCAGTTTCTCGGCTAAAAGTAAAAATGTCCTTGGGCCTGTTAGCAACACACTCTGTTCCAAAGGCCAAAAATGTCAAAAGTATTTGGGAGCTTGTATCTAATCCTTAAAAGATTTTAGGGTTACTTCTTCAGAGGGGGGAATGTTGGAGGGGAGGGAGTGGGCATGTACAGTGATGGCTGAGGTGAAAAGGGGAAGAAGTCGGTTGCTCTAGGAAGCCATGTGGTACAGCTGCTCTTCTCCCTGGGCTGTGATTACTTACAGACTGGGGGAAGCTCATACTCCACCTCCAGAACCACTCTTTCTCCCACATTCTTTAGCAAGCTGATGATCTCATCATGGCGGAATTTGGCCAGGTTGATCCCATTCACGGCTTTGATGTAGTCCCCCACATCCAGCTGGTCACTTCTGTAAAACAGAAAAGGCCGGTATAATGGACACATCCTTTCCACAGGCTTTCCCCTCATAAACTGGCTTAGTGAGTGCACATAGTAAACACCCTGCTTCCTAGAACAGGATTGGCCCGGAAGAGCAGGAGTGCAGCCGGGGATGGATAAGAGTCAGCGGGTCTTGCCTGCTCACATTGCCTGTTACACTTGGGGACTTCTGCCCTTGGCATGCCACTATCTTGGATTGCTTCTCGTTAGAGAAGCCTCTAATTTTAAAAACAGCATCAGACAAAACAAAGAGAAACTTTCAAACGTCTTGGTTGCTTAGCTCCTACAGTGTTTGTTCTCTGGGGATGGATCCTGATCCTAGTCACTGCAAGTCTTTCCTTCTTCCCTCTCAATTTTGCTGCCTGCGTTTTGGATATTTCATAGCTTTCAATGTCTTCACTGGGAGTAGAGCCAGAGCTAGGGCTGAGGAAACAGTTACTGTTAACCTTTAGAAACACCATTATGAGCAGGACTGATAAAAAAGAATTATTAAGAAAGAAACTGCACCAGAAGCCCCACGTTCCAGCAGACTGCCGTTGCTCTTCACCACCAATAGAGAACTGCCGCTGCTTTGAGGCTTTTAGAGTGCTTCACTTCCAGACTAAGGGCAGGTAGTGAGACCAGTGATAGGAGTTGAAATGTATGTCACCAGACACAAGGGCAGACGGAGAACTTCCTCCACTACGTCTGTCCTTTAGGAAAGCATCTCTTAGTCTTGGGGAAAAGGAAGTCTTGTTAACAGAAAAGCAAAATTTTCCTTGGAAATGTGGAGTCACGCCTGCCTCCCTTTCCTCTTCACTAGTCATTTTTCTCCTGTTCCGTTTCTTCAGTCACATGGGTCATCTGCTTCACAGTGGAAGATCTGAATGTCACTTTTAAATGGAAGCCCATTTGCTGTCCAGAGGCACAGCCAGGCCTAGACCCAAGAGATCCTGTCAAAATTAAACCTGTGAGAGCTGGGCTGCTCCTGAGGGGACACGAAACTCCCCAGTGGCTTGGGCGCAGTCCAGAAGAGCCACTGGCAGATCTGGGGAGCTGCTCCTGAGGCATGCCCGCTGTGCCGCTGCTGGGAGGTGCTGCCTGGCAGATGGCAGCTGTCATTTGTTAATCAGTGACCTTTCTAATAAAGCTCTGATTGTTAAAATTAATTTTATCCTTGTCCCTTTTTTTCTGTTTCCCCATGAGGCAGTTACCTGGCAGCAATCCCTCCCTGTCGCAGGTTGGACACTCTTGGCTTGCCGTCTTTATCAATTCCTCCTGATACTGTCAGGCCGAGAGTGGTGCCTTCCTTCTTCATGAGTTCCACCACGGTGGAGCCCTTGAATTCCTCTGTAAAAGAAAAGCATTCACCCTATTTAATGTGAGCAGAATCACAGATGCTGTTTTGTGTGGTTAGTGACTCCATCCCCCAAATCCCCACATTTTCATTTATGAGAAAAGATCTATGCTTGCACTGTAAATTGCAGAATGTCTCGTGATGATGTGTGTACAGTGTTGAGAAAGGCATTCCAGGGGAGGTGACTAAACAGGGGGGTCCACTCCAGGTTGACAATAAATAGTCTGAATCCTCTTATGTACCAATGACAATATTCTCCTTTGGTTTCTGCCATTCCCTGGGGACTTTGTTTGCTAGTCGTAGAATTTGAGCTAGGACAACTGAATGGTTGGCAGGCAATACAGAACAGAATATTAAATAATCACACAAATGAGTCCATAGAGTGTGGTAGCCAACTCCAAGTTCGCTGTACATTTCATCTTAGGAAGCCAATCCACATAGGAGTGTTCTCCATAGGTTCAAGAAACATAGTGTCGACACTACTTTATTTGTCTTTGAAAATTAAAGTACAAGGCTCAGGTGACAACACCTATCATTTCCTGTAGGATATGTCACAGTACAGCAAGGCAGCACTGTTCCTCAGGATTTTGGGGCAACTTCCATAAATCTTTCATTGTCTAGGTAACAAAATTTTAAAATTTCATAGATCTTGCTGGTGTGGTAGCATATGCCTTTAGTCTTAGCACTTGGGAGGCAGAGGCAGGCAGATCTCTGTGAGTTCAAGGCCAGCTTGTTCTATGTGGTGAGTTCCTAGGGTGACAGGGAGACCCTGTCTCAAAAAGACCAAAATAAAAATTCATAGATCTTGTGGGAATCTATCTACACTCTAAGGAGGAGCTCAAATCTTTTGATTTTAACCAAAGCAGAAGATAAGAAAACTCTAAGAATATACTTCTTTTCAGAAATCAAAATGGGAAGAGTCAATATTTATCTTTGGGAGACTAATTAGGATAAATACTATGTTAGAATTTCTTGTGATGTTATTTCCTCCAATGGAGAAACCAGATAGTTTTCTAATTTTCTAATTTTTGCTGAATCAGGTTCTGAATTTCAGGAGTTATGAACTTCCAGAACACCAATGACATTCAACAACCTTGCTTATTCTAAGTCAGTTAAAAAAAATGATTATTTGCTGGGGCTGGAAAGATGGCCCAGTGGTTAAGAGCACTGGCTACGCTTCCAGAAGACGTGGGTTCAGTTCCCAGGACCCACATGGGGGCTAACAACCATCTGTTAACTCCAGTTCCCAGGGATCTGATCTCTCCTGGCTTCTGTGAGCATTGCACACACGTGATACACTTATATACATGTAGGGAAAACACTCATACACATAAAATAAGAATAAATAAGCAAATTTAAAAAGATTGTTCATATATTTTTTGCCCTTAATTACACATAACAGTTATTTATGACTAAAAAATCTCCATGAATGTTTATCTTACAGAGATATTCAACGTGTGGCTGATAGTCCACCAATCTGTGAAAAACTCAAATCATGTTAAGGAGAGAAATACTCTCTCATAGAATCTAGTGAGCAGAAAAGACTACCTGGAGAAAGGGGCAAGGGACACAAGGCCACTCACCTCCTCAGTGACAACAGGGAAAGCCATCCCTGGAAGGGCTTTCAAGGTTACCTGGCCCTATGATTTTACCACCCCAGCACATCACTGCAGGAAGCTAGCTTTTCTGTGGAAGTTTTATGAGGGCTGCATGGTACTGTTCTTTAAAATAGACACCAAGGAAGAAGGTCTGAGTATGCCTGCTGTTGACATTATCCATCACATTTCATCTGAGCTATCAAATAAGGACTGAAATTCAAGAGTCAAAATTCTGGCCAAGTACATGACAGTCCAAGATCTTTTACACTATTTGCCAAAGTGCATCATAGGAATGAAACTTTTATAATATAGATGGATTCTGGACAAATAACTTTTTTTGGTCTCACTATGTAGCTGTGGCTGACCTAGAACTTGCTAAGTAGACCACGTAAGCCTTGAACTCACAGAGATCTGCCTGCCTCTGTCTCCTGAGTGCTGAGATTAAAGGAGTGCACCACCATGCCTGGCTGCACAAATACTTTTACCTAATCTTGAAACATAAGGTAAAACAAGCTCACTGAGCCGAGTGCTCATCTTGTGACCTGGACATATGATCTTAATCCCTCAATATCTTCCACCCAAACTAATACATGAATGTGTGTATGTATACTTTCCATATCAAAGTGCTGCCAACAGTGCTTCTCTCATTGCAAACTGAAGGAAACTGTAGCTGTGTGTGTGGTATTCTAGGTCTAGAGATCAAAGGGCAAAATTCTTTCCAGACAAAATAAGGGTTCATCTTTTAATTTCTGCTTCATCCGGATATACTGTTTCAGAAAAAAATGAGTCCCTTGTTTTACAACAGTTCGGAGAGAATTCTGAAGGAACAGGTTCTCAGCAGTTCGAGTCAACGCTTGGCCTTCAAATGGATGCTAAGAGTCAGGCTGTTCTTTATTACAGCGTAACTGTAATGTGGCTTAAATGCTGCAGTCTATCAGTGTTTATGCTGTACCCATGTCCCTTTGAAACAAAAAACCCCAACAGTTTAGACAAGCCACAGACACTTGTAGAGAGCCCAATGATATTGGAAAACATCAGCTTAACAAATAACCCTTATAAATACTTGTTGGCAGAAAAAAAGATTTAAATTTTAAAAGTTAATAATGAACCATGATGCTTTAGTAGGTGGTAGCTATTTGCATCATAGAGGTGTAAGGTACCTAACAATTCTGCCCACCCTCAATTCTTTGTACATTCTTAAATTCACAGAATGGGCCTTACACATTTAAATATCTGATTACAGACTGTTAATTCAAGAGTTAGACACCTGAATTTCTTGCGTTCATGTTATCACTGCCATTGAAGAAGTTTCCAGTCATTCTTTCTCAGGCCTTCAAGAATGTGTTCAGTGCATAATACAGGGTTATTATTACATGGGCGTTCAGTCGTATGGGTGGAGGGTGGAGGAGCTACAGGTTTGTCTCTCTAGAAGGAACCCAGGTCCTGGGTCTTTCCCAGATTTCTGGATTACTTTAAAAAAAAATCTAGAAAAGTTGAATTCTTTTAAATTTAATTTTCCTTTAAAATATAAATCTGTTCAAGTGGTACTTTAAAAACTGGTAATAGCCAATTACCTTCCCATTTAAAATATTTCAAGTCTTTTCCTAAGAGTTAGTTTTAATCTCAAGAAAGAAAACATTTATGTCCCAGTTAATTGAGTAATTTCTGCAGTCATTAATTCAGTAAGTCATGAAAGAGCCAAACAACAAAACCCAAAGATGGAAAAACTTAAGGTCAAGGTCAAGATGCAGTTTACAGACTACTGACAGAGGCCAACCCATAGACGTTGCCCCAGTGTGCGCTGTGGGAAGGCACACAGCGGAGGTCATTCTGGAAACAAGGTAAACTGAAGGAGAGAGCTTCTAAATGCAACAACAGCTAATTCACAGTTTTGCCTCTGGCCAATCTGCTGGATTTACTGATTGGGATTAGCTGAGCAGCAGTATAGAGAAAAAAAAGAATATACATTAGGCAAAGCCAGGAATAAAGGTAGAATATTCTTGTAAGAAAATGCTGAATCACAAGAATGCTAACTGCCAATAAGTATCTGTAGTCTTAAAGGAATTGACTCATTCTGTTATGGGTGTTTGTTTCCAAAAGGGCTGGGAGAGACAAAGAGGTTTGAGAGAGGGAGGGGCCTGCTTCTGGAATTTGCTACCTGCTAACCTACAGGCTCTACCCAAACCATCAATCATTTCATGTCTTTTTTGGTGTTAAATGTCTACATAATGATGTAATGACAAAGGAATGAAGATGGATACCAGGAGTTACTTCACTTACATATCAAAGCTTACTCAACAAACACGGGCAGTAAAACTGGAACTTGGGCAAGTTAATATGTACCAACAACTTCTTGCTTTTGTGATTTAAATTGCAAATTTAAATCCCTCCCCAAAGAGGACCTCACAGCAAACATTATAGTGTCTTCATATTAGCAAGCAGCAGAGGGAACAGATGATGCCCAAATGGCAAGGAAGAGATGGTTCTGGATATGATGTTTTCCTAATCTCCATATTTAAAATGGCAGGCTTACACCTGTACTACTACTTACCCAATGTTATTCAGATTAATCTCACTGATAGTAGCTACCTGCTACTTTTCTTTGCATTTACAATTCAATCTTTTGAGTTATAAAAAGTTTTAAGAAAAATAATAACCATGATTGATGAAAGCAAAATAATGAAAAATTCTTACAATGAGAATTCAGTAACATAAATTTTTGCAAAATTAACATAACGTACATATAGCTTTAAGGGTGTGTGTGTGTGTGTGCTGGAGAGCTTTAGTTGTCAACTTGACACACCTGGGTAGAGGGAACCTCATTTGAGGAATTTCCTCCATTGGATTGGCCTGTGGCCATGTGTGTGGGATCATTTTCTTAACTGAATGATGTAGGAGGGCCTAGCCCATTGTGGTCCTAGGTTGTATAAGACAGCAGTCTGAGTACAGGCCAGAGAACAAGCCTGTAAGCCAAATAAACCCTTTCTTCCCCAAGTTGGTTTTGGTTAGTGTTTTCATCACAGCAATATGAAAGCCAACTAGAATACAAATTGGTACCAGAGAGTAGGCTATTGCTGTGACCACCCAGTTGTTTTTAGGAGGATTGTGGAAGGTTTTGGAACTTTGGACTGGAAAGGCCATTGAGTGTTTAGAGCTTAGTGAGATGTTCTGTAGTGAACTATATTAGCAACTTAATCTAAGTTACTCCATCTTGCTAAGAATTGTTATTTTAACAGTAACGTCTTTTCACTTATGGGAAATATCTAAAAAGATAAAACAGCCTTGAGTTCTAAGAAATAGCTCAACCACAAACCAATGGAACGTGCTAATCTCAGGCATTCTACATCTGGCTAACTGCTTGTTTTCGCTTCCATAACTCGCTTGCTATTTTAGGTCACCTTGACACAAAGTATAAGCCCACCCTTCTATTGTCTGACCACCCCGTCGGTAACTGTTGATTTCAGCTTTCTTACTATACTTGTTATGGCTAGGAAGTTGACTAATTTTAAAATTACAAAGTTGATTGCCAAGTTATATGACTGTATCAATTGCCTGTATAATGATTGGTTGTTGATTAATAGATTCAAAGTTCTGCTATGTTGTACAAACCTGATTGGTTCACAAGTGTCCTGTTTGAATAATATTTCTGTAATCCTATAAAAACTCTGACCCAACAATCATCAGGGTTTTTTCTACTCCCGAGACAGACAGCCTGTCCAGTCGAAAAATAAAATTTACCTTGCTACTTTTCTTAAAGTGGTGCTGGTGATTTTTTTTTTTTTTTACAAATCCCGACTTATAACATTTGGAGGTTCCACAGAGATCCAGAGGACTTATGGGCCCCGCAGTTTCGGGAAACTCCCTGAGAAGGGAGCTGCCCAGCAGTATTCTGGGGACTCCCTGGGAGGGGACCCACATCAGCCTCAGCTGCCAGGCAGTATCGGCAAACTCCCTGAGAGGGGACTTGCATCAGTCCCCGATGCTCCTGCTTCCCTAGTCAGCCTTCCAGTTTCTCCCACCACACCACCAGCAAGGTAAGAGAGCATTTGAAAAATCACTTTCATTTTGGTTTCTCTTTTGATTTTGGCTAGCCGGTGACTTTCACCATCTGGTTCTGGGATCTGATCAGGCTTACTAGGTGGGAAGCTGGATGCAGCAAACCTCCCCCTAGTTGGGTTCTGGAGGAGATGTCCTGGACCTGCCTGGCCATGAGCCCAAAAGCTTGTCTTTTGGGACCTGGACTTGACAGCAGTCTGGTTGATGTCATTTGACTGTGCTTGTCTTATTCTGTGTTTTGGTCTTGTATCTATGTTCGTCATGGGTCGGGGTGTGCCTCAGGGTGCTACCCCATTAGAGTGTATGTTGAACAACTTATCTGATTTCAGGTCATGTTTTGGATGCACCTAGTTTTAATGCAATTATGCCATGTTATATCTCCTGTGCTGAGATCTCAAGTAATTCTGTCATGCATGTCTATGATTATTGTCTTCATATGTTTCCATCAAAAACCCTAAGTATCTTTAAATTAGCTGGCTGAACTGGTTGTTTAAGGACTTTATTTATTGCATACCTTTTGATTTGGGTTTGCTTTCATAATATTTGTTTTAAAATATCTCTTTGATTTGCTCGCTTTGGAAGTATTTTGGGTTTGACATTCTTGGTCTGGTTTATATTGCTTTCAGACCTCTAAAGGCTTGAAAATGATTTGAGAAAATTAAACTCCTGTTGGTTATAGATTTGATCTAATTTGTTAACTCATCTTCATTGCTGGAAATAAACTCTGGGACTGGTCTTCCTGTCTCATCCTTCTCGCCTTGTCCTTTTCCCTCTGTTTCCCACAGCACTGCTCTGTATGCAGGCAGATGCGGTCTGTTTGGGGACGGACGCTTTTCATCCTTGGAAACTCTGCTGGCTCAGATATGACTGTGCTTTTCTCCCTTGGAACAAGAAAAATCAGTCTTGGTTTTAAAACTGGTTTGTCATGACATTATGTCTAACCATAGTATTTATTATGAGACTATTATAAATGTATAAATGTTTAATACTAAGAGAACTATTATTAAATAATTTACTAGATATCAAATTCTAAGTAAAACATCTCTAAACCTTTAAGGGAGACTTGGTTGTTTAAAACCTGCTTCAAGGCTTACAGGGCATCTCAAAGTTTATACAGTATAATAATATATTTAGAATAATTATTCATATATATGAGGTAAAATATTAATTACTTGGTAAATTTCTTTATAAGTGTTATTAAAAGAATTTATTAAAGTCTAAACAGGGTTATAACACAGTTTTCCTTAAATGACTATGCTGGGGGTTGTGTACCAATTGCTTCTCTTTACCTTGTGTTTATATGCCTTACAGAAGGTCATCACAATTGGACTTGTTGACTATCATATTCTTTAATTAAAGGAGATATAGGCAGGGTCATTGGACCCTTACCTGAGTATCCAGCCGCTCTTCCAAGCCAACTGTATGTAATTTGGCTCTAATCATATATGGTCTCCTGGGTTTGGAAAGTCTAGGAAAGGCTAAGAAAGGCTTTCCAATGTAAATACTCTCAGGTCACCCATACACCTCAGGAACTCCTCAGTCATCTCTGTAAGTAAGCTCAGTAAATTCATTGGTTCCCCAGGAAAGCTTTAGTCAAGCATTGGGTTGACACTGGAACCTTAGAAGGGGATGGACATTGCTTGAAATTGGACGGGAATTCTCACAACAGATGGAAAGTTTATTTGTTGATGATATTATGTCTCATGGTTATTAAGAAAGAAAGTACAAAATTAAAACATATTAGAAGGATATGGGAATGGAGATATTTTACTAAGAAGGACTTATGAATGAAGATTATGATGGCTGGATATATCCAGAATTAACAAAAGGAAAAAAAGTGAGAAAGCCTAAGCAAGTAATAAAGGTCTGTGTAGGTTTAAAGATGTTATTAAGGAGGATTTATGCATAGGATAAATAAAAAAGCCTAAGCAAGTGATAAAGGTCTGTATAGGTTTTTTATACAGACAATCTTGAGGTCATAACTCAGTCAACTAGTTTAAGGATGTCTAGTAAAGGTTTATTTAAGAATACTGCCTAAGCTTTATCTGCATAACAATGACTACTGAAAGATGTCTTTTATGTTTCTCTATATTATGCAAATGTTACTTTTGGCACTTTCTTTTATCCATAACAAGAATGATTTGACTCAAGAAATACTAGGTCTACCTCTTTGAACCAGATGTATGCAATCTAGAAGAAAACAGTTTCTGTGAAGCTTGGCCTGAATTCTGATTGCTTTATTTCCTGTTGGTAGGTATGTGATATAATGCCTCCTTTCCATCTGAAAACTGTAAATCAGGATATAGAAAACTAAAAGAACACTGCTTCTGTTTGTAATAGAGCAGCCTTCATTTGAGACAGACTTAAGAAATTCTTGTTTTAAGGTCCTTTTCCTGGGCTGTGCCTAGTCAACCTGTGATGGTAAATCTCTTCCAGTCAATGTTTATTGAGAATGTTTGGGTTTTTTTTCAGTTTTTATCTATATATTACACAGTAATTAAAGGTACCAGGCTGGTGCAACTGACCTTCTTGGATGGCTAATAACCATACTTAGAGGCCCATACTAATCTGGACAAAGGGACTTAAGGGACAGTTTTCTTCCTTGCCCTGGAAGTTCAACAGTGTCCTAGGGAACTAATGGGAATCTCTTGATGTCCCGTAACTGTGATGAGTCACCTGTCCTCTTGTTCCGGGAGGTCATGGAGACCCCACCAGAGGGACCCAAACCAGTGTCCAGTCTGCAAAGAGGAGGGTCAGCACAGAGGAAACATTTCCTCCATGCTTCCAAGCAGAGCTCGGATTGAGCAGGACCTCTTGACTTATCTTCATGTAGATGGAACTGGTAAAAGAAAGCCTAAGGAGCCAGGGGCTCTCCCTGAAGCCCATGTAACCCCTGAGGACCAGATCCTCAACCGACCTTACAGTAAAAGTAAAATGGTTTATTTGGGTCAACTGTATGGGCTTAAACACCCAAAAGGAAAGCATAACCAAAAATTAAAATAATAAGTATATTTCTTTAAAAGTCCAAAGGATTGTATTTCCCAGACATTAGACTTAAGTCCAGGTAAAATGTTATTTAGACAATTATTTCTCAGTAATGATTTTGTTCTTAACAGGAAAAGACTGCTCAGTATAAGACTTCAAATCTTGGTCTCCAATACTCTATGGTGCCCACCTACAGCTGCTATTGTTCTAAAATGATGATTAAGTTTATTTTACTTCCTATCTACTGATTCTAGCCACTCCAACAGCTATCAGAGTACCTGAAAACAAATCCTAAGTTCATCGTTCTTGAGTCTAGTCTTGGTGGCCCAAAGAAAAATGAAAAAGAACCCAATAAATGGATGCTTTTGAAAGCCCTCATCAGAAAATTCCAATGGACTTTAAGCATTTAAAGTTTGCCCTGTTCTGATTTTTTCAGGTTCCCCATCTAGAACTTGTAATGCTAATTATTTTTGGCTTTACTTCTCCTTCATCCTTTACTTCTCCTTCATGTCTCAACTTGAGTGTCTTTTAAATAGGTCCACTAAAGGGGCACCCCAATTGCCACACTCTACATCCCTGTTCAGCATGGAAGAAGCCAGAGTGGTCTGCCCATGGGCAAATTGGGTTACCTCTTCAAAAATAATAAGAATAAAAGAAAAAAAATCCTTGCTCTCCTAGAAGCTACAAAATGAGATTATGCCTCAATTTGGCATCCCTATTGGTCTGGGGTCTGACAATGGCCCAGCTTTCATAGCCTGAGTATCTAAAAACTTAGCTTCTGTCCTCCAGATTGGAAATTACACTGTGTATCTCACCCCAGAGTTCAGAACAGGGGGAAAGGATGAATGGAACTATTAAGGAGACTCTGACTAAGTTAATAATAGAGACTGATGGTAACTGGTAAGTAAGGAAGAGTGTAAGTCCTCTTCCTTTTGCCGTTTACATGGCTTATACTGAGTTCAATGTTGTATAACTGTATTATTTCAACAGTGAACCTAGAAGTTTTATAGCCACTTTTGAAAGAGATATGTCTTTGCTCTGGAGTATGTTAAAGCTGTAATGAAATCCTTCTTCTAAAAAAAAAAAAGCCAGATGTACTCCTATGTGAAAGGAATTACTCCCTTTGAGATCTTGTTTGGGCAACCTCCACCCCTTTCTCCTGCTTAGGGGAGGAACACCTGGCAGAAATATCTAATTACAGCCTTTTACAGTCATTGCAGGCTCTGCAAAATGCTCTGAGCCAGGTACACAAACTAGTGCAGGAGGCTCATGAGCTCAGTCATCCCTCCCTGACTACTGAACAGACAGATCTGGAACCTGGTGACTGGATTTGGGTCCGCAGACATCAAGCGCCTAGCCTCAAACCCAAGTGGGCTGGTCCATACCCAATCATCTTGCTGACTCCAATTGCTGTTAAAGTTGCCAGACATGCCCACTGGATTCACCATTCCCAAGTTAAGAGAGCTCATCTGGACCACATTCCTCAAACATGGATGGTAAAAAGAACAAACAATCCTCTCAAAGTAAAACTGATAAAAGAATCTTAATTCTTATGTTCTCCTTCTGGGTAATAAAAACTGTAACGGGGTACAACGACCGAAATCCCCATGAGCCATCCCCTGATAATTGGGTATTAAAAAGAACTTCAGATGGCAAGATCTTAGCCACTAACACTACCACTAGCCACTCCCCCAGCTTTCTGTTTGGCTTTTGTGATCTGTTTTCTTTACAAGTAAGAGTAACTATTCATGTCCCATCTCCTTGACTCTGGGGATATAGAACTCCTAGTCATGAGAAACAACTGCAAAGCCTACAGGTTTATGGATTCCCAGCAGATGGGAGTCCAGACTGTAACTGTGAAAATGAATGGCATTATGGAACTTGGGGTTGTGAGATATTTGTTTCCTGGATCAGATCAAAGGATAAATGGATTTCCTTTCAGCATGGGACTCTTGGTATAACTGGAAAAACTTAACTTACTCCCTTGATTCTTTAGCTGAGGTAGTGTTACAAAATCGTCAAGGGCTAGATTTTGTTTTTATGCAACAAGATTAGGTGAGAAACGTTGCTTTTATGCTAATCACACTGGAGTTATCAGAGATAGCATTAGATTGGTCCAACAATGAATTAATGCCCGAGAACAGGAACTTATTAATCACCAGAATTGATATAAGTCCTTATTTTCCTGTTATATTGTTAAGTGCTGTTGCAGGGCCCTTGATCCTTATTCTCCTAATATTTACCCTTGGGCCCTGCCTCCTAAATGCTATTGTAAGATTCATTAATCAAAGGCTCCAGGTGGTTAAACTCATGATATTAAGAAGTCAGTATAATCAACTTGTGCCAATTGAAAAAAATACAAGAAGAAAGCATAACCTAAATAGGTCAAAGAATTAACCTTACTTGCAACAGGAGTGGGGAATGAACTATATCAGCAACTTAACCTAAGTTACTCCATCTTGCTCAGAATAGCTATTTTAACAGTAACGTCTTTTCACTTATGGGAAATATTTAAAAAGATGAAATAGCCTTGAGTTCTAAGAAATAGCTCAACCAACAAGCCAGTGGAACGTGCTAATCTCAGACATTCTACATCTGGCTAACTGCTTGTTTTCGCTTCTGTAACTCGCTTGCTATTTTAGGTCACCTTGACACACAGTATAAGACCGCCCTGTTATTGTATGACCACCCGGTAACTGCTGACTTCAGCTTTCTTACTATATTTGTTATGGCTAGGAAATTGACTAATTTTAAAATTACAAAGTTGATTGCCAAGTTATATGACTGTATCACTTGTCTGTACAATGATTGGTTGTTGATTCAAAGTTGATTCAAAGTTCTGCTACGTTGTACAAACCTGATTGGTTCACAAGTGTCCTGTTTGAATAATATTTCTGTAATCGTATAAAAACTCTGACCCGACAATCATCAGGGCTGTTTCTACTCCCGAGATAGACAGCCCGTCCGGTCAAAAAATAAAATTTACCTTCCTACTTTTTTTAAAGTGGTGCTGGTGATTTTTTTGCAAACCCCGACCTATAACGTGTAGGAGGTTGAAAAATAATGCTGAAAGAGTTGAGATGATAGTGGCCTGGCTTGTGAAGTTTCAAGAGAAGCAAAGACTGGGCTGTTTGTATGATATTTTGAATTGAGAATCTGTGGATTCTGGTCATTTGGGGCCGAAGAATCAGCTGTGATTAAGACCAGAACCACTCAACTAAAACCTTTACTGGGGCAATTGATGCTGGTGAGCTGGAGATGAAAAATCAGCTGTGAGTAACAAGAGACCAGTATCCTTGAGGTGAAATCTTCTGGGGGGTATTTCCTCAGGGTCTGCACACAGAAGCTGTGGTCCAGAGGGAGCCCGAGCCTTCATCTCAAGCTGGAAGCAGGATTTGGTAATGTATAAGAGCCTCTTACATGTTTCTGGTGTTGAAGGAGTGAAGGGATCATGGAAAGAATCTGAGGCTTTGCAACTTGAGAAAACAGAAGAGCTCATTGGGGAAGGTGCAACCTCAGTTTCAGTAGAGACCCCAGCATATTGGAGATGCCAGAACCATGGGATGACCACCAAGGGCAGTGTTGGGTAGAGCACAGCTGGCCTGAGCTAAGAGACAAACTGTGTGTGCTGTGGACAGCAGAGTCAGAGAAAAACCCTTTGTAGCCCAGAAGATCGTGAGTGAATATCCCAGATATCCGGCTCTGAGCTGTTTTCCTGGACGCTGGTATTGCTTAAGTGTGCCTGAGTCATCCCTTTTGAAATAAGACAGTATATAACTTGTTTTGACTTTACATGAGCCCACAGTTAAGACTTTTAAAAGATATTTTGAACTCTTAAGTGTTCAAATTTTTAAAAATATTTTATTATTTATTTTATTTTATGTGCATGTGTGTATTGCCTGTATGTAGGTAAGTGCATCCATGTCATGCAATACCCATGGAGGACAGAAGAGGCCGTCAGATCCCTGGAACTGGAGTTACGGATAGTTGTTAGCTGCAATGTGGGTGCTGGGATTCAAACCCGGGTCTTCTGCAAGAACAGCCAGTGTTCTTAACTGCTGAGCCAGCTCTCTAGCCTGTGTTTGGATTTTTTAAGGACTGTGGGACTTTTAAAGTTGTACTGTTTAAATGTCATGGTATTAATATTAACATGATATCTTGGGGACAGGAAATAGAAATGTTGTGGTTTAATAGCAGTGTGTGTGTCAAGTTGACAAGGGTCAACTGTGCTGGATAGCTTTAGTTGTAAACTTGACATGTGGTTAGAGGAAGCATCAACTGAGGAATTTCCTCCATTGGATTGGCCTGTGGCCATGTGTGTGGGACATTTTCTTGATTGTTGAGTGATGTGGGAGGGCCCAGCCCACTGTAGGTGGTGCCACCCCAGGGCAGGCAGGCCTGTACTGTATAAAAAAACAGACTGAGCACAGGCCAGAGGAGCAAGCCAATAAGCAGTGTTCCTCAATGGTCTGTGCTCTAGGTACTTGTCCTGAGTTCCTGCCTTGGCTTCCCTTGGTGAACTGTGCTGTAAGCCAAATAAACCCTTTCTTCCCCAAGTTGGTTTTGGTTAGTGTTTTCATCACAGCAATATGAAAGCCAACTAGACAAGTATGTGTTCCTGTGTTTGTGTACGAGTGTGTATGATTATGTATTTGTGTACACATGGAAGTCAGAGGTACATATCAGGCATGCTTTTAGTAATTCTCTACCTTATTTTGGGGGACAGGGACTCTCACTGAACTTGGAGCTCACTGATAGGCTAGATTAGAAGACCAGCAATCTCCAAGGATTCTTGGTCTCTGCCTCTTCAGTGCTGGGATTATAAGAGTGCATCACCACATCCAGTTTATTGTGTAGGGGAATTCAAGTCCTCAAGCACAGCGAGCACTTTACAGACTGAGCCATGTCCACAGTCTCACATACAGCTTTTACAAAGCCAAATATCAGCAGGTTAAAAGTTATTAGAGAAAAAGAAAACATTCTTTTAGTCATCAAAAGGTAAAGTCTCTAGGATAAACTGAATAAAAACCGCAAGATCTATAAGGAGAAAACTTTAAAGAACTTCTGAGATGTCAAAGTAAATGGAAAAATATCCCATGCAGTCATTCAGGAAAAGTTGAGTGTTTATCATGTGCCAAGCAGTGTTCTGGATATAGCATTGAAAAACAGGAAAAATCTCTGCCAAGCATCAACTAATACTCCAGTAGAGACCACAACCCACCATAAAAAAAAGTATTCTTTTTTCCTGACTTAGTTTATAAAGTTGACAGTGTCAATAAAAGTGCCAGTGTAATGTTTTTGGCATAAGATACAGTCAACATTATTGGAGAAATGGAACACGTATCCTTGCAAAGATTCTGTGAAAAATTGTGTGGCCAAGGTATACTAGCTAGCTCTTGAACACTTCTGTGAAAGAGAATAAAGGACCTGCTCAGGGCACTTCCCTGGGAACGGTAATGGAACTGTGTGCTGGACAGCTTTAGTGTCAACCTGACACACCTGGGTTGAGGGAGCCTCAACTGGGGAATTTCCTCTATTGAACTGGCCTGTGGCCATGTCTGTGGAGCATCTTCTTGATTGTTGAGTGATGTGGGAGGGCCCAACCCACTGTGGGTAGTGCCACCCCTGAGCAGGTGGGCCTGTGTTGCATAAGAAAGCAGGCTGAGCAGGGGTCTTCCATGGTCTGTGCTTCAGCTCCTGCCTCCAGGTTCCTGCCCTGAGTTCCTACCTTGGGCTCCCTGATGAACTGTGATCCAGGAGATGTAAGCCGAATAAACCCTTTCCTCCCTATGTTGGTAGTGGTCAGAGTGTTTTGTCACAGCAATGGAGAAACAAACTAGGACAAACCGGATGTGAAATGACTAATCACATCTCAGACAGAGACCAAAAGAACAAGTTTATAAACAGAGGCCTGGAGTGGGGAGGCTAGCAAAGCTCTCAGAGCCTGACCCCTAAAATTTTTCAGATCTTAGATCTGCTTAACATACAAAATAAACAAAAAACAAGACAAAAATTAATAATAATACAAAACAATAAGACAAAAATGAATAATGGACATGTTCTCCATGTTGTTGCTTTGTACTACTGCTTTGCATAAAGATATGTTATAATCAGGTCTTGTTCTGTGAACACCTTGTTGTCAAGATACTCCTGCCTGCTTATTAAAAATGATTTGTTAGGCTTAGGCTAGAAAAAGGGAGTTACTTGCCATTTTTTTCCAGTGGTGTTTGTGATAATCTGACACATTGGAAAGAATTAGTATCTTTGTTGCATTGAATCTCCTAGTTGTTGAAAGACAGCAAATCTATCCAATTTTTACTTAGACTTGATTTTTTAAAATTTCATCCATCATCTTTTTTTCTAGTTTTCAACACATAAGCCCTATATTATGTTTTGTTAGATTTACATCTAAATACTTTCTTCAATGATTGTAAATAGTATTCAGTTATTAAATTCAATTACATGTGTTCCTTACTAGCATAGGTATACAACTTATTTTTATGTATTTATCTTGCATCTTTTGATTTGCAGGAGTCACTTATTAGTTCTGGGTGGGATTCTTTTAAAAATATAATTTCCTTAAGTCATTATGATGTATACCTTACACATGTGATCTGAAAAAAGGGCCAGTTTCCATTTTCTCTTTGTCAAATACATGGCTTTTACTTCCCTTTCTTATCTTACGTATTGATAAGTTTCTAGGACAATGCTGAATAAAAGTGGTGAGGATGAGGAGGATGAATAGACATCTTTACCTATTTTTGTTTACTTATTTATTTACTTTTCTTATGTGTAGGAGTGTGTTATGCCTGCATGTGTGCAAGTGCACTCATGTCATGCAGCACCAGTAGAGGACAGAAGAGGGTGTTGGACCCCCTGGAACTGGAGTTGCAGAAGGTTCTTTGCCATCATGTGGGTGCTGGGATTTGAGCCCGGGTGTTCTGCAACAACAGCCAGTACTCCTAACTGCTGAGCCATCTCTCTAGTTCCCCTTACCTCTTTTCAATCCTGTCTTGAGGGGAAAGCATTCAGGGTTTCATCATTAAATATGTTAGCTACAGGCTTTTTCTGTAGAAACTCTATCAAACTGAAGAATTTCATCACTATTCCCAGTTTTCTGAGAGGTTTTTCTTTTTTTAGGTCATAAGTATGTTATATTTTGTCAATTGTTTTACACTGATTGATATGACTGTGTGATACTTTTTTAGCTTGATAATATATTGAGCTACAGTGACAGCCTTTTCTAATATTGAACAAAATCTGCATTCTTGAGATGAACCCCACTTGATCATATTATATCATTTTTAAAAGAAATTGTTGAATTCTGTTGCTAATATTTTAATTGAATTTTTTCCATTTCATACATCTGATGGTATTTAGATTCCATCCCCTATACTTCCTCTTATTGCCCACCACCCAATTTAATGTACTCAATTATATATATAATAAAGCTTATGGAGTCTAATTTGTCTCCAAATACCCTTCAGTGTGGGTCCATCCACTGGAGCCTAGTTAACCTGCCAATAGTTCTATGATTGAAAGAGACTGTCTCTGCTCCTCCCATCTGTTGCCATCTGTTGCCACAATTTCCTTAGATAGGGTTGGAGCTTCTTATTCACTTCCTCATGTCTATGCTGGGATTTTGTCTGGTCTGAGCTTGCATGGGACTTGTGGGTGCTG
Organism: Nannospalax galili; assembly: GCF_000622305.1. Taxonomy (NCBI): domain Eukaryota; kingdom Metazoa; phylum Chordata; class Mammalia; order Rodentia; family Spalacidae; genus Nannospalax; species Nannospalax galili. The sequence goes on from NW_008349529.1 coordinate 47,419, forward strand.
TCACCATTGCTATGAATTCATGGAAGTAACTGACCAGTTGACTGGAAAACTTCCTTTGTGGTCATCCACCACCTCTGGCTCTTACAGTCTTTTCGTCCCCTCTTTAACAAGGTTCTCTGAGCCTTGGGAGGCAGAAGTTTGATATGTGTCCTATTTGGGGATAAGCACTCCGCACATTAGCCAGTTGTGGGTTTCTGTGTTAATCACTATCTGCATTAATCTATGGGTATAACAGTAAATGTTGCCAAAATTCCTCCTGGGAGGCACTAACAAAGTCTGGCCCCCTCCTCCCTTGGTCCAACAATAAAATGAGGTATCAATTCTCCCAAACTGCAGTTTGGAAAATCCTAGTGAATTTATTGGGTTTACTAACAGAGCAGTGGGTGGGACGTTTACTTACAGAAGAGTGGGAACCACCCCCATCTAAGGCCACACTGGAAAGTCCACACCCAAGCATAGATCCCTGGACCCCTGGCAGCCTCACAAAATGGCAAGAGAGCATGCCTTACAGCATTTTCCACTCATATACTCTTAGTCCCTCACCCTCATGCAGCTGAGGCCCACTGATTGGGTGGGAGGGGTGACTGACTGTTCCTGCCCCTCCTTTTCTTTCAGAAGGTCAGCAGTCAAGTTTATAATCACAGGCAAGCAAATGCAACCAAGCTTGGGAAGGAGGCATCCTAGGAAAATTCCAGGAAGCAGACTTTAAATTTAAATAAAGAGTGGTTGGTTACTCCCATAATATTTGTGCCACTATTGCACCAGTGTGCATATATTGCCAGGTCAGTTTTTATTGTAGTTCCCAAGGGACACTGTCCTTTATAGATCTCAACTCCAGGAATGGATTACCTCTCTAGAAGCTATTGACCAGGGATTCCACAGACCCTCCAACAATACTGCCCCTGCTCTTGGTTACCCACGAGAACTGGATGCTGAAGACACTGCATACATGAGCTGTAGAACAAACAAGGAAAAATCAAGTTGGTGCTGACTTCAGAGCCTCATCTTCACTAGTGTCTGTAGTTCTGGAAGGCGCTATGCATGCAACTGGGAAGGAAAATATATGCATCAACCTTACTCAGCTGTGAATCCTGTGAACCATAATATTTTTATTAAGAATTTCTAAATGCCTGGCATAGTGGCACATGCTTTTAATACTAGCACTCAGGAGACAGAAGCAGGTGTATCTCCATGAGATTAAGGCCAGCCTGGTCTACATAGTGAGTTCTAGGCCAAATGAGGTTATAGGGAGACCCTGTCTCAAAAAACAAACAAAAAACAATTTCTTCATGCATAATTGGGAATGTTATTACCTGTAGATTTCCCTTTTGTGTTGTATTTGATTTTGGCATCAGGATAATATCAGCCTCCTAAGAGGAATCAGGAAATATATTTATTCTGTTTTCTGGATGATATTATAGAACTATTATTGACTCTTTTAAATGCTTGCAAAATTTTCCTATAAAGCCATCTGGGCCTGCAGATTTCTTTTTTTTTGGGGGGGGGTTTAAAAATCACAAATTCAATTTCCTTAGCAGTGATATGACTACTTTAATTGTGTATTTAATATTGAGTGGGTGTAGTTTGTGTTTTTCAAGAATTGGTCCATTTTGGTTCATAATCTATGCAGATGAGACTTGGGCATCTTTTGCAAGCTCCAGATTATTTTGGCATCTAGTCAAACCTGAAGCACACTAGTATAGGGTTGGGTGCATGAAGAGATATTGCTGAGAAAGAAGATTGGAGAGAAAGCACTGATTAGCCTATCAGGGTTCCAGAGTACCACCCAGTCCTGAGCTTTAGAAAAGATTCTCCTGATGTGAGAGTGAAAATGTGGTTTCGGTATAGATGGAATGAAATGCTGGGGAAAGAGATATCACTTTTAGGTCAAGAAAATCCATTAGAAAAAGTGTGATATAATGTGTTAACAGGCTAGGTTGTGTCAACACATAAACCAATAAACCAAGAAATAGTAGGTCAAATACAACAGGGATGATTCTGTTTATATCCATCCCAAGGTGGGTATTCTCTCTCCCCTCTTCTCTCTCTTCCATTTTGTGACTTTATTAGCCCCTAACAGTCTGGTTCACAAACTACACACAGAAGTACCTGCTTCACAGGACGGTCACCAGCTATTTTAAATTTTTGAGGGAAACATTGCCATACTTGGTATCTGTTGGAGGCAATAGCATCTATCAGCTTGAGGAAGTTCATCTTATTAACCGATCCTGTCACATTATTTTGTTGATATATTCTTCCAAAGTTGAAAGTTTTGTTGTTGCTATGATAAAAAGCAAGAACATGAAAAATAAGCATGGGACAGGAATTGAGGTTGTGAATGTTTGATTTGATTTGATTTGATTTGATTTGAGGGTCTGGGAAGATACTGTTTAATAAGCACATATATACTGTTACTAAGCACTAGTTGTTCCTTTAGCATGAAATAGACATGTTTAGTTCTTTCAATTTATATGTTTTTCAAATAGTTAAGAAATCGTTGAGAGAAAATATAAACTATATTATTTGGACCAAACTACAGAATAAATTGAACTATTGGAACTTCATTTGGCCTATCAATAATTACCAAGACACTTAAGAGTTTTTGAGCAGAGAAAGGTTGTAAACTTCTGCCCTAGGATCATACCCTGACTGTATTCGGTGGGTGGAATGAGAAAAAAGTTTTCTTGTAAGCCATCACTGGTCAACATGTATTCACATTTCAAGGGTAACAGCTTATTTCCCGTTCATATGTAACTTCAAGGAAGCTGAGAGTTAGAGTTTAAGACAGATGCCCAGACAGTGGTGTAGGATGGATGTGGCGTCCAGGTAGCTCACTACGCCACACACACAGGCAACATGTGAGACACTAAAATGTATCCATGTTTATGCAGACAGCAGAGAGTCCAGATAAACTGAGGAAGAGGAATTCCTCTGCATTTGAGACCAATTCAGATAATGTGTAACAAGAAAGAGGATGGTAAAGAGAACTCAAAGTTTCCAGTTTGTTTGATTGGTAGATACTGATGCCTGTACCTGAGAAAAAGAATCTGGAAAACAAAGGGAAGTTTGTAATTCTAGGTGACTGGAGCAGAGGCAAGCACAGGAGATAGTAGGTAAGAGGAACTTAACAAGATTTAAGTTCTGAGGAAAGTTTAATTTTGGGTAGCTTTTGTCATGCCCCAAAATGGTCTATAAGACCCTCATTCCATAGCCATAACACCAAAGAGAAAACATTAATAAAAACCAAGGAAGCATGTTCAGCGAAATAAATGCTGGTGAAGCTCTTCCTGAAGTTTCATCAACTGCATAGACTTTAAAAAAAATACCATGATCAGAGAAATTGAAATACTATTGATAGAAACTCCCTACAGTTAGTCACAAATTTCAAAATACTGGTGTCAGAGATAGTATCTGGTTATTGCTGTGTCTCTGCTGTGGAGACCAGTGGTTGGCACATTAGCAGATGTGCCTTGGTACCTGCTGAATGACTGAGCACATCAGTCTGACACAGACACTGACTGTGTGTAAGCACGGCCTTGTGGCTAACAGAATTATGGCTGGCTGGCACAGTGACAAAATGATAAATGAACAGGATTTGAAGGGCAGTAGACAGTTATTTCCCTAAGCTTACCTGTTGATTATTTTTTTTTGACCAATGTCTTAGTAAGGGGAATTGGGACTCACACCACAATACCATGGCTATATCCGTATACTACTTTTGCTCATGCTACGGTTTTCTCTGTGTATTTCTTTTAGTGGTGCTACTAGGAAGTTTATCCCTCTCAGGAAATAAACAGGTGCTTTTTCCAATACTCATTTCAACCTCCTTCTAGTATCCCCTGGTTCAGCAAAACTGCAGGGATCAAAGCTGAGTTTCTATGATAAACAGCTGCATTTTCAGTCTTGATTCTTGCCGCAGCCTAGCAGAAGAAGGACTGTTGGCACTTTCCAGGGCTCTGTAGTGACATGAGGAATTATTCCAGAAATTCTCTCATCTCCTGGGAGTTAGAGTATAAATTAGATTAGTGGCATGGTTTTACATCACACAAATAATACCTAGTACAAGTTCACATGAATATGTGAACTAAAATTATGCCTATAATTTATCTCATGCCCTGATGGGGAAGGCTGGGTTAATATCTCTGTGTTTCTTCTTAGAACCCCTCAAAAGACAGGAAATATACAAACATGTGAAACCAAATATAAAAATCAATGCCCCCCCAAAGTATGTGATATACAGATCAGATTCTTTTTGGCAAAACTGATTCAGATGTCATATGTTCTCTAAAGAAGTAAATGAAGATACCATTGCTTTTAAAATACGGCAATTAGAATTTTTCTCTTTCCCATATCTTCGAAATCAGTCACTTATCTTCAGAATTTACTACTAAGACTGTAAGAGGCAGGGGTGGTGGACAACCACAAGGAAACAAAGTTTTCCAGGTTTTCGGGAACTTGCTCATATGAACTTACAGCAATGGTGACAGTGTGTACAAGACCCATGCAAACTCAAACCAGACAAAAACCCAAGACAGAGGTGGGGAAATGGGTAAGAAGCCCCAACCTCAGCTGAGGAACCATTGGCAGCTGATCACTGCTGGGTGAGGGAGAGTTAGTCTTCTTTAAGGGACTGACATTAGATAGGCTGAACAGGCTTCAGTGGATGAATTCACACTGAGGGACATCTGGGGCCACAAATTTGACTCGATAAGCCTTAACATATATGACAGAATGCATGAAATCTGTTGGGGGAGCAGCTACAGGAAGGAATCTAAATATGATTAAGATATTTTGTATAAAATGCACAAAATTTAATTAAAATATATATTGTAGAAAAGAAAATTGCTACTAAGTTCACTTTATTAACAAGTTACTTAGTTTCCCTGTGTCTTACTTTCCTTAATTTTAAAGCATACATAACAACAGTATGTAACCTACAGGGTGTTTCAAATATTCACTCATAAAGTTATTAAACATGATTTATATCAGTACCTGTCATATACTGTTTAGTACGTGTTAGCCACAGGAGTATTAAAATTATCATTCTTTGGAAGATTGCAAGCATATGTATTGCTAAATTTCTATGTACTTTGATTGTTAGAAGAAGAAGGCATGATGATCTATTTATAGAAAACAAAAACTTTTAATATTTTCTTATCATTATTCCTCAGCATGTAAGGATCAAATTAGTATAACTTTGGATTATGCTATTAGACTATTTGATGTTTAATATTAAATAAATGGTAAAAATTATGTGTAAAAAAAAGAAGACAGTATGATTAGCAGTGGTATTAATCTTTTGTGGAGTCACAGACTATTTGGGACTAGTTGTGGACTCTCAGTAAAAAGAAATGTAAATACTATCAGAGGAATTCTTTAGCAGAGATTCTTTTGGAGATTATCCAAAAATCCTACTTAAGAAATGTGAACCTAGCTCATGCCTTTAATCCTAGCACTCAGAAGGCAGAGAAAGGAAGATCTCTGTGAGATTGAGACCAGTCTGGTATCCAGGTGGACTGGAAATAGGGAGACACTGCCAAACAAACAAACAAACAAATGAACAAACAAAGATTTGAAGAGATGTGAACCTAGAGAATCATGTTTGAGCAAGGGGTCAAAGGGCACATTATAGATAATTTATATGCATGTGAGACAGAGGTTAGTAACTAGTGCTTGTCTGTCAATGACACATTCCTGCTCAGCCATCTGAAAACTTAAATGAAAATATGACACAAGATATCGGAGATAGAACAAGGCCCACCTGGCTTAATCTTCCCCTCTTGTGCAGCACTATGGCCACTGGGTAATGTTTAGACATAAGAGCCACTAAGGACCAGAATAAAAGGCATTGGGCAGGAGATCTAGTAATTGTGCTTGCTCAAAGAGCCCCAAGCAATTTTCCTTTGTGAAAACTCAGCATCTGTGAGATTTACTTCTAAGTGCTTATAGTCTGAGTGAAAGTTGGTAACATGATTGAAAAGTGGATTTTCCAAGTTAAATTTAAGTAACTGTCAAGCATGGCTTTGAAACTACGATTGATCTTCAATGGTCCCCTAAGGAAGTTAACTACATTCTTACAGTTACTTGTAGACTGTTCTGCCCCCCCCCCCGCAATATTTTTTTGAGCATTTTTTATTACTAGCCTCTGGGCTAGCAGTGAACACTGCAAAGACCAATAGTCCTAGCCTTCACATTTCTGCAGTTCACATTCTAAATGCTTGAAACAAACATCTCCACTAATGATCTCAGGAAGTCTGCTTAGTGCATAGCCTGGTCTGGGAGCCTGGAAGAGAGTAACAGCCTAACCTCTGGTCCCGGGAGAGTCCCCTGTAGGGTTATAGATTTAGAATTTTCAGTTCTTCTTGAGATAAAAATGGGAAATTTATTTGCCATATTGCTATCACTTCCATCTGACAGAGAAATGAAAGGCCAAAAATTAAACAAATTTATGAAATACCAATGGAGGAAATAATTTTTCCACGTATCTTTTTGGACAGCTGCTTGTGATCAGTATCTTGAGTTGAATGAATAGGTTCTCTAGTCTGAAAGTTCACCTGAGCATCAAGAGATGGAAGATACGTCTTGTCTAGCTGGTGGGGTGGGAAGAAAGACACTCAGAAGTAAAGGATTAAGCAAGACAGAGGTCATTAGGTTTGTACCACAGTGAAATTTGAAGGTTATGCTCAGTGAGTTAAGTAGATTAGCTAGTACCAAAAAAGGGGGCCACATGTAGGGTACATTTCTTTTTCAAAAATAACTGAAAAGAAAATGCTTTGAGTTCTATTTGGACTCAAAGTATAAGGGAGGGAAGGTAAACTTCAGTCAGAAATAAGACTTCTTAAATAGGTAAGAGTAGAAATTAAGATATACTTGCTGGAGTTCTTTCTTCTACAAATATCTAAGAACTCATAAATCTCAATCCCTTGATTGAAAAGAGAAGTTAAAAGTTTTCTGATACTTTGAGAGATTATCCATCACTTTCAAGAAATTTATGCTTTTCAAGATGTTCCCTGACCTATTATCTAATTTAATTTTCAGTACAGCCCTGTGAAGAAGATAACATTCCCATTTCATGGATCAGGGGTTAGAAAGTTGAAAATGAGAGCTCTTTTGTAATTTGTATCTATTTTATACATGAAATTGTCTCCTCATCAAATAGAATGCTAGACATTTCAGAGTCATCTTAAGTGCTTACTGAACAGTGGACACAAATGAGTAACCAAAGTGCTACTGGGAAAAGGACTGAAAATTGAGGCAGACTTCAAGCCCCTAGGGTAACAGTAAAGCAGTCACTCTTATTTTGTTACAGATGCCATATGACAGAGGCATGTATCTGACTTTCCTTTGTTTTATGAGACTTGATCCATTTCAAATAAAAGAACAGATGGAAACTAATAGTTAGTCACTACAGATAACCAAAGGGCAAGACACCAAGGGAGCCTGGTAGGCTCTCCATGGAGAAGCATGAAAGTCTGCTGCAGCCAGCCTGCATTTTATTATAGCCCTGCTAAGACCCACTGGGATTCTGGACTGCAGCGGCTGAACTGCCCATAGCAAGGACAATTTTCACATCTTACTTTTGGTTCTACACTAACAAGGAGGGCCGTATTCTCTCCTCACCCCCATCACCTTTCTTCTGATCCATATAGGAAAAAAAACCTCATTCTTGTTTATAGGAATTTTTCACCATTAGAATGAGCAACATGGGGATGTGCAGATAAACCAGACATCACTGTTACCTCTGTGGTCCCATCCTTTGATTAATACTGTATATCTTGCCTTACCCAAATAGAATTATCTCCTAGCCTCATTCTATGTGTAAAATATTTCAGTAAATTTCATCTATTCATCTATCGCAACCCATCCTATCCCATTCCATCCATCCATCCACCCACCCATCCGTTCACCCATCCACCCACTCACCCATCCATCCATCCATCTTTCCCTGTAATACCTATTAATCATTTGCTACATACTAAGCAGTTTGCTATCAAGCCCAAAAAGCCTGCAAAGAATTTTTATTCAAGTAAGAAGCACAAATCTTAAGAAATTAAAATTATAAAATATAACCAATAGTGATTAGCAAGGCAAAGGCTTAGTCTCAGGTGAACTGGAGATAACATTTGAAAAATATTCTCCAGTGGTTCACTATGGCCTAGATAAACCATCAATATTGCCTTGGGCAAGTCATTAAACTCTCACTGTGCCTTAACGTCTGAACAATAAAATGAGAAACCTTAAGTATATTGTTTAAAAATGCCGTATTTCATTGACTCCAAAATGACATCATTTACAAAGCAGTTATTTTATTTAGCCCTAAGAAGACTATGCTGTCAATTAAATTACAAATAATGCTTTCTTATTACTAAGAATTTTCACCTTTATACTTATTTTTAGAAGCTCAAGATATCTATATGAAAAGAAAAATGTAAGTGAAATAAATTAGTTAAGGTATTCCTGCAAGTCCTCCACATTCACCTTCTGAACCTGTGCCACCGACAACCCTATTTTCTTCACAATTCTGGTCTCTGGGCATGAAGAACTTGGGGTCAATGCTCAGCTTTTGTTCCTTGGATTTTGCTTCAGGTTGATGAGGCGCCTTAGTGAGTTGTGAGTCTTACTGTTATGGGTTGATTCTGAAATGCCTCCCACAAGCTCATGTTTTGAGTGCTTTGTCCCCATTATTTTGCCATACTGTTATAAAGCTGTGGAGCCTCTGGTGGTGGTGGTGGGGGGAGCAGAGATGAACAGTAGATCACCAGGGATGGGACTTGCAAGGTTATATTCAAGTCTGGTTCTGGTCTATGTTCGTTACTTCCTGGTCTGCCAAAATGTGAGCAGCCTTTGACACATGTTCCCACCACCATGGTGCTCCACTGTCAAGCCTTCCCTGCCATGACAGACTACAGCCTCTAAATCATGAACCAAGATAAACTCTTCTTTCCTTACACTACTTCTGCCAGGTATTTTGCAACAGCACCAGAAAAGTAATGAACACATTTATAGTTTTAAAAGATTTATTATATTTTTGTTTTATGTGTATATACTGTGTGTGTGTGTGTGTGTGTGTGAGTGTGTGTGTACCACTTGCACACAGGTGCCCATGGAGGCCAGAAGAAGGCCTCAGATACCCTGGGAATGGAGTCCCGCGTGGTGTTGAACTGCCAAATGTCGGTGCTAGGAACCAAACCTAGGTTCTCTGAAAGAGCATTAAGTGTTCTTAACTTCTGAGCCATTTCTCGAGCTCCAGAATTCTTTTGATCTTACAGTGTCAGGAGAATATTTTAGAGAACAATACTTGTTTCTTTTTCAAATGATTCTTAGTAGTTTATTGTTTAAATCCATCACGGGGTGGCATTTATCTATTCACATCACCAGGAATTTCAGCCAAGTCCTCCAGAGACAACACTGATGACATCACAACTACAGTTTTAAGAACAAATGTAAAATGTTTCCTAGTTTCACAAATGTTGAAAAGTATGGGGGCAGCAGGTAAGTGGGTCTTAGGATATCTGAACTACAGTACACTATTTTTACTAAATTCCATTTTTGACTGAAATTCTCTAAGTCCCTAGAAAGAAGGAGACCAAATAGGCACAGCCCTAAGTTCTCAGCTGTTCTTGTTCGTTTTCTCTCTTGTCTTATGTAAGATTTTGTGAATGTTTCTGATGCTGTAACTAAGTGTGTACCCTTGTTGGATGGCAGGTACGACATTTCCTAACTCTGACATTCTGTATTCTGTGATAATAATGCACAGGTTAGGCCATTGGCACATTTCTGAGAATTTCTCGGACACAGGCTTCTTCTGAAGTCTTGGGAGAGATCCCAGTAATGTATTCACATCATTATGAGGTTTTGGTCAAATTTGAAAAGGGTGCTTTTTGTATGCTAATGTTGAATAAACTTCAAATGCACAAACCTACCTCTTCCTCTCATAACTTCATATCGGGTCTAGCACTTACGTGGTCTTTGAATCCTATCAAAATCCATGATACTAAAGATGAAATGCATGAGGACTCCCAAGGAAGATAACTTGCCTAAGGGCCTAGGTCACACAAATCATTTTGCTAGGACCTAAAAACATCTGTGTTCATTCTAAATTCAACCTTCTTCTTACAATGACATTGCTTAACAGAGAGTGACCAACTTGTCAATGGGAATTTTTATCAAAAGACAGTGTCAAATTCTGACAAAAAGTTCTAAGACTATTTTTCTTTTACTTCTTGAATGTAAACACAAAACATTAAACAAATTGCCATTCCAGTACAGATTTATGAAAGTGACTTTCACACAGGGATAAAAGAATATTTTGTGATTTGAATTGAGCTAGCAGCTTGTCAGACTCTTATTTGGAAGTCTGCACCAGTTCCAGAGAATAATAGTTATGTTTTTAAAATTCTGGAAAAATATGTCTGCTGAATATCTAAAGGAAATGGTCAGTATTTTTTGTTTGTTTTAATCTCTGTTCAGCTCAGTGATATATGCATATATGGGAACATATTTTTCTCATATCTGAAATCTGGATACATTATTTCTTGAAAACATATTATTACCATCTTAATTTTTTTCCCATTGTATATTTCCTTTAATGGAGTCCCCATGTGGTCTGAATCAATCTACCATCCATTCTTGCTATCAAACATGGACAGAATAGAGGGCAGTTTCCTTTTAAAAGCACAGTGCCCTACCAGTGCCTTTAAAATCCATTAAAGACTATCTCACCAAGCCCACAAGAGCATTACAATAATTGCTTCTCTTACCTAGGTAAAAAAGGACTTATCTGTCAACCAAAGAAGTGCAAAAGCAATTAACACCTCAGTACTCCACTGGGAAATTGCCCACATTAAAGAAATAACAGGACTGCTTCATAGTTATCGTGATTAGCATTTCTAATATTTAGTGATTAGCATGACTGTAGAGTCCCTCAGTCATCCCCACGTGTCCTCCCCAGGCCAGCAGAGCCTGGGTAGGTGTGTGTATGACTCAGTGTATATTTGGGTTAATCTTGGGTTACATTTTTCAAAGACTTACTGCAGACCTTCCGCTAGAATATGCACTTACAAATTTAATGTGCCAGCCTGTATATGTCATTTCAAATCAATAACTTCTCGGGCATAAGATGACATCCCTGGGTTCTGTGCTGCTACCCATGGAACAGCCTTCTCAATCCTCTTCCAGGGCTGGGATGCTGTGTAGAAAGCTATATTTATTAGGCCTTATACGCACACAGTGGGGGCACATGAATGAGCTGGGGAGAGGATCAGATGGGTGTGAATGCTGCTTGACAGTAACAAAAGAAGTTCACCCCATCACCACTCATTTTCCAGGAGATGTTACATGGCCTTTTTGTGTGCATCGCAGACACACCAATCTGGTTAGGATGTTGAGAGATACAGAAACAATAAACAGAGTCTAGATCCCTTTCCTTAGGAGACAAGCCTGCACATCATGGCAGAGAGGAAAGTATCTGTGTTCCTCTCTACTCCAACCTTAAACTTGCCTGTTTTCTGAGTTGTCAGGATAGCTCAGCATCCTCAGATAAAATGACACAGATCGTTCTCATTCCCACTTTCACAGAGGTGAGGTCAGGTAAGAATAAAACAGTAGAGCGTATAAGAAAAGCAGAAGCAGTTTTGGAAAGATGTTGCAGGACCCTGAGGGAGGAAGACCAAAGATCTCAGATAATCTTAAGGGGCCTGATTCAAGCCCACCTTCACTTGGTTTTCTTTCGTATGTGTCTGTAGTCACCACTCAGATCCTTCTGAACAGCTTGCACACTCCCACGTGGGAAACTAATTCAATCATCCAGCGCCAATGAATAATAACCAAGTTACGAAGTTGTGAAGTACTTTATATGACTAACTTTGTAAGCTGGAGCAGACAAACTCTGCTGATCATCCATGGTCCCTAACTCCTTATGTCCAACTCCCTGGAGTTTTCCCTGGAGTTGTGGTTTAGATCTGAAATGCTTCCCATTGAGTCATATTTAGAACGCTCAGTTCTCAAGCTGTCGTGGTGTCTGAATGCTGGAAGCCTTTCGGAGGGTGGGGCTAGCTGGCAGAGGTAGATCTTTGGGAGTGAGCCTTTGAAGGCTTTATCCACCTGCTGGCTCTGGTCTGCTTTCTCTACCAGAATCAGTTCCTCTGCATGCTCCAGCCACCATGGACAGAGTCCCTCCTGCCCAGTGCCTTTCTGGGGCCTCACTAACATTAAAATCCCTCTAAAATCATGAGCTGATGATTAAGCTCTCCCTTAAGGTGTGCCTGGTAGGTGTTTTGGTTAACAGTGTTGCAAATCGAACTGACACACCCACTTTGCAGATATGGGTGTGATCCCTGACTTGTATCCATCCAATAGATTTGCAAAGTTTCCAAATGCATGTTATCACATTTATGTGATGTGCACGCAAGACAAGAGTCCTCAATCTTGCTGGCTATTTCCTTCCTTTGTGACCTGTGCAGAAGAAGACAGCAGTGGGAGGGCTGAAGGAAGCCTATGGAAGACAAGGAGCTGAAGTCCTGAACTGAAATCTGCCAACAGCCTGAGGGAACTTGGGAGTAGCTCTTTCCCCAGTCAAGCCTCCGATAACACACTTGCTTTGTAAGACCCTAGAGAGGGCAGATAAGCCATGTTCAAATATCCTAATGCATAAAAACTTTGAGATAATACATGTGTATGGTTTTAAGCAGCTAAATTTATGGTAATAACATTATGCAGCAATAGATAACTAATATAGATACTTCATGTGTATGAATTCATATAATCCTCGTTATGCTCTCATTTAACACAATGGGAAAACTGAAGCACAGAACTTAAGCAACTGGCTTATTTCCAGAGAGCAGTAGGTAGCAGGATTACTGGTACTGAAACAAGGCAGACTGCTCCTAACCAAAAGTGTATGGCTGTTAGTTGCTTCCAAATCTGATTTCCTATAACTTACCCCAACAGAGTGAGCCAAATATCCAATGAAAGTGCTAGTCATACAGACTGAATGAAGCAGTCTCTGGGTAACCTGACCAACTAGATAAGCACATGAAGTGCAGTGACAAGCAGCAAGTGTTGCCTCTCAGTAGTCTCTGACCAAACAGAACACATCTATGGGCTGCCCTTCGCCAGGGGAGTGACACTGGCTGCTCACTGCTAGCATGACAGACATTTCTGGTTGCAGCACAGATTCTACTTCTGTATGACATGAAATATTTGAAAACACTGATGATTTTTGGTTCAGATTTTCTAGTTTTCGCCGATGTCTTTCTCTAGTTTCCCCTCCGCAGGGCTGGGTCTGACGTGCCCTTTAGGATACTGTTCTGCCAGGCAGTGCCAATCCATTGGTATTACTTCTTGTTATAGCTGGCTTAAAAATGTGCCCTTTGTAAAGATCTCCATAATAACTTTAGACCACATGGAGTCCTGTGAGCTGAAGGTTTATGGCTCTGAGGCTTACTGACAGTGGCATCTAGAGCCTGCAAATCAGTGTTTATGGGTCAGAAGTGAGGATTTGGGGCAGGTTGCAGGCTTCTGTCTTTGGCACAGCAATGGTCACTGCCCCTAACATCTGTGTAGTGCTTATCAAATCTAAGTAGAGCTGCATATGTGAGTAATAATTAGGAAGACAATCTATTTCCACCAAGTTAGAGAATAAATCATTCAGGAGCCAGCACCTAGCTGAAAGATGAGAGGCTACGGTGACTGAAACTCAAACACCAACTTGGTAGCTTGCTGTATTTGGGTAACATACTTGAGCAACTGTGAGCCTTAATTCCTTCATCCACAAAACTGTGATAATTTATGAAAAATATGAGACTAAATTGTTGTTGGTATCTGAGCAATGTCTAGCAATTGTTAGGACTCTTCTTCATCTTCTAAAATCCAGTTGAATATTGCAGACATTGGACAGAAGCGAAGATGTGCTTGGCATCATAAGGAGTATTACTGCAGAAAGAAAGCACAGCCCTTAAGAGAATTCATGAGATCAAGATCTGCAAGGTTTAGCTGACAGCAAGTTCAACACGATCATTATTTCACTTACAAGTACAATCATTTAAAAAATATTTTATTTTTATTTTATGTGTATGAGTGTATTGCCTGCATGTAGGTAAGTGCACCCGTGTGGTGCAATGCCCACAAAAGGCAGACGAGGCCATCGGATCCCCTGGAACTGGATTTATGTATGGTTGTTAGCTGCCATGTGGGTGCTGGGATTCAAACCCTGGTCTTTTGCAAGAACAACCGGTGTTCTTAACCACTGAGCCATCTCTCCAGCCCCACAAGTACAGTCTTAATCTACGTCACCCAGATCGAGGAGGGTAATGACTTGCTAGTACCCTATTCTCCGAGGACAGTCAAGGGAAATATTCAGTTTGGTCTGCTGAATGCTAAAGAGCATTGGTAAACCGAGAAAGACTACTAGAGTGGGAAAAACTATGTCATGCATAGCAAGGCTGCAGCAGGGAATGTGTTTTACTTAGTTTAAAAGTAACAACTCGGGGGCTGGAGAGCTGGCTCAGCAGTTAAGAACACTGGTTGTTCTTGCAGAAGACCCGGGTTCGAATCCCAGCACCCACATGGCAGCTAACAACTGTCCATAACTCCAGTTCCAGGAGATCCGACAGCCTCTTCTTGTCCTCCGTGGGCATTGCATGACACGGGTGCACTTACCTATATGCAGGCAATGCACTCATACACATAAAATAAAAATAAAATATTTTAAAAAGTAGCAACTCAGGGCTAGAGAGATGGCTCAGGGGATAAGGGCACTGCCTGCCTTGTAGAGGACCCAGGTTCGGTTCCCAGCACCCATCCATAACTCTAGTTCCAGGGGATCTGAAGCTTCTTCTGACCCCCTGTGGGCACTGCACCACACGACTGCACTTACATACATGCAGGCAGTATATTCATACACATAAAATATAAAAATTTAAAAAATGTTAAAGCAACAACTCTAGGAAGAGATGGTATGTGCATCCAAGTATGTAAATATGCAGTTTGGATAAAGGTCAGAATAATTAGAGGAGCCAAAGGGTAAGGGCTCTTGGTGGGAAAATTCAGCCTACTGACATAAGGCATATCTAACAGGCAGAGATACAAAAAGTGGGGGCTACTTTATAATATAACAAGCTTCCTGTATTTAAAAATAATGAAGTCCGGGAGGCAGAGAAGGCAGGTCGTTGTGAGTTCAAGGCCAGCCTGGTCTACATAGTGAGTTCAGGTCAGCTGGGACTTCAGGGAGACCCTGTCTCAAAAAGACAAAAAAAAAAAAAAAAGAAGTCAGAGGAATTATATACAGGATTTCTAATATTAAATGCAGAACACAGAGGAAAGTGTGTGTGTGTGTGTGTGTGTGTGTGTGTGTGTGTGTGTCAGACTTAACATAAAATAGAAATAATAAATAAAATATTTTTTAAATTTATTTTGATTTTATGTGTATGAGTGTGTTGCCTGTGTATATGTAAGTACGCCCGTGTTGTGTAATGGCCATGGAGGATGGAAGAAGGCATCAGATCTGCACCTGGAGTTATAAAAGGTTGTTAGCCACCATGTGGGTGCTGGGAACTGAACCCAGGTCCTCTACAAGAGCAGCCAGTGCTCTTAACTGCTGAACCATCTCTCCAGCCCCAGGAAATTTTAATAAAAACATTTTCTTGAATTGAAAGTACTATAGCCTTGAATTAGAGAAGTAAAAACAATTATAGGACAACTCGAAACAGAATATAATAAACTGCCAAAAGCTCCAAAAGCCTGCAGAAACAGCCTGGGTGTTCGTAAAAAGAAATGATTGTGGCAAGGAGAAGTAATGGGAATAGGATCTGTAGGAATGACCCGGCACCGGCATTTGAAGGGTAATCCCACTTTGTCTTCCTCTGATGGGAAAACGCAGGGTTTCTAAGCAAAGAGTTACAAGTACTGCACTGTAGGGTTGTCTCTGACATAGCCCTATGTAACCACTGTTGCTGTCTTTGAAATGACACTTCCTCTTCCTCCTGGCAGACTTTAGCATCCCTTCCATCATACTCTGTGAAGAACTTCGACTTTCTCATATATCTTCTCAGCAAGAGTTCTGCTGCCTCTTGTCCTCTGCTCTGCCTTTCTTCCTGGGTACTCTGGCTGGGCCTCCTCTCGTTTCTTCAAAGACTTGGCTTTTGCTTTAATCCTTACTCCCTCCTGCAGCAACCTTTCCCACTGAATAGATAAGCTAAATCCCCACACAAGTTTGTTATCTCCTCGTGTGGTGATACACACACACACACACACACACACACGCACGCACACACACACACACACAACACACACACACACACACACACACACACACACACACACACACATTGATATTTAACCCAAGATTTTTTCACCCTCCGTAGTGGCTTGGCTCTTAACTGGGAGTCCAGGGGACCACACGTCCCTGAACCTCTCTACCTACCTCACTGCCTCTTTTGTTACCTGTTTTCCGCTGAACTGTCTGTTATTGTTGACCTCGTAGGTTTGCTGTGCCTCATGCTCAGACTCCCCCCCAACTCCAATCCCAACTCAGTCTGCCTGCATTACCTAGATACTTTCAACCCCTCCCAAGGGCACAATGGCTGCCTCCGTAGTGATAGCTCTAGAATGTGCATCGCTAACCCAGTTCTCCTCTAAGCTGCCATGCTCGTCTTCCATTCATCCGCTGCATCTCGTGAGGCTCTCTGCCTCTGTGAGATGGCAGCAGTACTGGGAGAGTAAGAGCAAAGACTGCAGTCACCCCAGAGTTTGCCTTTCTCTGGTCTTCCCACCCCTCATTTGCCAGTAGTCCTCTGCTTTATTAGTTGAACATTTTTCACTTCTGCCATTTCCTCCTCCATCTCCATTTTTAGTCCTTCCACTTTAAGAAGTTGACCATCTTTTATTATTTCCATCTCCACTGGTCTAGGCTGTCATTGTTTCATGCCTGAGATACTGAAACGGCCTTTGAATGGTCTTCCTGCTTCCACTCCTGTCTTCTTACAGTGTGTTTCCCATGAAGCACCTAGACAGATTAAAATTAAAGCACTTCATCAACATTTAAGGGCTCAAGGCCCGCAGCAGCTTCCTGTCCCATTCAGAATCACACCCAAGGCCTTACCATGGCCTGTGAACCCTACAAGACCTGTGGTGTGTTTGTCCAATCTCATCTCTTCCCACGCTCAGCTTTGCTTCTTTCTGCTCTGGCAACTGTGGGTGGATGTCTTTGCATTTCTGAAGCAAACCGAGCTGACCTCAGGGCCTTTGTACTTGCTGTTTCTTTCACTCAGTGTTCTCTCCCCCAGATCATTAGGTGAGTCACACCTCATTTCAGGCTGACTGAATGTTACTGCCTTTTAGGGGCCATCCTTACATTTCCTTTTGAACCCCTGTCTTTCTTCCCCCACTGCTCTCCACTCCTATTTTACTCCTCTTTATTGTGCTTAGCATAGCCTGACCTGTTAGACATATCTGCTGTGTATCTGTATCTATCTTTTCCAGTGGTCAACTATCAGAGCACAGACATGTATAGCCCTGTTTCACACCTATGTTCACAGCATGGAACAGTGCCAGCAACATACAAGGCTCTGGGTAAGTTACACGTTGAATGAATGTCTGAGGATCACTCAGAATGGAAACTGAGAGAAGATGAGTTTAGTGTCTATGGATTTATGGAGCAAGTAAAGGATCAGCTGGAGAAAAGAGCACTGGGGAAGGATGTGGATTCAACATGTAGTGGCCGACATTTCATGAAGACAGGGGGAATGTACCAGGGGCAGTCAAATTCCCAAAGAGAATGAAGAGATGGGTCAAGTGCTGTAAGATTTCAGGAGGTTTCAAATATATATTTAAATTATATATAATATATATCACTGACTGAACTCAGATTTGACTCACTGACTTTGAGGATGGAAATACACGTGAACTGATTCTGGACATCTTCTGACAAGGCTAATTGCTCTTCCACAGAACATAGTGACTTATTTCATTAATTTAGTGTAATCTTCAGGCTTTGTATACTGTATAGTTCTTAAAAAGAAATTAAACGTATATAGTTATAGTATTGCTAGTTTAAGAAGTATTTGAAAGTCTATGTGGAAATCATAATTATTTTCCTTGAACTGGAAGCTCTGAAAATCATAAACGTATAGATTAAATTATGGAATAGCCTAAAATTCTGCATTTGCCTTTCAGTTCTTCCAACCTCTCGGTTACTCAGAGAAATTACCATGTGACCCTCAGGAGCCCAAGCCATTACACATTAGCCTATTTACAATCATGGACACCAGCCACTGAGGACTAAGATGGGTGTGTGGGCCTGGACAGAGAGAGAACAAAGCTTCATACTGTTTGGATGCTTTTAGTAAGAGGTTCAGTTAGCCTCTAGAAGTGAAAGTCTTAACATCTATCAGTAAGGATTCTCTCTAGCACCTTCTTCAGTTCTTCTTTAGGACTCTGGTCAAAGCTCATATTTTATCTAGAGTTTACCCCAACCCCCTACTTTCTAGCCTTGTGACCTTGGACAAGTGACTTGAGCTCTCAGAATGTCATTTTGCTCATCTGTATACCAGGGACTAATACTTACTTCCTGAGATGTTGCATGAAACAAAATGAAATGAGATGCCAAAGCTTCATTCAACATCTGAATACGGCTGTGAGTGTCAACTTCTATAATTACCCATAGCGCCCCTCTGCCTATCTTCTGTCTCTGGATCAGGTTAGTCTTGTTATTCCATGTGCTCTGGGTTCATATTGGTCACTGCTTCCTTCCTTCTTCAGTGTTCCTTTTGATCTTTAAACAGAAACTCCACAGGCACTCCATGTCCACTTAAATGACCTTTCCCACACTGTCAATCAACAGCTACTTACTTAGGTACCAATAAAGTGCAGAGTATTAGGATTCTCAAAGTCATTCCTCAGAAAAGTCTCATTCTAAGCCAGTGGCCCCCAAAGTATGTGGTATATAAACATTGGTAGATGTCAGGTGCTTTGAGGAGACACATAAACTTTGCTTTAGATTTCTTTGCCTTTTAATTTTTAGATATTAAAATTTAAGAGAAAACTAAGAAAAAAATCAGTTCAAATTTACTTCTGAATCACAGTAATTATAATAAAAGTAGAACATAAATGTCTAACAAAATTACAAACCTCACATGTGAGCCACTGAATTTGAAGAAGCTGTTCTGTCACTTAAGGCTGATGGATAAGTGAGGACTATTCATGGGCCTCGGAGCTCAAGCCCATAGTAAACTAATATACTACTTCACATTCAAATCCACAGGCTGCTCAAGAAATACAACTTTCACCCTGCCTTTCTTTCTAACGTCATTTAATTTTAAAGCCCTGAATTGAAGGTCCCTCTAATCTAGAGAAGAGGAAAATCAATTTCCCTTTGTTGCAAAAGCTATGGAGGGTAAAGACTTCCCTGCAGCTCTTACACACGTGTCCTTGCTCTTTCTTGAACACTGGTTTCTAGATACCGGAGGCTGTTAGCTGTCTTCAGAGCCATTCCTTCTGACAACTGTGCCCACCTAGAGCATGGCATTGCCCATGTGCCACTGCTCCTGTAACATGGGGGTTTGGGAAGCATCAAGGCAAAATATAAAGCCATTACAAATAATTTCCTCCTAAACTGCACGTGGGGAGATTTTTCACAAATCACTTGCTGCATGTGTACCACTTTATTGTATTTCAGTCATGTTTACAAAGGCACCAGAGAAGTTCAAACACAACAGACTGACATTTCTGAATTGCTAATGAAAGTTCCAGCACTGAACATGCAAATCAAGCTGCTTGTTTCACTCAGTGCTGTTTGAGAACTCAGTCTGAACCCGAGTCACACAGCAAACTGGATCAGCTCTCTGTGGGAATCGCTAATGTGTACCTGCCATAATAACTGATTCTACTTTGCATAGCTCTATTTATAACTCTATTTATAATTCTTTTGCACGTTTTAGCCCTTTTCTATAGCATAGCAATCAGATGAATCACTCTCATCTTGTCAATTTTATTGTTAAACAGGATTAAACTTTTCTTCAGGCATAGGAGGGCTGCACAGTCATATTCTGTCCAACAGAAATAAATGAGTCAGGGGAGAGATTTCTGGCCTTTAAAAGTCTTTGGCTTCTAAGTGATCTATATTTCACTCATTAGTTCTGGGCAGTGTAGCTTCCTTAGAAATGTCATATCTGGTACAGAACCCAAGGATTCAGAAAGTGACTGTTCAACATCTGCAGCAGAACACAAGGAGTCACAAAGTGACTGTTGCACCTTTTAGTAGGAGGTATGTTGGTCATAAGGACTCAGACTCTGCAAAGAGATTTCTGCCTCATGTTCTCCCTCGGTCATTCTGTAAGCACTGACTGAAGACCTACCATTTGTTAAGCACTGTTCTGTGCATTAGATATGCCCAGCAAAACATGTATCATACCAGTCTTCACATCGCTTACATTTTAGCCAGGGACTGAGGAAAAAAATTGATAATACATTTTTCAATTAATTTTAGACAACAATAAATACTATGGGGAAAAAAACAAATGAGAGTTGGGAAGGGCAGAATAGAAGACATCATCTTTGCAGTGCTGCCAACAGTTTTGACTGTCATCTTAGAAACTTATCTCACAAGAATTGAGAATTTTCTCAACACCTTATAAGCAGAACATTTAAAAACATCATTATTGGGGCCAGAGAAGTGTCTCAGCTCTTAAAGAGCACTGGCTGCTCTTGCAGAGGATCCAGGTTCACTTCCCAGCACCCACATGGCAGTTAACAACCATCTGTAACTCTAGTTCCAGGGGATCTCACGTCCTCTTCTGACCTCTGCAGGCACTGCATGACACGGGTGCACTTATATACACGTAGGTATATTCATATGTATAGTCATACACATAAAATAAAAAAAATAAAATATTTTAAAAACCATTGTTTGGGGCTTTCTGAATGCTGACAGGGAGGTGCTTTGGGTCTGACCATTTGCCACACTGACATGCTCATGAGAATGCTGGGAGGCCTGTGAAGCAAAGGTGTTTGCACACTACTATCTCCTGATAGGCTGTGTCCTCACTCACTGCACAGCCTGGCTCAGTGACTCTGGGCAGCATCTGCAGCATCAGTCTTTGCATGGCGTTCCACACATCGAGGATTCAGCTGGCTTTCACCTCCATCTGGTGAGACTGGTTCACTGACAGAACTAAAGAGACGAAATAGAACCAGGCTCCAAAATCTGAGCAAATGCCCTTAACATACTGAACAGTGGTATAGCTATAAAATCCTAGTGTCAAAGTCACACTGGGTATCTGCTGTAATAATGAAAATATAGATCAATGAGGCATCAAATTGTGTATACAATGACAGGAAATGTTGAATAGAGATGGTAGGACCTTCAAAATCAAAATTGTCCTATCTCCTTAATTCAAGGTGCAGTTCTCTGTGATGTCAAGGCATGCATTTCTTTCTAGACCTGGAACTTTCTGAAAGACGCTGATCCTTCTTGGATGTATTCTAACAGCTCAGATGGATATATCTCCAGCTATTGGGCATTTCAGACTCAGCTCCATATTTTCATGTCTTGTCCAAACATCCAAATGGGAAATACTAAAACTCACAAATTTACAATCAGATTGATAAAAGTCTTTTCTAATACTACAAAAAATCCCACAGTTTTTTTTGGGGGGGAGGGGGCTAATTATACATATACATTTGAGATAATTTTCCAGAGTGCACAAGAGATTCCGGTAAGACAATAGAGATGATTACTTCATAGCTTAATATATTTGTCAGTAGTCCAAGATTCTCTGTCAAGAGCAATCTGAACAAAGACATTCTATGTAGAAAGAGGAGATGAGCCAAATAAATAACAAACTAATTTTAGGATTTGGGGTCTAATGTAGGATCCTGTGTTTTCCCTTTACACACACTAGACAGGCATGATTAAAAGCCTCATATTTACATAAGCAAAAACACAAATTATTTCAAAATCTGTCAAACCTAAAGTATGGACAGATTTCCACTAACAATTTGGACAAATCAGTCACATTCTAGTTAGTTCATTAGTGATCTAATCAAGGAGTATCAGATCAAAAGACTTTTTCTTGTTTGTTTTTAGACAGGGTCTTTCTCTAGCCCCAGCTGGGCCTGACACTTGCTATAGAGATCGGGCTGGCCTCAGTCTCACAGAGATCCACCTCCCCTGCCTCTTGAGTACTGGGATAAAAGGCACGTGCCACCATACCCAGCTCGAAAGACCTTTTTAAAAAAGCTAGATACATGTTAGATCTCTTAGCTCAGAATATTTTTGAAAAAATGTGCAGAAATAGAAAAAGTCACATCCTTAATGTTTTTAAATATAAGGTTGTCCTTAAATTTAACTTTCAATGTCACAGGCCAACCATATCCTCTTTTACTAACATTATTGAACATTTTACAACCATGTTGGAGCTGGAGAGATACTCAGGAACACCAGCTACTCTTGTAGAGGACCTGTGTTTGGTTCCCAACACCCACGTGGCAGCTAACAACTGCCCTAAGTCCAGTTCCAGGGGATCTGATGCCCTCTTCTGACCTTTTTGGGCATTGCACAACATGGATGCATACACAACACAGGTAACAATACACTTATACACATGAAAATAATAAATAAATGAATAAAACATAAAAAATTTTTACAACAGTTTATGAAAGTCTGAAAACCCTTTTTGTTTTTATAGATTACGTCATAATAGACACAATTAAAATAGTAAGTTCCCAAATAGTATTAATGATGCATTTTCTTTTCTCCATAGCAAGTACATTTTGCTCCTAAGAGATTTTTTTTAACACATAAGGGAAGTGAAAAGGAGGGAGATGAAAGGACTTAATGAAGGATACATATTTGACTTGTGATTATAAAATAATTGCTATATCAATTTTGAGCTTATATGGAGATACTGGGTTTTGAAATGAATAAAAAGCAAATTATATTTATGTTAGTATTCAAGGTTACCTCTTTGGTACAGAACTAAAAGTTACTATTATGCCATGAAAATAGTGAAGCTTATGTTAAGGAATCTCATATGTGTACTAGATATATATTTGTAGAATAACTTTCAAAGTACAGCTTAAATTCCCCAAAAGACTTTCACAAACAAGCTCAAGATGCCTTTTCCTGCCTCATTCTCTTCCTCTACTACATCCTAACCCCATCCATCAAAGGAAGGGCCAATAAGAATAGTCAAGTTCGGGGCTGGAGATGGCTCAGTGGTTAAGAACATTGATTGTTCTTGCAGAAGACCCAGGTTCGAATCCTAGCACTCACCTGGCAGCTAACAACTATCCATAACTCCAGTTCCAGGGGATCCAACAGCCTCTTCTGTCCTCCATGGGCATTATATGACATGGGTGCACTTACCTACATGCAGGCAATACACTCATACACATAAAAAATAATAAAATATTTTTTAAAAAAGAATAGTCAAGTTCAATCACCATCATTGGATTTCTGGGTGAAAAGTTTTTTTGGGGGAGGTGGACGTTTCGGCTGCCTTATGTTGGATTATTCCTCAGGAGCTGTGGATGAGCCAAGATGGTCTTTTCACTGGTGCACTGTTCTCCATGTGCACCTTTCTTTGCTCTGGGAGGTGGAGAGGCAACACTGCCTTAAGAAAAGTAGGATTGGGATGTGAGCATAGGAGAAAGAGAGAAAGGCTGAAGACTTGAATCTGGTTTAGTCCACAGACCACTTTAGGATCTATCAACCAAAGCTCCAGCAAATAATAATGTATATGTATTTACCTGGACTTTTCCTCTGTGCATTTCTCAATGTCAGGGACTTTGTAAGAGCAAAGATAAACATGGTAAGAAAATCAGCAAGATTTCTGGGTGCTGGGTTATGTCTGTCTTTGACTTCTTGGCTAAGATTTTGAGGCTATGCCTTTCTTTTTGCTGGAACAAAGGTTTACAGGTACTTTAAACTGAGAGAGCAAAGTAAGGATCAGAATTCCAAAAGTGTAGTCAGTCAGAGGGCAATTTGAAAGCAGCTTGTTCATTTTCTCCTTAGGATAATAGCAAGGAATGATCAATTATTAACTTAAGATTCTTAGTCCTCTGGCCACTGTATCTTCTTTCAAGATCTTGTACTGTTTAAAAAACTTGAGACAATTTTGACACACCTGATCCCTCTGACCCCTACTATATGAGAGATGAGCATAAAGAAGTTTCTTTATCGTCAAGGCCCATGAAATTACCCATGAAGCCTATAAAGTTCATAATTCTGGTGATCTTTAAATCGCACATAAGGAAGACCAAAAATTCTGTAATGAAGACGCACTTGTGTGTTATGAAATAAAGCTAACGGTGAACTGATTTGTTAACAATTGACATGAAAAAAAATGACTTAATGGTCTTAAGACAAAGTATGCCCTTCAAATGTTCTAAAATTTAGCATGTAACATTATAAAATCCTTGAAAGGAAATCACTGATAACAGCCTGTGGCTTTTTGTCACTGTGAGCAAACACCTGAGATAACATTAAAGGGCAGAGACTTTTCTGACTCACAGCTTCAGATGTCTCAGTCTAGTCAGTTGGTTCCATTGGTTTCAAGCCCAGGGCAAGAAATCCAGGCACAGTGTCAGGTATCACAGGTTCTTGCCGTATATGGAACTAAAACATCCTTCTCCAGTGAGCAAGGACAGTGGGAAGTCTCTTGTTTCTAGCAGAGGAATGCCTAGCACCAGTCAAGATACAGACCCCCCCAAAAGGGCTATACGGAACTGACATTATTGACCTTCAAACACTGACTACTTCCTTAAGGCCAACAAGAAGGAAGCTGAGCGTGTAGTTCAGAGTTGACTACAATACATCTCCTAAATGTGACCAGCACAAAGAATGATGCTTCACAGAATGAAATAGAAGAAACCTCAGCACCAGGTGATGCCAGCTAATTATGGAATTCAAAGTACTTCAGAATCTTCAAAGTACCAAAATAAGGAGGTATAACATCTTCATGTCTCTTTATAAGCTGTGCACTTTCCTAATAACTCTAAAACTTCAGAAAGGACCAAAAAAATCACAGGTAATACTTATAAAGGTAAATAAGAATCATGAACAAAGTTTCCCATAAACTGAACTTACCTTGTTCTTTATTGAAATGGAATATTCTCCCTTTCACCAACAGATTGATCAGTCTATGCAGTTTAATGTAGGAAATAGTGCTTTGTTTGTCCCTAATTGCCTAGTATATTTTGGTTTAAAATCCAATGGCTGAGGTGTAGCTGTCTGTGCTCAATTTTAAATCTGAAATATATAAACAATTTTTATCTTTAAAACGTATTGTCTTTCTGCACAGCCCTGAAGTACAAGTGGTTTCATAAGGGTTTCCCAATTACTGAGATAATATTTTGCATTTCCTTTACTCTTAAATGTGAGAGCACACGTGCTTTTATCTCATTCTCAAAACCAAAGCTTCAAAATACCGGTTTTGAGATAGACACATTTTAGATATTTTTCAAAATGTTTTGCGTGAAAAACGTCATTCATTGTAGCACAAGAATCTAAATCACATCTTCCTAAGGAAACAAAGTTCCAGAAGTTTACAGGATTTGTCCAATGGATGTAAATCTAGTTTTAAAGGGATGAGAAGAAAGGAGTAGACTGTTATTCCACACAGATCCACATGCAGTTCTGAACCCCTTGGTTCTGTCAGGGATCTCAGCAAAGAAATGGATGCTGCCGTGAAAGTCATCCTGCTGAAAACAGAGGTGAGCGCAAGTAAAGGAGTGAGAGCAGACACCGGTTCGAGGCGTTTTACCAAGGATTGTGCTATGACAGATCGCAAGATGAATTCTTATAGTTGGCAAGTTTTTCTGGCCTTGTTTCTGATTACTGCTTGAACAAAGTCATGTAGAATGTAGTCCATGCTTCTATGAAACAACATGGTGTTGGGTACCAGGTTGGGATTATTTAGGGTCACCAAATAACAGGATTCAAAAATAAGTAAAACAGCTGAAAAAATCCAACAGTCTGGTCTAACCTGGGATGCTCTGTCTCCTCACAGCCAATGCTCCATCAGGCGACTTTGTCTGGCTGGCGGATTTAGTGTAGGGACTCTCATCTGCAAAGGGACAATGAAGGGATTGGTTAATTTCCATCCAGTTTCTAGCGCAGTGGAGATCTTTAATGGACTGCAATCCTTCTTCCAGAAAGAGGTGATAAGGGACAGGAGAAAGAGTTGGTGACCAGTCCTAAACTTGGGTGAGGTATGGAATGAGTCTGGAAATGTTCTGAACATGTTTCTTCCCAATAAAAGAGGGACAAAGTTCTCCTAGACCTCTCAGAATAAATAAGGATCAAAAGCTAGAATGCACATGAGGATCTTATGAAATGGTTAAGAAGCATGCTGTGTGGCAGAGCAATCATTCGCCCGTCATCTACATTCACCAAGAAGTATCAGTGAGTGTGTGTAATGGAAAGGGCAAAGAAGGAACAAAATGGCTCAGTGGGCACTAAGAATAATCAGGCAGAAGAGCAAAGGAAAGGAGATATAGTGTTTCAGCTAAGCAGATGACAGTATTAGTACTGCAGAGAATAAAGACAAACAGAGTTAGTAGGTCCCTCTTGGGAATGTGAACTGGCATCGAGAGTAAAGCAGAGGGTTAACGTCATTCAGAGGTAAGAAAGGTTAAGAAAAGGTAAGAGGTTAAGGAAAGGGAAAGAAGACACGTACTGCAACAAGCTGATTAGTTTTGCTTTAGAATGAGAAGAAAATAACTTGCACAATAATAAAGAGAGCAACTGAAAGACAGAAGGTCCAAAGCTTTGTGTATTTGTGAGAGTTGGAGAAGAGGCTGAATGGCTAAAACACTAGGGGTCAAGAGCATAGAGGAAAGGGGACCATCAGATTTTATAAATAAGCGGTTTTTAAGGATTTCATCTGCGTGAAATACAGAAATAGTGATGGGGGAGGCACGCATTAGGGTTAGGATAGGAAGGAGCATTTCTTCCTTGTTTGGATGGAGGCATCTGTAGAAACAGTAAAGGAGATGCAGAGGCAACAACATTAAGGGTTTCAAGAACAGGATTTATATGGCTTGAAGAAAAAGAATGAAAAATAATTGCCTAGTGTACTCAGTCAAGCTATGTGACACAAGGACACATTTTCCCACACGGGAACATGTTTGTTATGGTTGTCATTGTTTTCATAGGAAATCATTAAAGGATTAAAAAGAATCACATTGCACATTAAACAAGCTATTAAATATAACAAGTCCTTAATTCAGCAACAAGGCTTTAACATTTGAGGACTGGGAACATTAGTTCTCCCAACTAAGTGGTGTGTGTTTCAAAAGCGAGGAACCTGTTTCCTCTCTAGGATGTGCTTCTCCTGGAAACGATTCATGATTTCTTCAGAAAATGAACAAGGTCTTTATAAGCAGTGACAAAGGAAAGATTAACACTGTTGTAAACAGAAATTAACTTTAAAATGGCAGTCACGCCACTTCATGTTTAGATGCTATTTATCACACAATTTTTTATATTCTTCCAATCATAAAGAAAGCTAGCGGCTTTCAGGTACTAAAGCAATCAACATCATCATTGCTACTTTTGAAGCAGTATCTTAGGTCTTTGACTCTTCCTGTTGTGAACATAATGTTGAGTATAATTAAAAATCACAGAACAACTCTGAGCATTTTATTGCAAAAGTGTCCACTTGCATACTGAGCATGGTGGCGCACACCTTTAACCCCAGCACTCAGGAGGCAGAGGCAAGCAGATCTTTTTGAGTTCGAGGACAGCCTGGTCTATATAGAAAGTTACAGGTCAGCCTGGGATACATAGTGAGACCCTGTCTGAAAAAACAAAATGAAATAAAAGTGTCCACATGCCCTATACCCACCTCAAGAGCTGGGTGATTTCACAATGTGAGTTAAGCCACAAGGTGATGCACTTCCCTGTTAAAACAGACTGCTTCAGTTGAAAGTCTGAGATTGTTCACATGATTGATTAAAAAATATAGTTCCTTTTATTGTCTGCAACTTGGCCACTGTTGAATTATGATGAAAGAGCAGTGAGTCAAGGGATAACCTCATAACATCGAGGTTCAAGAGTGGCAGTGCAGGAACTTCAGTCTTTCCTCAGTTTTCAATTTGTCAGTCTTACACAGAATTACGGCCCTGGGTTGGGTCATCTTAAAGGCAACCCAGATTTGCCCAGGGAACTCCCAGGTTATCCGCTTTTCATGATCCGTTTTAAAAGAAATTTACCCAGTTTGCATTATAGAAGGTAGTCAACCCTAGTAAATTGTTTTTCTCATTTATATTTGAAAGTAATTTCCTTGATTTAGGGCTGAGATCCTCTGGTTATACACATCCCTAAAAGGTTCGAACTGAATTATAGATGGCCACCTGGCCAGCATCTACAAGACCATTCCCTCACATCTAGCACTGAGCTGAGATGATTATCCAAAAGACAAAAGCTTTTTTGGTCAAAGTATCATATCAGAAAAAAGCTCAATACTGTCTAAGAATGGCTCACTGAAGTCCATCAGGGTGAAAGCTGTAATTCCTGGCAGAAGTGAGACAGAAGCCAGGCAATACTTGGCATGAGCCCTAAAGACAGTAGAGCAAGAGAGAAGCTTGGTACAACTTGACTTAGTTATTAAGAAACTGCCTGAGACTGCCTCATCACTTTGCATGCACACGAGGTATCATGGGCGTTTAGCTATTCATTACAGAATGGACTTCACCTCTTCTGAGGTGATTTAGTAAAACTCAGCTCTTAATTTAAACTTTGTGTAAAATAGTAAGGGAGAAAAAGCACTGAACACTAAGTAGCCAATGATCTATCCTAGGGTACTAAAGCACAAGAAAATCAGAGTATATCTTTAAAATTATTTTAATCTATGAGCACAAAAATAAGTCATTAGGAGTTAGGTTAATTCTATAACTATTTAGTAGAAAACTAGTATTAGGTTTTCCCCTATGCCTTGTGACCTGTCTAGCCTCAGGTTCCTAGGCCTGATAACAGTGTCAGGTATGTGCTCCATCTTATGAAATGAACCTCAAATACAATTAGAAAGTGGTTGGTTACTCCCATAATAGTCATGCTGCTATTGCACTGGTGGCTATAGTTTGCCAGGTCAGTTGTAGTTCACAGGATTCACAGGTGGGTAAGGTTGATGATTAATTTTCTCTTCAGGTATCATATATAGCATGTTCCAGCACTATGCACACTAGCCAGTAGAGATGAAGCTCTGAAGTCAGCACCAGCTTGATTTCTCTTTTTTCTACAGCTCATGTATGTAGTGTCTTCAAGGATAGGGACTACAAACAGAGTATTAAACTGCCTCCTAATGACTTATTGTTATACTCATAGGTTAGTACATCTTACAACTCTCACCAAAGGAGCTTCCTTACACAGCAGATGGTGATTAACATAGAAACCCACAATTGGCCAATGTGCATAGAATAAGAGATTTGCAGAGTGCTTATCCCTGAATAGAACACCTATATCAAACTTTTGCCTTCCAAGGCTCAGGATTCATTTCAGAAGCGGGGACAAGAAGACTATAAGAGCCAGAGATGGTGGATGATGACAAGGAAATAGAGTTTTCCAGGCAGCTGGTCAGTTACTAATATGAACTGCAATGGTGACAGCATGCACAAATCCCATGCAAACTCAAATCAGACAAAATCCCAGCCCAGACATGGAGAAGTAGGTAAGAAACCCCAATTCTATCTGAGGAACTCTAATAAGCAACTGATGGTTGCTGGGAGGGAAAGAGTCAGTCTCTTTCAAGGATATGGCTCTTGATATGTTATGCAGGCTCCAGTGGATGGACCCACACTGAAGGACATTTGGGGACACAAATTAGACTCTATAGGCCATATTTTATATATATATATATATATAATAGAATGCATTAAATTGGGCGAGGGGCGGTAAGGAGAGGTGTGGATATGGGAGGAATTTAAAAACTGTCAAAATATAATGTATAAAAAAATCATAAAAATTCAATAAAACGTTAAAAATATATTTATTTTAAATTACGTGTATGTGTGTGTCTGTGTGTAAGTATGTGTATGTGAGTGCAGGGGCCTGCAAAGGCCAGAAAGGAGTTTCTGATCCCTAGAGCTCGAGTTACAGATGGTTGTAAGTCACATGACAGGGGTGCTGGGAACCAAACTTGGGTCCTCTACAAAAGCCACATGCACTCTTAACTGCTGAGCCAGATCTGTGGCCCTTTAATCCTTTGCATAAAATCATGAAAACTTACGGTTTCTTTCATGTGTCTCTTAAACAGATTTGTAGATATATTCCTAGAGTTTCATACTTATGTGGGATTATGTGAACTGATTTTTAATTTGATGGTTAGTATTGAGGCCCAGAGAGGTATTTTTGTAGGAGGACACACATTTAAAATGAGTCTAGGCTAAATTTCTTATTTTCTTATTCCTATGCTCTTTTATTCTTTACTCTTGTTTTCTCTTGGATAGACAGAATTTTGTAGGCCATTAGGCGCACATGCTGCTGGATCAGGCAAGGAAGTTTCTTGGCACATAAGACTGGCAAAGATGTTACATGGAGTGGATACTTCCCCCAGAGAAGCCTATGAAAGCTTATCCTTTGCTATTCTGAGTATGTGTACAAATATCAGTCCCCCCTTCACCTGCTTGCTTAAAGTGAAGAATATTTTACAATAGCATTACAGAACCAATTCTTATGCTCAGCTTCATCTTCAACATTTTTTATTTATGTTATGTACATGGGTATCTGTGTGAGAGTATGCCATGTGTGTGCAGGTATCTGCAGACATCAGAAGAGGGCATCAGATCTGCTGAAGCTGGAGTTACAGGCAGTTGTGAGCATGAAATGGGTGCTGGAAGCTGGATCCTCTAGAAGAACAGGAAGTGCTTTAACTGCTGAGTCATCTCTCTAGCCCCTGAGCATTACCTTTTGAAACGTAAAAATCCAAAAGGAATGCCAATACAATTGTCACTCCCCAGTATGGTTCTGAAAGGGCCATTGGATTTTAAGATATGTGTTAATATTTTCCAGTTGGTTCATTAGGCAGGCAACCCAACTTTTAAGTTCTATCCAGATACAGAAATTAATTTAAAATAGATCAAAAATTAAATGAATAAGGATATAATGTGTCTAGGATGGAATCTCATATGCAGTAGGCATTCATTAAATATTTGTTGATGGATGAATGATTTTTCAAACTAGGACATTATAAACAAGTAATTTGAAGTATATGAGCTATATTCTCACTCACCTCTGATTTTCTTTCTTTTGTGGGAGGGGTCTAACTTTACAGACTATTCCTATAAAAGTTACATTATCACTCAGCTACTATTAAGAATTGACAATCTAAAGTGACAATCTAAACCACTTTGTCATTTTATGGTTGATACTGAAGTATGTTAATATATTTATAAAATTAGTAGTAAATATATTTTCTTTCATTTTATTCAGATTTTTAGAATGATTTATCAAACAATCTTATTATTTATCTAGTTGTTCAGATGAGGTCTCATGTAGCCCAGGTTGGCCTTAGACTTTCTAGGTAACCAAATCTGGCCCAAACTCCACCACCTGAGTGCTAAAATTACAGGAATATACCACTATACCCAGCAAATAATTTTCAAAATGTTTCTTTTGAATAAAATAATTCTGACTTTCAAGGCTGAAGAGATGTCTCAGTGGTTAAGAACACTGGATGCTCTTGCAGAGGACCTGGATTCGGTTCCCAGCACCCAGATGGTGGGTAACAACTAGTTCCAGGGGATCTGACAACACCCTCTTCTGACCTCCACAGGCATTGCATGACATGGATGTACTTACATACATGCAGGCATTACACTTATATACATAAAATAAAAATAATGAATATAATATTTTAAAACAAAATTCTGACTTTTCACATACTTGTCTTTGACAGTAGATCCTATTAACAAGGGATCCTTTTAATGTCACCCTAGAGGCAAAGCAGACATTTAGCTCCTGAGCCACTGCTCACTGAAACAAATGCTGCAAATGACCATAAAGGTCATCTAGAGTGTCAGAACCGACAGCCTTTTCTAATGGCATCTCAACAGCTAGGCAGTCATTGTCACACTTGATGGCTTCCCACTGTCATAGGGGCTTCAATACCGGTAATAACAAAGAAGAACAAGGTTCCGTTTACAGAGTCATCCCAGGAGGCGCAGGAATATGCCCTTTATTGACAGGGAGAATTGACATGGTGACAGACGCTCAGAAGGAGCATACACTTAAAACAGAAGAACAATGCAACAGGGCAGGGTGGCCATCTGTCTCCCATCTGCCCTTTTTTTGGTCCTTATCCTCATGTGCAGAGCACAGGAAGGCAGAAGCAGGTCATCTGTCCTGATTGCATATTCCAAGTGAAGCTGTTGTTAACAAACTTGGAAAGCAAACAGCAGGTGCCCACGGAAGAAGACCTCACTCTGCCTCACTGTCAGAGCCTCCACTGGCGTTGGGAGGCTCACATTGTGAGGAGGAGGCTCAGGCCCCTCATGTTACTGTATTCTCCAGCGGAGGCTACCGGCCATCAGATGTATGCACATGTAATCTAGCTGGTTCTTGTTTCTCCACTTACTTCTCCCATTTCCAGGAACTGAGCTTTCTAGAAGAACTGGATATGACCATGGTTTGGGAAGACTCTGGCTGTCTTTAGGGTTTTGTCGAAGAAAATAAAATTTAATTTCTTCTCACTGAGAGTAATCAGCCTAGGCTAAACAATTCCTAGCAACTAATTATGCACAATTGAGGCACCTGCTAAGCCAGCAGATCCCTTAACTTCTTGATTAGAAAAAAAAAGACATTTGGTGCAGTTGAATGTTATGACCATTTTCCAAGCAGCAGGAGATAGGCAGTTTGTGCCACAACACTCACACGTGCCATTACAAACTCAGAAGAAAACACTGCTTTCCATAAAGGAACACAGTGAAATCCATTGTGAAGGATGTAATCTGTCCCTTGAATCCAATGAACTTCCATGAGTTTTAGTTCCTACT
This sequence comes from Nannospalax galili, assembly GCF_000622305.1. Taxonomy (NCBI): domain Eukaryota; kingdom Metazoa; phylum Chordata; class Mammalia; order Rodentia; family Spalacidae; genus Nannospalax; species Nannospalax galili. The sequence goes on from NW_008349529.1 coordinate 80,407, forward strand.
ATGTGCAAACTAAGACTGAAGTGAATACAAGATAATGGAAGTACAAGAAGAATGGCAATTGCAGACTTGTTACTTCAGAGGCTTGTGAGTGGGACACAGTGCTCGATTCTCTTTGTGGGGAAATAAGCCTGGGCTTTAAGAGAACTAGTAGAGATGGGGCATGGGAAGAGAGGCAGATCCACCACAATGGCCTGGCTATTTGCAGACTGAAAAGTAGATATAAGCAAGTTGCTTTAAGCTTTCTGCTAACGGGCATATTTTGCACTGATAAGCACTTTTCTGAGTCCTGGGTCTGCGACTCTTAGTCCCGTCCCATGCGGACATACTTGGCTGTTTTCTTCTCTTGTACCTTCACCCTTCAGATCAGTTTACTGCTTTTGGTGATTTGATGGGATACCTGAAAAGTTAAGCAAGATTTTCTTAAGGACAGTTGTGAAAAGGTTTGAATCAAAGAACCGAGATATGTCTTTCTCTTCTCATGATGTGCATGGTCAACCCCAGTGCTCTGCACAATTTAAACTACAAGCTCAAAGATCTAACCTAGGACCTGTCTTCAATCCTAAATCATTTGTCATTCCTGATTAAAACAGCCCTGTTTGCTTAGGCCAAGCAAAAGACACACACTCTGGACCTTTCCACGGTCAGAAGTCTGTATGGGCTTCAGCAATATTGTTTTGACACGCGCAGACTACAGCGTGGATACCTGCTTGCAACTTGCTATTAAGGATGAGTCAATTGCATCTCTTTCCCTAACCTGATTAAGCAGTCCACACAGCTTGGTTTAAAGCAGAAGGGAACAGGAATGATCAGAGCTTGATGACAGGAGGCAGAGGTAGCATGCAGCTCTACATGGTCTTGTCCCATTAAGAAATTATTTCCTTCCACCATCCACTTCCTCTCCCTCCTCTCTTGTGATTTATTTTGCATCTGCATGGCATTAATGTCCATCGTTACTCTGCAGGTTTCCTTATAGCTCTGTAATTCAGATACAGATGTGCTTTATATTCTTAAAGGGACCTAAAGTCTTATTCTTTAGGACTTAAAAAAATTATCCAGCTGGGCGTGGTGGCACACGCCTTTAATCCCAGCACTTGGGAGGCAGAGGCAGGCGGATCTCTGTGAGTTCAAGGCCAGCCTGGTCTACATAGTGAATTTTAGGATAGCTGGGGCTACAGGGAGACCCTGTCTCAAAAAGACTACCACCCCCCCAAATTATCCAAATAGCAGAGTTTAAAAATAAAGGTAAAATGGATTCTTCACAATGATAGACTATCTTCTAAATTATGTTAATCATAACCACATATATTATTATGATTTTCTGTGACTCACAGCTCATCTGATAACTTGATTGGCAGCTTGCTGGCTTTTGAGAAATGAGTGGGATCCTAAGAACTCTCACCTAATTATTGGTGTAATTCCACAGTGGGATTCACAATGAAATGGCACTACTGGGAGGGTGTAGAAAACAGGAAGTGGGACCTGGTTAAAGGAAGGAGGTCATTGGGAGCATGCCTTTGAAGGATGCACCTTTCCCTTGCTCCTTTTGCTTCCTGTCAGCCATGAGGTGAGCTGCTTTGTTCTAACCACATGCTCCTGTGGCCATGAGTTCTGCCCAAGTACATGGGGCCAAGTACAATGTACTGAAACTCCTGAAACTGGGAGCCACAATCAGATTTTCCTCCATTAAAATTGTCTCTCAGGTATCTATCATACCAAAGCTAACACTGCTTCAGGGATTAAAACTTGCAGCCAAAAACAATGTCAAATATGCATGTCACATTGCTGTAGGTCTGTCTTTAAAGACCAGTTTTTTTCCCATCCCTGCTCTGTTTTCTAACTCTGCATCTCCAAGTAGGACCCGTGAACAACCTGCTACTGGAAGACTATCAAAAGTGTAGAACCCCAGACCCTGTCAGCCTTTGTATTCAATGTCTGTGTGACAAATCTCCAGGTGACGTATTAGACAACTCTGCTCCTCCTGATAAGACCAACAGCAAGTTACTGTACAGTTAGCAAGGGTTTGCCTGTCCTGTCTCACTTGATGATGTACGTGGTAGTCTATGAAGGAGTTGGCAAAGGTCTCCAATGCCGATATCAGTAAGTTGCAAAAGAGTCTCTCTCCATGCCTCAAGGATGGCAATTATCAGATTGACTATAGAACTAGTTCCATAAATGAAAGTGAGACTTTATAATATAACAGTTTTGAGTAAATTTTGCTATCTCTTGATCTACTTTAAACCTTTCAACAGTCATAAAACGACTGAATTATGGGAGAAGATTTAACTCAGGTTAGATTGCCTGGTAGATTATAATAACAATAAATAATAAACATTTCAGTGGAGAGAGTAAGTGGTATTGAGTCATTATTTCCCACCAGTAAAGGATAAGTGACCATGAAACTATGTCCTGCTCATGACAGGAACACAGGGTAAAAATCTTCAATTACATTGTTTCTTCAACCTCTTGCCCTTCAAATACAAGCCTTTCTGTACCTCTCCACAGCTATCTTAGAAGCAGAATAGTCTCCTACACAGGCCCTTACCTCTGAGCTGCACATAGGGACAGAGAGGACTGCAGTGTCCCTGAACATCTGGTAAACCTTGTAGATGTGGTATGTTGTTTGATGTTTGCAGGCCTTTTGAAAAGGAATCTCTCTAGCCAGGTTAATTTGTAAATTTTCTCTGAAATTAATGAGCATAAAATTGTACATTTTCTGCCTGTGGCATTCCTATTGCTAATGTATTTGAGCAAAAATGAAAACTCCTCACTTCCTAATGTTGCTTCCAGCAAGGAGAGGAGAATCACAGTCGAGCTGTTATAGGCCTGCCTCATTTCTAGAGGGCTAGACTCTCCATGACATGCACGCTGACTCTTATCTACTATCTTAAAATCTTAAATTCAGTACAGCTTCCACACTCTGTGGATGGATGGAGGGAGGGCTACATGCATTAAACTTTGGCCTATCGATGAGATGATTCCAGCTGACATTATCCAGATTTCCCACAGTTAAATGTTCATAGTTTCAACAAGTTACCATTGGAATGACAATCAAATGAAAAATATAAATTCCCTCAGAATAGCTTGGATGGGCTATTTAAAACTACATTTTAAATACAGATTTAAAAGTTATACCATACTTTAAGAAACAAAGTATGCATTTATATTGCTATAAACAGGCTTGACTGGGCCATCAGGATGGCTGAGTTGGTAAAGGTGCTTGCTGTCAAGCCTGATAACCTGAGTTGGATTCCTGGAACCCCACATGCATTCCAGGGCATGTGTCGTCCCCTCACAAATAAATAAAGTGTAATATAAAATTAAAATCCAGGCTCTACCATATCTAAATATTCGAGAAGAGTCATTGAATGATTTTATGTAACAGCAACTACAGCCGAGTGGGAGGATTAACAGATACAACTGAAACATTTGAACAGATTCAGATTTCTTCTATTTTTTAATCAATATGCGTTACATTAAGAATATATATATATATATATATATATACATACATATGTGGTCTGGAGTAAATTTGAGAGAAAAACTTAAAATAATACATACATTTTCTTGAAATAACTCATGAAGCAATGAATTAAAAATGTCTTAATGAAAAAGACTGCTAAGGACTTCAGGACATTCCAATAACAATGACCAGTGTTCAAAACTGGACCATTTACATAGTTTTATCCCCTGATTACGTAAATCATTTTTCTTGTCCTTTGGAATGTTGTTTTGTATTTTTAATGTAAATCACAGATAAAAATATGGTGCTATGTTCATTGGGGATTTCTGAGAACCTTTCTTTTCCTTGACATTTCTGTAAAGGTTTTTGCATTAGGAATCCCCAGTGTAATATTGCTCCTAGAAGGAAGTCAGGATGGAATGCAGGAAGAAGTAGATGAGTGCACAATCAGGGCAGCTTTGCTGTGGGGGGTTTGCTGTGGGGGGGTTAAATCTACAGCCAAGAGATGAGCATACATCTTTTTATGAAAAAAGAATGATCACAGATACCTGTGGGGTGGTCTATGTTTGTTACAGAAAAGTCAGCCTTTACAGCTCTTATTCCTTTTGACATTAGTGACAATTAGTGGCATGATATAATTTAATAAAAATACAACATTAAAAGCTAGTTTAGTGGCTTATGATGATTTTTCCGTTTTTATTGTTTTTCTTTTAACCAGCATAAACCAGAACAAATATCAATTAGAGGCAAATTATATTAAGAAATGGTCAGATAGGACACTGTTGCTGGCAAATATATAAATGAAGTTGAATAAAAAAGGTACTATCATTCCTGTTCAAACTATTCAAACAAGTTGAAAATCTGTTTTTATGCCTAGCACCCTGGATTAAGAAAATGTGCCTTTGTAGTATTGAAAGATTTTAGAGTTAGGATCTCAAACAATTCTATCCAAGGTCACTGATCTGGCTGAAAACCAAGGTCTAATTAAAGTGACTGTGTGACTTCTAATTTTCACCCTGTGTTGTAAGTTTATAGTAGCCTTTAAAACAATGGATGTTTCCAACAGGCCAACAACAACAAAATGTCCCCAAGATTAATCCAGATGTTTATTTTTAATGATTTTTCAAAGCAGCTAAAAAGAGCTGCGACTTTATGGTAATGAGGAAGCTGGAGTAAGTCAAAAGTTATGGTTAAATGCAAAGTAAATGGAAGGAAAAGTGAGCCTTGGGTTGAAAATCCTGCTTATATGTAGGTTTTGTGAAGAAATGAATGTTTGACTGTAATACTATATTTCTAGATGCTTCTTCTATTGTGCATCAGCCTCACTGGTTTTCTCAACGAGTAATCTCAGTAATTTCTTACAGGTATTTTCTTTATTTCTGTATTTGTGCTTACTTTCATAAGCAATTTAAGCACACTTCAGTCAAGAAGACTTATAATGTCAATAATACTAGTAAATTTGTAAATAATCATATCAAGTACTTATCAAGCATTCAGAATATTCCAGCATATATCTAAGACCTTTAAATGTATAATCTAATTTCTTTTCACAAGAACTCAATTCAATTTCAAATTTTAAAATACATAAGTAGATTTTACCAAGGAGTGTTGGTCTTAAGGAATAACTTTCCATTATTTAGCCTAAGTACTACAATTTTGGTGAATTTGAAGTGAAGCTAATTTTATACCAGATCCTAGGGCAATGTGGGCACATTAAGTGCCCCTGTCAGTGCTTAGCATTTTATCGGTACTCACAATATGATGATGCAGGTACAACTGCATTATGTGAACTCTGAAGATATAGAGGTTCTACAGATGAAATTTGGTACCCAAATTTATCATGAAGCAACGTACGGAAACAAGGCTTTAACATATATGACTTTGTAGGGTTTGCTTTTAAATACTGTGATACACTGCTTAGAAAACTAAACATTTTTTTTTCTTGGAATTCGTTTGTGTGTATGTGTGTGTGTGTGTGTGTGTGTGTAAAGGTGTAAAGAGATGCATACTTTTACATTGCAGCCACAATTGTAAGTATTCTGTCACCACTAAAGTGACTTGGGGCAGTGTTTGATGATCTCCTGAAATTTCAATTTAGAAAAAAGAAATGCTCTCATCCAACTTTTTAATTTCGTCTTTGTCACAAAGTCTTGGTTTAATTTGTGAAGCAAGAGTCAAGGTCCTGTCCAGCACATAAACAAATCCCTGAGGGAATACCTTTTACCCAAGAGGCTCCAAGCATTTTAGGAGATGAAATCTGGCTGAATTTATCTCTCTAACTTCTGTGCCAGTTATTCTCAACCGATGGAGCATTTATGAACTGGTTCCCACATGTGGTTTATAGCCTCAAAGTGAGTAAATATGGGTGCACTCTCTTTTCTCCTTTAATATTCCAGAACACGTCCATAGAGTCCTGAGTGACTACAATATTTCAAACCTTGCACTAGAGCCCATGTAGCCAGAGAGATGAATAAATCTTGGACTAGGCGACATCTAGCAATGCAGTGAAGAAAATGGTGGCATGGATTTTGTGGCTGTGGGAGATGCGGTTTGCTTGTCCTCTCCTCTGCCTTTTTAAGCCCATGCCAACAAAGAGCCAGGCTCCAGAGCAGGAAGGCTAGAGCTCCATTTCTGATTCAGGAGTGGCTCATGCAGCTGAGTCACTGGGCAGACCAGCATGGATTCTACTAGGCCAGAACTTCCCATGGAGCCTTCAGGTACTGTTATTAAAACCATGGTCACTCACTCCAAGACTGCCACCTCTCTTGACTTTGAATCATTTCAGGTCCCGTCTCTGAACTTAATTTTGCTTTTAAAGGTTTTAATTTTGAAAATTCCGAGTTGTAAGGCCGGTTTCTATATGTGTGCCTGTGTGACTACACACCACTTCAGATCCAACATCTGTTTGTCCAGCATCAGGGACGAGGACAGAAAGCACCTTCAGATGCCTTGGGAACAACACGTTTCCTATGCATGTTCGGAGCTGTCACATGTTTTGCTTTGCTAATTCACTGTTAGGTCAAGCCATATCAGATGACTGCTTATCAAAGAGATGACATGTTTTTTTTAATGCATGATTAAAGCAGGATTTGCAGATCTGTCAGAATTGAAGCAATCTGGTTTTCATTATTTAAAACTATACTTTGGATACTCTGGTTTCACACTAAAAGGCTGTGATTATACAGACAAAACCTCCCAAGACTGTGAGGACAGAAAATACTTTTTAAAAAATATAAGACTCTAAAGCCATTTTTGACTAGAATTTCACTGTAATGCAATAGGGTATGTTGCTCTATGTGCAGTCCTGGATGAGTTTCTTATTCTTCCTGAGCTTTCACGTCCTCACTTATTTTTTTATTTATTTTCTTATTTTTATTTTTATGTATTGCCTGGATATATGTAAGTGCACCCCTGTCATGCAGTGCCTGTGGAGGTTAGAAGAGGGCATCAGATTCCCTGGAACTGGAGTTATGGATGGGTGCCACCATGTGGGTGCTGGGAATTGAACCTGAGACCTCTGCAAGACCAGCCAGTGCTCTTAACGGCTGAGCCATTGTTTCAGCCCCTTTTTCTTTCTTTAAGAAGTAACCCCCTCCCCCAAGGTAGCATACTCTGCCTTTATCACAATTATTTTGCCTATTCTGGAAAAATCTTATTTTATACTCTTCTGCTTGATT
>NW_008349529.1:88089-93918 GCF_000622305.1 Nannospalax galili
AATCCTGGTCCTCTGAAGGAGCAGGCAGTGCTCTCAACCACTGAGCCATCTCTCCAGCCCCCCGCTCAACATATTAAATGTTGATCTCACAGGATTCCCATGAGAATTCAATAAAATACCATAAATAAAGTTCTATGTTTTGAATCGCCACTATTTCAGAGGTGATGACTCTGTTCTATCTTGGAGAAAAGGAACCAGAGTGATAGGCAGGAGCCAGTGGAGTTCTCGTACAGCAACAAGTATCTTTCTTGGATGGCATTTACCATACTAACTTGCAATATGAACGCTTTTGAGCATGGATTTAATTTTGCAGTCATACGCATTATAGCTCCAATAATTGCATATGAGGAAATCTAACCTTGGGGAATTTAAAAATCTGCCTGAGGCTAAGTCACTAATAACAATCAGAGACAGGGTTTGAGCCTAGGTTTGTCTAACACCAAATACCGTTCTTTCCTCAATGGTAGCACAGCGCCTCAATAAAGAATTGACACCACAAACAGCCATCCCTGGAGAGAAGAGTAAAGTGACATTCGACTTTTGTACACTATTTTTCATGCTGCCTGTATCTGTACCTCTACTTTCTATCAGCAAAATAATGAAGATATAGGATACATACTTTTTAAGCTCTAGGCAAACCATTGCTGAATATTCAGCTGGAGAAATTCATTGATATTAAATGGTCTATTGTAACTCAATTTGTCAGTGGCAAAGTAAAAATTAAAACTTAGGTATCTAGATTTAATAGCCCAAAAAATTTCAAATTGCCTTCATTTGCTTCTGAGACAAATTATTCAGATATACAATTTCCCACACGAATTACTTGCTTGTCTAACTCTCCTTGGGTTATGTCTACCTCATCAACTTCACTATTTCTATCCATAAATCTTGCCCGAACAAAGATTCAGCTTTTATATTTAATTAGGATGAACAGGGAAAATGCAATTCGACTCCACAAAATGTGAATGTTTAATTCAGAACTGATTTTGCAACATTATACTCAGTAGTGCCCTTCCAGTTTTCCAATTAGCAAGCTACTGACACTTCTAAACTTCTAAAATCCAGAATAAAAGAAACCTTTGCTTCCATCACTGTTTGTCAGTTTCATGACTGAGTTTTGAATCTGCTTTGGGACACTTCAATCATGAAAGTAATCATGTACAACTATATTGAATTCTATTAGCAGTAATACCCTGGAGGAGGTCCGTTTATGAGAACTAAAATGTTCTCTGACTCAGTCTCATCGCTGTGTCATTTGCCTTCAGGCACTTCAAAAATCACAAGTCAAAGCTTCACAAGAGTGCTCTTAAGCATGTAATTTTCAGTCACATCGTATTTTGAAAACAAGAGGGTTTTTTAAAAAAATAGAATACAATAGTGACAGGCAAATGAGTCAGTATTTTACATTTCTCAATAAGTTGTATATCAGTGCCATACGAGAAAGACAGGAATGAATATATTATATATGTATATATACACACACAAAACAGATACATGTCACAACATAGGCATACACATATATATGTATATATTTAATAGATGTAATCATCTATATCTATCTATATATTTTTTAAAATATGTCTCTATTTTCCCATCCAAAGGACAACATACAATGGGTAGAGATTGCAAACCACCATCTTCATCCCAGTGACTTTTTATTGAGCTTTGCAGTGGCAGGACTAGGGGTTTAAAGCCAATAGTAAAAGCCAAGATAATAGCAAGCTTCTATAGAATTGTAGGAACTTTGAAATTTCAGAAAATGTATGAGAGATTTATAATTTAATTTATATAATAAAAAAGCTTTGGAATTCTTCATTTAGTGTTTCCACATGATATTTAGGGATGCTGGAAGAAAAAAATGTAACTTAGCTAAGAGGGAGCCACCAGCCTGGCATGAGGGCACACGCCTTTAATCCCAGTACTTGGGAGGCAGAACAGGTGTATCTCTGTGAGATCGAGGCCAGCCTGGTTTATATAGTGAGTTCCAGGTGCACTGGGGCCATGGGGCTACAGGAGGACTAGTCAACAACAACAGAAAAAGAGGGAGCCATCAAAGATGAAATATATGCATTGCCATTCCACAGTTTGCAGAAGAGCTGAACAGCTATGTGAGACGTTTTATCTCAGTGGTCGAAAGTGAGTAACTGAAGCACAAAACAGCAGGCATTGTAAAGAGGTGGCATGAGTACCATTTACCTCACCCTATCACTGCATAGAGAAATGCGGGGGAGGAGGAGGGGGAGGGGGGCCGCTGGAGGAAGCAGTGGCAGCCGCACAGCCTCTAGAAGATGTATGCATTTTCAAGTAGCTCTTGAACAACTTGGGTTCTGATTTTAAGCATCACTTGCCTTCACATTTCTCCAATATAAAACTGCAGCACTGTCTAATTGTCAAAGCAGCAAATATCTGAGCTTCTCCATACCCGTACTAGCTTCGTTGACAATTAGAGATATGTTGCTTGAAATAAGAAAAAGCATTTGCATGTTATCTGAAAACTGTCCTATTTTTATAAACCATAAAACTGACATGTGTGAGCCAGTGCTGCTACTGTCTACACGCCAGTGAGGAGATGGTTTCCAGGTGTGTCTTTTTTACTGCAATTAGGTGAAATTTTAGCTAAAATCAGGTCAAATTATTTTTTATACAAAGAAAGCTTTGTCACCTTGTTAAATATCTACAGACACAATTGAAATAAAGGATGTTAATTTTGGCAGAGAAAGCCTCAAGCAATTTGCATAATTAAACCATTTCCCCCCATTTTCTTTATCTTTTTACTTTTGACTGTAGACCTTCCTTCTTGCATCCCATGGGTCTGTAACTGAATGAAGTATAATTCAAAGGCTGGGTGTACATTCTAGGTGGTCACAGCACCATTTGAGGTCCAGCTCTTCTGTGAGTGACTTAGGGATGGGATGTATATCTGCTAAGTGGTCTCTTCTCATTTAGATTGCAAATCATGAGACCTATTACAGATGTTATAAACACAAAGAGGGCATACACCACACTTACTTTTTCTGCCATCAGTGAACATAAGCTAATCAAAAATAACCAAGGGAAGGTGTCTCTTTATTTTGCATATAGGACTTTATGGTCTACAACACACATGCAATGCTTAATGCTTCTCTGCATCTCGATCTAGTCTGACTGTAGACAGTTTGAAATGAGAATATAGGCTCTTTCATAGAGAGCTAATACCAAAAGGGGAAAGCACACGTGCTTCATTTTGATAAAGTTTTTCAAACTGACTTCTCCATTCGCTTTTGGGGCAAGTTCACAAACCCTCTTAAGTCTCAATTTTCTTAACATTTAAATGGGGATAATAACGTCTACTTTTCCAACTAGTGGTAATTAATAAGGCCAATGTATGTGAAGATCTTGGTATAGAATATTAGTTAAGATATACTAATGTTTCCATGACACCATAGGCATTTGACAAGTGACTTAATCATATTTGGTAGAAACCAAAACTACATAAATAGAAATTTTTTTTAAAACCTAGAATTTTTTTTTTTTTTTTTAAAAATCTAGAATAGCTGGGCATGGTGGCGCATTCCTGTAGTCCCAGCACTTGGGAGGCAAAGGCAGGTGAATCTCTGTGAGTTCAAGGCCTGCCTGGTCTACACAGTAAGTTCCAGGCCAGCTGGGCCTACAGGGAGACCCTGTCTCAAAAAGAGCAAAAACAAAAACAAAAACAAAAAAAACCCCTAGAATTTTCTTTTTCATAAGTTTCTATCTTATTATAAAGGAAAGATAAACCCCAAACAACCAAGGGAAATAATTTCTAACATATAATAACTAGAATTAGAGATGGGTTTTGAGAGACTAAAATGGCTCTTTATAAGTATAGTTACATAATCCCCCCAATACACAAGAAACCTATTAAGTATAAAACATATCCTTAGCACATAATATGATGAATCCTCCCAAAGGCATAGCTTAGCCCCCAAAACCAGGCACATGAGGTGGGCAAATGCCAATTCTTTCATAGTAATAGGAGATTATTTATTAAATTACCACTTTAATTGGGCCCTGGTGGTCTTAGAACTAATGGTCCTTGTAAAAGTTTCAGTTAGACTGAGGGAGAAATTAGCTTACCTGATCTTTTATGCATAATTATCACTAATCACACAAATCTGGTTTCATTAAGTACTTTTAAAGACGTTGTTTTGTGTAAAGCCCGACTGTGAAAAGCACACTGGCTGCACAAAGGATTCCCTACACGTTCCGATCTAGTTCAGCTTTTTAATTAAAGCAGAACAAGAAGCAAGTTTGTAACAAGCCCCTACAATCTTCACACTATGGTAGTACGCTCTTCATGCTTTACATGCTAGATGATGACAAAGGACAGGGCGCTATCACCTTCCAGTCTGGAAACAACTGCTTTAAACAAAAAAAGAACTTCCTAATTTACTAGTATAAAATATTATTTTAACAAGTGAAATATAGCAAAAGGAGGGTCCTCTTGGGTGTTATAAATCATCCCCCAGCTATTAGAAAAGTTGAAATGCTGCCCAGGGCACACCCGATTTGTTCTCTTTTCCTGAATCACTATTAAGGTATAATTACTTTTCATTGAATTTAGGTTTATTCTGTACAAGTGTAAAATAAAATACTTCTGCATCCTGGAATTTAAAACCATAAAAATAGCAGACATTTGAAATACAGTGTAGGCAGCACCAAATTCTAGTCACAAGGGCTCTTTCAAAATCATGTGGGAGAAAGCAACATCTTTAATGTTATTTTAAAAATCCTCCATGATCTGCTTTCTTGCTTGGCTTTGGCTTCCCCACATGCTCCCGCCTCACTGAGGCAGTTGTTGGTGCTTTATTGCCCATCTCCTCTTTCTTTTACAGACTTGCAAACAGTGATACACACTAGGATTTGGCCCTCTGCTCTTATCTTCACCCCTTCTCTCTGTATTACTTCATTCATTTCCATGCTAAATCATAATTTGGTATGCAAAGATGACCTGCCCCATGAGCTTCAGGCCCAGAAGTACCCTATCTATCTATCTATCTATCTATCTATCTATCTATCTATCTATCTATCTATCTATCTACTGCTGGCCTACCTACTTGAATACTATAAGGCATGTTGATCTTAGCATGTCCAAAACAGAATTGTGGATTTCCTCAGCACATCAACTCATGTCACAGCCTCTTCATTCAAACAGTACTTGGGTCAAAACTCCTAAGTTATCTTGGATCTTCTCTCACCATTAAATTCTATACCAAATTCGTAAGGAAGTTCTGATGGCAGTTTCTTATAATATAGCAATTTCCTTGGCTTTTGATGGGTTAAAGTTTAATATGCCTATTACACAGTGAAATTGTCTTAAGTTGAAAATGCATGGGGAGATAGCTCAGTTGGTAAAGTGCTTGCCTTGCAAGCATAAGAACCCAGAATCCACATGTTAGTGGCGCATGGTTATAGGCCCAGGTCTTGGGAGGCAGAAACGGATGAGCCCTGAGACTCCTTTGGCCAGTCAGCCTAACCTAAGTGATGAGTTCTAGACTAGTAAGAGACCCTATTTAAACAAAACAAAACAAAAAACATGATGGAGCCTGAGGAAAGTCCCTTGATATTGTCCTCTGTCTTCTACGTGCATGCTCACACAGGTGCATTTGTACCTGCACACGTGAAAACTCGTACACACACACACACACACACACACACACACACACGCACATGCACACACAGAAAACACATTGAAAACACACAGCTTGACAACACAGTATACTGTCCACTCAGGTTTTTCACCTTCATAATTTAGTGGCTGATTATGACTTGAGGCTCACTGCTAGAAAACCACATATTCCTAGTCCAGGA
>NW_008349529.1:94522-107356 GCF_000622305.1 Nannospalax galili
TGTTGGGGGCCCCTGCTGTGAAGTAGAAGTCCCTTCACGTCCGGACAGCTCATGCAGCTCGGAATTATGTGCTGAGACTCCTTTCAGCAGAGTCCCTGGCATCCTTCCTGACTCCTTTTGAAGTGCCCGCCACAAATGCTCTAACATAAACATGGCCTCTGGCTTTAGGAATACCATGCTTTCCTGTGATTTTTCAGGCAGACAGCAGTCTGGCAGAAACCCACTTCCATATGTAAATACAATGTCTCACAAAGTACCTAACAGCCAAAGCTTTTACCACTACCCCCATGGTATAAATATCCTAGTCTTCTCTCAATATTTGGAGCTAGAAGCAGACTTGGAGCTAGAAGCAGACTTGGAGCTAGAAGCAGACTTAGAGCTAGAGTGAGAACTGGGTCACTGAGACTTGGAATAAAGAGCTGTAGACTGAGTTCTGTGTCTCCTGCCTGCAATCTAGCCTGGGGGGGCAGCACTTGTGGACATTCCTAGCTCTCGCTGTCCTCGTATTCTTCCCACGTGGTTCAGTGGCCAGTGGACCTCGCATCCTGAGGAAAGTACACAGGTGAAATAGGGACAGGATTCGGCTGGACAACGCTCCAGTAGCAGAGGAACTTTCACCACCAAAAGCGGCGGCCAGCCAGCCACCGCATCCAGGAGACACGAGCCACTGCGGTGGCCCGCCGGAGAAGCTTGCGGGGCCAGACCTGCCATCCTCCAGATGCACGGCGGGGAAGCCTGCAGACCCGCCATTGTGGACATTCCTAGCTCTCGCTGTCCTCGTACTCTTCCCACGTGGTTCCATGGCCAGTGGACCTCGCATCCTGAGGAAAGTACACAGGTGAAATAGGGACAGGATTCGGCTGGACAACGCTCCAGTAGCAGAGGAACTTTCACCACCCGCCGCATCCAGGAGACACGAGCCACTGCGGTGGCCCGCCGGAGAAGCTTGCGGGGCCAGACCTGCCATCCTCCAGACGCACGGTGGGGAAGCCTACAGACCCGCCGTGCCATTCGGGAAGTGAGCGCAGGGACCCCGAGAACCCAGCTCGCACACGCCTATAATGAGTTTCGGATGGCAATAAGGACTCTATTGGGAATTAGACTAGAGGCCATTCTTGTTTCATTTTCTTCAAAGAACTTGTGTAATGGAGTTATTCTGACATGCTTAATGCCATCATGAAGAAGAATGTTAACAAGGTTGTTAACAGTTCCCTCATGGAAAGAGTGTGGACGGTTATGAGACACTCACCTTAGATTCCAGGCACTTGCCTTAGCTGTAGGTAATCCTATACCAATTTCATGTGATCTTGGAAAAGTGTGTGGGTGTGGGTGTTGATAAAGTGTATAGAAGATACACTTGACTGGAGGTGATGGGTGGTGCAGCTACAAAACGAGCCATCCATGTTTGGGGAAGGTACTGCACTGTCTAGCTGCTTTTCAGGTCATCCATGCTTCTTTAAGTGACCAGGTGAACCAATTGGTTCACTAAGCTGGACTTGGATGGAATAATTTCTCTAGTCTGTCAGTGCTTTGTATCTGGGTTGAATATACTTTATGGATTCCCAGAAAAAGTAACACAATAATGTCTACATTTTACATCTCTTGATATTTTGCAGGAGGAAGGCCAAGTTCAAAGGTAACAGAATGATTAATCAGACAGAGGAAATGCCAAGGATCTACGCATTAGACTGTGGCATAGTTATTGTTGGCTACTTTTAATTAAGTTTACAGTGAGAACTGTGAGGAAAAGACAGGGAGTCAAGGTTTGAAAAATGTCCAGTTTTCCCAGAAAAGAAGTGCGGGTAAAACTGGAGCAAAGGAAAGCATGGCTGCTTAGGTATTAGCATTACAAACAAATCTAGTGGCATTCCCTTTCCTACATCTCCTTGCACTGGCCATTTCTACTCTTTCAGGACCATTGTGGACCACAAGATCTAGAAGCTTTCCCAGTGTGTCCTTCATAAATCTCCATTTCCCCACCTCCCTGTATTCAGTGATCTCAGCTCTGCCAGGATACTGGGACTCTCCTGGGGGCTTTCTCAACACTGCCTTGCTGCATTCCCTTTTCTATACCAACTTGGAGTAACCATTTCTGCTTTTTTAGGACTATCGTAGACCTCTCGATGCAAGAGTTTTCCTAGACCCACCTTCTTAAGTCTCCTTTCCCACACCTCCCTGAGCTCTGTGATCTTAGTCCTGCTTGGACCCTTTGACTCTTCTGGGGATTTTCCCAACCCCACCTTGGTGTAGTCCCTTCCTACACATCCTTACAACCACTCTGCTCTGTTAGAACTCTTGTGGACCTCCAGATCTAAGAGCTTTCCCAGATCTGCACTGGTAAGGCTTCCTTCTCCTACCTCATGGGGCTCCAACATTGCCATCTCAGCTCTGCCAAAACACTTCATGCTATTGGGGAGCTGTTCCAGACCCACCTTGCATTCAGACATGCTTGGTTTACCAGGATTCTTGTGCCTCAGAATCTGTGAGCTCTCCCAGCCTGACCTATCAGCCAATCTGTTCCCCTAGCCATCATTTGGGCCACCCCGCTGTTCCAGAACCTTGATGAGTGAAACCAGGAAGTTCGACTCAAAAGTTGTACCTATCCTTAGCATAACTGAAACCGTTTCTTACACTCCATTTGCACATCAACATAAAGCAGTCCCCAAACTAAACACCAAGCACTACTCAGCTGGGTTATAATCTGACAAGTTGGGGGAACAGCAAATAAAGATAGAAATAACCACACAGCAAAAATGAGAATACCTACCCATACCAAGAACACCACCAACTACACAAGTCCAGATACCTAGGTCTCATAAACACACACACATACACACACACACACACACACACACACACACACACACACACACACACACACACACACACACACACACACACACACACACACACACACACACACACACACACACACACACACACACACACACACACACACACACACACACACACACACACACACACACACACACACACACACACACAGAGGAGATTTAAATACTATCAAAATATATTGTATGAAAATTTCAAAACTTCAATAAAAATAAAATTAAAAAAATAAAGATAAAATCACCCACAGGGGATAGTATGAATTCACTCTTTAAACTTGTGGTAAAGAAATAAAAACAACACTCACTGGAAATTTTGGGCAAGAAATATTTGTGTGCGTGTGTGTGTGTGTGTGTGTATGTGTGTGTGTATATAATATTGTATATTCACAATCGTGCATATATACATTATATATTTTTATACATACTATATTTTTAAAAGAAAAAACAGAGGTAGCATGAATAACCAAGATAATATGTCTACTACAGAAATTAGCCCCCATCATAATGTTGCCAGAGAATGGCAACCTAGTGGATATACAAGCCAAAGATTTCAAAGCAGCAATTATAAATATGTTCAAGGAACTTGAAGAAGGTACGAATAAAAAACTAAGTGAAGACTGAAAATACAACAATTAGTTGAATGAAATAAGTAAAACAATAAAATAACTCAAAACCTGACATTAAAATTCAATAAAGAGATGGAATCTCTAAAGAAAAGTCACATTGAAATAAAACTTGAAAAAGAAAAAAAAAACTCAGGAACTCCCAAAACCTAGAGAAAAGAAGCAAAAAGGAAGAGGAGATGGAACAGAGAGTATCAGATACTGGAGACGAGCTTGGAGAAATGGCTCACTCAATCAAAGAAATGTCAAACCTAAAAGAAGGCAGGAAAGGACTATGCAAGACCTTTGGGACACTGTAAAAAAGACCAAACCTACAAATCATAGGCACAGAGGAAGGAGAAGAAATGCAGGTCAAAGGCACAGAAAATATTTTTAATACGATCATAGAAGAAAATTCCCCAAATCTAGGGAAAGAGATACCTATCAAGATGAATGCATCTCTCACTTCTCAGCAGAGAAGCTTCTTTGTGCAGCAGATGGTGATTACACAGAGAACCACAGCTGGCCAACGTGCAGAGAACAAGAGGCTGCAGAGTGCTTATCCCTGAATAGGACACCTATATCAAACTTCTGCCTCCCAAGGCTCAAGGATCATTAGGGAAGAGGGGGTGGAAAGATTGTCAAGGGGCAGAGGAGGTGGATGACCACAGGGAAACAAGAGTTTTCCGGACAGCTGGCCAATTACTCCTATGAACTCATAGCAATGCTGACAACATGGACAAGTCCTGCGTAAGATGAAGTCAGACAAAATCCCAGCATGGAAGAAACACCAACCCTATCTGAGGACTATTGGCAACTGGTGACTGCTGGGTAGGGAAGATTCAGTCTCATTTAAGGGTGAGACTGTTAGTAGGTTCACCAGGCTCCAGTGGCTTAACCCACACCAAAGGGCATTTGGGACACAAACCTGATTCTATTGGCAGAGATGCAGATATGGAGTGGATCTAAATATGATTGAAATATATTGTATGAAATTCACTCAAAAAATGTGAAAAAACCAAACAAATAAACAACAATCAAATACTTTGCACTGAGAACATAGGAAAGATGTCTTGAGGACACCTCAGGAATTGGCTGGTCCCTATCCATAGCCACCTCAAGTGTATGAAGGTTTTAACTCAATTGAAGGACTTAGAGAGGTCTGAGGCTCCTTGCATGCACAGGGCCACCTAGGGTTTCACTGAATTCAATCATCTTGGCTCCTACAGGGCATTGAAACCATGTTCTAAGAAGGCCTAATTAATGCTTGCACCTAATTAATGACCTTGATGTTATCTACATGATTCTAGTTTTTCAGAATGCCAAGTTAGAGGGTTTCACACACACACACATGCACACACACACACACACACATATATGAAACATACTATACTATATACATGTATATGGCTTCCACCATATTTCAAAGGAAAGCCTGTGAGCCCAGTAATGACAGAGTGAGGTCCTTCAGGGAGCCGGGGAGAAGGCAATGCTTGAAACTATAAGGGTGAAGCCTAAGCGTCCATGGAGGCTGCAGCAACATTGAATATAGGTGAACTGCAGGTAGCAAGGACAAGTAGCTCAGGAGAGAGGCTGTGTGGAATGGAATGAGAAAAGCCAGGATAGGTCAGGATGCTTGAACCCTTTGGAGCTCGTTTAATGCTATAGACAGAGCTATAGGATTTAATCATAGTAAAAGTTGGAGTGTGATGTTGTTTATGGTGGTTTTTCCTAACCCATTTGCCCCCCTAGTTCTCCCCCACAGACCTGTGTGTCTGAGTTTTTTGATTTTTGCCTCATTCTTTTTATAAGCAAGCAGGGTGGGGAAAGGATGAGGAGGGCCAAGGTCTTGGACACAGAGCCAGCCAGAGGCCAATGTGCCAACAGTGAGGCAGAGCAGTGTTTAAGGCCTTAAAACCAACCAACCAAGCACAAAACCAAACCAAACCAAACCAAGAAACTAACCCATGTGATATTGTTCCACCTTCTTCCCACTCCTGGAGAAATCAAGTAGCTGCTTGAGAGTCACAGCAGCCTAAACCAGAAGGGTGAACAAATGCCAACACATATACCTCAGGCCAAATCCTAACACACACATTTCGGGCATGGACAGACTCCAAATCAAATTATCTGAGTGCTGAAGCAAATCCCAAACTTACTCGAGTTGCAGATGTGTGTTCTGAAAGATCTATCTATGTCTGGGAGGGAAGTGATAGAAGAGGTAAAAGGAAACCCTAAACAACAAAGCAGCTCTTTTCCTCAGGTGTGAGGAAACAACTTGACAAACAGCAAGGGTGTGGGTGTGTGTGTGCGTGCGCGTGTGAGTGCATGCATGTGTGTGCGTGTGTGTGCACGTGCATGTGTGTGTGTGTCTTCTGTCTGTCTGTCTAGAAGAGGTGAAGAAATGGACAGCCAAAAAGCCTCCTTTCAACCTCAGCAAGAAATCTCCATACAAGGATTGTGAGATAACAGCTTATTATCCAAACAGACTCATCTCAGCTCTGCTGCTTCTACCACAAAGCTGTAGAGACAAAGAGCAACATGCAAACTGCCTTGACAATTTACTTTTTTAGTGACAGTACCCATCTAATGACCTTTAGTTCTTAATTATTTTTACAAGAATGATGTTTAATCAAAGCTAAACTTGAATCGGCACATGAATTAATTTAGAAATATGAATGCTTCATCACATTCTTTCTTTAATTAGAATCATTTCCCAAAGAGAGTGGAAGTCCCAGGGATGAAGAAAACACACTTTTCTACCAATGATAGACATGTTTCAAGAGCCTGGTCAGCCACAGAAACATGGGTTTTGATTAGCGATCAGTTATTTTGTTCAAATCAGGAATGTTTACATACTGTAACTTATTATAAGCCAAAACCCACAAAAATAGGCTTGTGGTAGGAACTGAAAGTCACAGAATGCAAAATAAAAATGCCTTTTTCTTTTCCTTTTTTTTAAAAAATATTTTATTTGTGGGGCTGGAGAGATGGCTCAGCAGTTAAGAGCACTGACTGAAAATGCAAAATAAAAATGCCTTTTTCTTTTCCTTTTTTAAAAAAATATTTTATTTGTGGGGCTGGAGAGATGGCTCAGCAGTTAAGATCACTGACTGCTCTTGCAGAGGAGCTGGGTTCGATTCCCAGCACTCACATGGTGGCTACGAACCATCCTTAACTCCAGTTCCAGGGGAACCCAAAGCCCTCTTCTTTATTTATAAATACTCTTATTTATTTTATGTATATGCATGTATTGCCTGCATGTAGGTGAGCACACCTGTGTCGTGCAATAAATATTTTATTTATTTTTATTTTATGTGTATGTGTGTATTGCCTGCGTGTAGGTGAGTGCACCCGTGTCATGCAATACCCACAGAAGACAGAAGAGGCTGTCGGATGCCCTGCAATTGGAGTTATGGACAGTTATTAGCTGCCATGCGGGTGCTGGGATTCGAACCCAGGTCTTCTGCAAGAACAGCCAGTGTTCTTAACCGTTGAACCATCTCTCCAGCTGGCTATTTTATTGTTGCTTAAACAAGGTCTCATTATATAGTCCAAGCTGACTCCAAATCCTCCACTTCAACTAGGATTACAGGTGTTCATGCTCCAGGTTCAGCTACAAATGACTCTTAAAACAGAAAAAATGTTCAACCTCATGCATAACAAAATGCCAGCTAAGGTCAATTTAATACCCCTCCTCCTTTTCAGATTAGCAACAGTCTGCGAGTTGGTTGATGCATGCTTCTGAAGCTGTGGTAAACATGCTCTCATAAAATGCAGATTGGAATATGTACCAATATAACCTTTAAAGATGGCAATTGTCAAGTTATCAACATTTTATACACACACACACTCACACACACACACACACACACATCTCCTCTTCAACCCAGAATTCCACTAATGTGATTTATTTTCTAGATACATTTACATATGTTATGATGGTTAATATTGTCATCAGGATTTAGAATCATACAAGAGAAAAGAATTCTGGGCACATCTGTAGGGCAATTTTAGATTAGGTTAATAGAAGTGGGCAGATCCACTTTAACTGTGAGCAGCATCATTCTGTGGGAAGGGATCTCAGACTAAATAAAAAAGAGAAAGCAAGCTGAGCACCAGCATTTACCTCCCTCTGCTTCCTGACTGCAGACGCATTGTGACCAACTGCCCCATCCTCCTGCTGTCATGATTTCCTCGCCACCATGAACTGTACTCTGAACTCTAAGCCAAAACAAATGCTTCCTTCCTTAAGTTGCTTTTATCAGGTAATTTTCAAAGTAATGAAAAAAACCAATAAACAAGTATATAATAAAATAGGTAAAAGGTAATTTACTGATAGCACACTATTGGAAACAACCCAAGTGTTTATTAATAATGACTAGGGATGACTCAAATATTCATAAATGAGAGCATCCAAATAAATACAGGTGTACTACTATAAAGCACATCATGCAGATGTAAAACATGTTGAACCATTTGTTTTGTCAACACTGAAAGTTCTCTGAGGCATTTTTCAACACAAAAGCAATGCATAGAACAGCCATAAAATGCTGTAGTTTGTTTGTAAGAAAAAATATGAACATGAATTTTTATTTGTTTACATTTGCATAAAGAACATCTGGAAGAATTCTAAGAAACTAACAGAGTTGGTATTCATTTAGTGTGTGGAGGGGGACGTGGATGGCAGGAGGATCTGGAAGAGAGAGTATCTATTCAGAATCCACCTATTCTGAAGCTACCTATTAAGAAATGTAAAATGTAAAAAAACATACAACATGACTGATTAGGGTATCAGCATTTCTGGATTTCTCAGAACATGTTGCACATATATTTCAGAATACACTTAAATTTTTTTCTTCAGTAAATTTCTTGACCAGAGAAGGCTCAAGATTGTAAAAGATAAACACTGAAAGGCATTTCATGAATGCATATGCATAATTAAATCCTGAAAAAGATCCATTAGCACAAGCAGTGAATTAGGTTTCCTGAAAATTAACATTGATTAACTGTCATACTTGCACAACAACCAGGAAGTAAAGTTTATTGGATGGAGTCTGCTGAGAAAAGAAAATCACATCCCCACCACCATTAGCTACAGTGACAGGCAAAAACGTGTGTGTGTGTGTGTGTGTGTGTGTGTGCTCTGGAGCCAGCACAGATGATCTTAGGTGGATGAACAGGGATGCAAGGATTTCTAACAAGTTTCTAATACAGGGAAATTCAAATTCCTGTGCATTTATTGTCATTAAAAATTATATTCAGGCAGATAAGGGCCAGGATATCTCAAATACTCTGATAAAAATATGGGATGGTAGGGGGGGTTGTCAGTAAGTGCTTGCACCATAAGCATGAAAAAACACCTGAGTTCAGAGCACCAGAACGTATGTCAAACAAAACGGAAGAAAAAAACAAACCAAACAAAACCAACCAAAAGTGGTTGTATGCCAGTGTCAAGGAGGCAGAGGATCCTCTGGTGCTTGTTGGCCAGGTAGTCTAGCCAAATTGGTAAGTGTCAAGATCAGTGAGAGACCCTGTCTCAAAAACAAACAAACAAATGAATGAATAGAAGTGATTGAGAAAGACACTCCAGATGAACAGACAGAGAAAGAGGAAGAGAGGGAGGGAGGGAAAGAGGGAAGGAGGGAGGAAGGGGGAGAGAGTTTAAGATTTCCTTCTTTCAAGATTTTCTGTTCTTGTTGTAGTTTCCATTATTTAAGCTCTTCCTTGGGTAATAAAAATGCAAAAAATACCCACAGAAAATCCAAGGGGTCAATATCAAAGTTCAAGAAAAATAAAACTGAATTGTACATATTAAATTCAAACAGGGCCATATGAAGACAAGTTGTACTAAAACTAAGAGTTTTATTTTTTTCTTAAAGAGGGAGAGTGTTTAGATTGGTACATAATATTCATACTTCACAATTTTAAGGATATACACTGAAAACCAGAATCTATAGTATAAGGCTTAATGGGCCATCTTAGGACCAAAATGGACATAGGCAGAGAGCCTTTTATGGGTTGTTTTCCTTCAATTGCTTGGCCATACCATGGGGAATTTTTGTTTTCCACTTGGTGACATCTTTGCAAAACTATTAGCACACAATTTATGTTGGAGGTTCACTTCGAAAAGATTGGGGTAGTAAGCTTGCAGTGTCTGCCATGAATCAGGAGAAAAAGGGGGACGCAAATAAATGCCGAGGGTGCAGAGATAATGGAGACTATACAATGATGAACTGATTAGGCTTTTCAGGTTTTTTGCTTGTTTGTTTTTTTGTTTTTGGTCTTTTTGAGACAGGGTCTCACTGTAGCCCCAGCTGGCCTGGAATTCACCATGTAGAGCAGGCTGGCCTTGAACTCACAGAGATCCGCCTGCCTCTGCCTCCCGAGTGCTGGGATTAAAAGCCTGTGCCACCTTGCCTGGCTGCTTTTTCAGTTTTTTAATTATTTTCATTTTATACGTATAAGTGTATTGCCTGCATGTTTGTAAGTGCACCTGTGTCGTGCAATGCCCACGGAGGACAGAAGAAGGTGTTGGATCCCTTGGAACTGGAGATACGGATGGCTGTTAGCTGCCATGTGGGTGCTGGGAATCAGACCCAGGTCTTCTGCAAGAGCAGTCAGTGCTCTTCACCACGGAGCCATTTCTCCAGCCCAAACTTTTTCAGTTTTATCTACCATGTTTAAGAAAACCAAAAGGAGGAGAGAGAAGAAATGTGAGGTAAATTATGATGCAAAGCTATCTAAAAATAGTTAGAAAAGCTCTGCATATATAGAGGATTTTAAAAATGAGACTGAAAAAAATTATTGGTTTACTGTTAGATGCCTTTGATTGTTGGAGGAGGGGGTAAAAGTAATTGATCATTTAGGGTTGAACTTATTGCCAGAAAACCTGTAAGAGCAGCTCGTATATAGAAAGTACTTTACAGTGTCAGTACAACTATACATCTATTATTTCACCTGAGGATCTGAGAGTGTACCCATAATACAGATATAATAGAGAGGCCAAGGCGCAGAGGCACTAACCACCTGCTCAAGGTTTCATAGGTAGAGAGCAGTGGCAGAGAGACTCAAACCCAGTTTGCAACTATGCTCCTGGCTCCAGAGCCTAAAGAATGTGAATATGTGCATCTGTCTCAGGAAACAATTCATTCTGTTCTTTTCTAGAGTCAGTAGGCAGGGACTAATGCTACATGGATCATTTCTGACAATGTTCTGCTGAGGCAGCTGTCAACAACAGGCTAACATCAGCTATGGAGACACTGGACATGTTGTTACCCAAAAGGTCAATATAGTTTGTGGTCATGAAATGAGCCTATTTTTCCCCTTTGATTCAAATTCCTGCTTAGGAAACCTAGGAACTGTTTCTCTCACTTTCTGGACAGTCCAGGTCAATTTCAGACAAATGTCAGCAACTGGAGATGTTCACAGATCACTAAACATCTCACCAAGGAGCAAAACTGATCTTATGCTGCAAGTCACAGCTCTCTGTGGGTGCAGGTACAACACTTAGACTTTTGGAAGCTGCATCCAAGTCTGGTGCCTTGTTTTATTTGTTTCCTCCCCGGGGTGCTTTCCTAACATTCTCAACCCCCTTGATTTAATAGCCAGGTGGGAATGGGTGGTGTACAGGGCTTTTTTCTCGTTACAAATGAAGGCTTGGACTCTAGACAGTATTTTGGAGTTTGGAAGCCAAAATGTGAGATTATTCACTTAGCATACCTCTTCCTGCCCATGCCCCTAACTGGCTCAGATCTATACTCTCCTATGTTCCAATGGCAGCACATAAAGAGTAAATTAAAGTTCCAAACAGAGGATTGTATTTTGAAATGTTTCCGCTTATTTGGGGAAAGCATTTTTAAGATGGCAGGACATAGTGATTCCACTAACAAAACCTTTTGTATTATGTTATGAAGTATACATAAAATTCACCATTTAACGTTTACACCATTCTAAGGACACAGTTCAATGCCAAACACTTTTAAAATGTTGTGAAATCATCATCCCTGTCATCAAAAGTTCAAGTTCTGACACAGGCAGTTGGAGGCTCATGCCTGTAAGTTCATCACTGAGGAAGCGAAGGCAGGAGGATTGCCATGAGTTCAAGGCTAGCCTGGTCTACACAGTGAGACCCTGTCTCAAAAAGAACTTGAAATTCTCTCTTTTCTGTCTTTATGATTTTGCTTATTTTCTAAATACTTCACATACGAACCATACAAAATCTGTCATTTTGTGTCCAGTTTATTTGACTTAGCACAATAGTTTATCCATTGAGTGTCATGTTATAGTATGTCATATACAGAATTTCAGTCATTTTTATAGTTGGATAATATTCCATCATATAGTATATATTATGTGTACTTATCTGCTCAGTTTGTTCATGAATGTTTGGGTTCTGTCTACTGTCTACTTTTTGACTATTATGAATATGGCTGTGCAGCATCTGATGAAACCTAGGAGTGGAATTACCAGATCACATGGTAATTCTAAGCTTGACGTTTTGAGGAAATGCCAAACCCTTTTTCACAGTGCTTGCCTCATTTTAGATTACCACCAGGAAAGCACCAATGTTTTCCTTGTTAATAATAACTTCCCTCTTTAGTAAAAATAATTTCCTCATGCATGGATTATAATGTTATGGTTTTGATTTATTTTTCCTAATAGCTAGTACCCTTGGCTAGCATTTCCTGTTTATAGCCATTTGTGAGCCATCATTGGGGAAAAATTTATTCAGTATTTTGCCATTTTTGAAGCTGGTTGTTAATTTTGTTGATTTAAGAGTTTTTATGTATTTTGGAAATTGGGCTATTGGTATTTGACCTATTTGCAAATGTTCTCTCCAAGTCCATTGGTTGCCTTTTTACTCTCCAGTGTCCTTTCATGCATAAACTTAATATTTTTATTGCTCTTTTAGAAACAAAGTTCAACTTAGGCTAGCCTTGAACTCACAGCCCTCTTGCCTCTGCTTGCCTGAGTGCTGCGATCACAGGCACAGAGCACCCTGAATGGCTCCATAAAAGATTTTAATTAATGGGTCAGAGGGATACAAAGGACACTTTTTGCTCCTTGCCCTCCCAGGTCAATTAGTTCCCAGGGATTCATGCATAAACTTAATATTTTTATTGCTCTTTTAGAAACAAAGTTCAACTTAGGCTAGCCTTGAACTCACAGCCCTCTTGCCTCTGCTGCCTGAGTGCTGCGATCACAGGCACAGAGCACCCTGAATGGCTCCATAAAAGATTTTAATTAATGGGCCAGAGGGATTCAAAGGACACTTTTTGCTCCCTGCCCTCCTAGGTCGATTAGTTCCCAGGGATCATGAGCTTCTCGCAAATTGTCCTGTAATGGTGGTGGGTCACCTGACCTCTTGATCAAGGAGG
>NW_008349529.1:108362-112903 GCF_000622305.1 Nannospalax galili
CTTTCCCTCCTTCTGCAGGGTCCAGTATAGGAAGCACTGCACATTCCCATCAACATGGGCTGTTTCCTACTGTACTTCTGACACCTCCTTGATTTCGGTTTTATATTCAAAGGATCACCTAAGATGAATCTTGGGTCCTGTTCCCAATCTTAGCTGAGAGCAGCTCAGCTTATTATTCTAGAGGTATACTTGAATTTTTCACTTTAAACTTCCGAATTTCCAAAATATGTAAGAACCCTTTTGGTTATCTTTAGGTCAAGTGAATCTTTACCCCATTATTACCACTGCAGATGCAAGCGTTTTTGTCAACATAGCTGCATCCAAATTTCCAAAATATGTAAGAAGCCTTTTGGTTATCTTTAGGTCAAGTGAATCTTTGCCCCATTATTACCACTGCAGATGCAAGCGTTTTTGTCAACATAGCTGCATCCCCAACTCCTTATCTCCCTCCTTGTTTTCTTCCTAATGCATTAATTCAAACACACACTCAGTCATGTCATGGTACAAAGGAACTCAATGGCAAATGGTTTTTCCCCAGACAACCCATCTAAAAGTTTTCTCTGCCACCATGGAAATTCAACCCTAGTCTGTGGAAAAGCAAGCAATATTTTAAAAGAACAAACTATTTAACTGGCTCCTCTTTCCCCATACCTCTATTTACTCTCTCAGAGACCTAGACTACATTGCACAGTGGTCAGTGCCATTTTTTTGGCTTGAATAATTAAATAAATCATCTTATTTTAAAAAGTGCAAAAATATGTAATAAGATGATTTACAATTTTAAGTCAAAGTATATAAATAGATTGCTATAGTTATGTGCTAATCCCCAAAGAGAAGAAAAAAAGAAAAAAAAAAAGAAGAAGAAGCCGAGTAACGTTCTAAAGCCAAATGGATATATTAGACATTCACCATTGGATAGACTGCAAAATTCCTCTTGCCTCTGAATAATAAATATAATTTATTGATTCTCTCTGAATATATTAGAGAAATAAAGCATGTAAAATAATCATTTATGCTAAGGACATACAGTAAAGAATCAAAATTGCTTTCTTCAGCAAGTACTCGGCTGAGAGCTAACAGTAAACACATTCGTTTTCATACTCTTGCCCTTTTTAATACATCTCTGAGGAAAGACAGTGGTTATTATTTGGTTTTTCCCCTGTGAAATTTCTCATACAGTATAGCAAATGTAAAAGTTATGTGGAAAGTACATCTTTCTTTTGAGATTTTTCAGTCACAGTTAAGCATGCTTGGGGGTATATTTCATTTAGTGTGGACAACATTTCCAATTTAACTTGTTCCAGAGAATCTAACATTTGCAGCTAATTTCCAATATAATATTTAGAAATAGCTCAAAGTGAAAACCTATTATAGGTTTCCTCCATGTTTGCCAAATGCAAATGGAAACCAAGGCAAAACGACACTTTACTTGTAGATCATGTATTTAAGTCACTTTTCCACAAATACATATTTGATGTAGGCAGTGAGCTTGTAATGTCATTCTTTGTTTAAAACACAAGCAGAAAGGGCTCAGGAAGACAGAGACATGTGTTGTTATCTGTCATGATCCTCTACTCACCCATCTGCAAAATAACTGGGTGGGTTGTATCTAATCTGTGTAGCATACATTATGCCAGCTTCATATTTTTGTTTGCTAGTCCTTATGATTGCATGTAACTACCTACCCCACCCTGACACACACAAGGTCATGGCTTTGATCACTTGATCCTCAGATGGTGGCTTGTTTTTGGGAGACTACGGAACCTTTGGGATGTGGGGCCTTGCTGGAGGAAGTGGGTTACTTGAGGGGTGGGCCTTGAAGTTTAAAGCCACGTTCTGGTTCCTGCCCAATCCCTCTTTGCTTCCTGAACTGAGATGTAGGGACTTCCAGGAACACACTCCTAGTGCATTGCTATCCACACCATGATGGACTGTACCCTCTCAAACAATGAGTCAAAATCCTTCCTCCTATAAGTTGTTTCTTGTCAAGGAATACGACGGTGAGACGACCAATACATTGGTAAAACTCAAATCATGTCTTGACATTTTAAAGGTTTCATTTGGATTATTTTCTCCCCAAACTGAACTCCTTTTCTGATCTGTGTGCACCTGCAAGTGGGCAGTTTTACACATGTATTTTCTCCTATGAATTGGTGAATAATTTGTCTCACAGTACTCTTATCTGGAGATCTATAATGTTAACTTATTACTCCAAGTTATAAGGGGATTCGTGATAAAATATTAAATATTAAATTAATCTAAATTTAATTTAGATTAAATACAGTCACAAATGTTATTATACAGAAAATCATTGTTAATACTGTTTTTAGTAAAATTATCTCTGAAAATTTGCATCAAATTAAAAAAAAACCCAAATTATAGAGGTAGCACTGAAGTGTGAGCCAGTATAGTTTTAAATTGAGCCTCTTCAAAGGACTGATTTAAAGATTATTTGACAAATTTGTGGATTATTCAGATAGGAAAATTCCCAGCAATATTAGTATTAAAATATATAGGAACATTTGTAATATATAGGACATTTCATATACAGCTCAATAAGGTTTATTTCCTGTCAACTAAAAATTTTAGATATTGAGATTTCTGGTGGGAGGAAATACATCCCATCAGGTGAGAAAGGTGTCTGTGCAGGTGTGACATGGGCTCAGATCCAACCAAGGAAAAGGAATCAGCCTCATCCTTGGGAGAAGAGACCTAGGCAGAGGCACCTAGGCAGGGGCAAGAACAAAGTATCAGTCTCAGATTGAGTATATTTATTTTAAAACCAAAATCTGTAAGAATCAAAATTTTCAACCATATATTAGTGTGACTATTAATGCATTAGTATGCCTGTGTGCATATTTTAAATCTGACAAATAAATGTGGTATATGACTAAACTGCATTTTTTTAAAGAAAAAACTGAAGAGAAGTTTCTTAAGTTTTGAATACAAACCAGCACGGGTTAGGACTGTCTGCAATACAGATTCTGAAGACACTTGCTTACAACTTCTCTTAATAAACCTGCCTCATCCTTACTTTATCTTGTCCTTTCTTTCTGCCAGTGTCTCACATTCTGTACCTTCCCCAGGGAGCTGAGGAAGGTAAGCAGAGCTTGCTGTTTCAGTTAATAAGAAGTATAGTCAGCGTTACAATTCCACATTTCCCATGTCTGGAAATGAGCACAGAAGCCTGAGGAGAAAGGCTTTCTTTTTTCCTACAGAGGTGACCCTGCAGGTGTCAGGAAGAAAGGGCACTAAGCTGGTACATCTGGGAACGACATGGAGTTGAGATGATTCTCTGAGGATTCATGCCTTTGTGCTCTCTCACTCTGCCTGGCTGGACTATCTCATTTTCATGGACATTCAGCTCAAATGTCACCACATTCTGTGCCTTCCCATCTCCTACCCACAGGTGCTTACAGATTAGGCTCTTGCTGGACTTTCATGGGCAGCTGGGCCATTACCAGCTCTTCCGAGCATCAGAACAGCAGTATGTTTTCCTCTGATGGAGAAGTCCATGTTTTCATTCTCGTCCCTTGAGACAGCTCACCTTGTCTTATGAAGAATGTATTGCCACTGGCTTTTCATGGGGGGATTTCCTTGTGGCAGACACTGCTGTCTATCCTTATGATGTCATGTTCTCTACCAGGAAGGAGACTGTAGACCTGAAGTTCAACACAATAACCACATTTCCCAGCTCTCTAGTCGGCACTACCCCAAAGACAACTAGGTGGTTTTCCCAATTCTCCTTCATTTCATCAGAGCTCAAGCTATGAAACAGAATGAAGCTATCTGTTTACTTGCTCATTCACTCATTAATTCAGCAGCTGCCCCAGTATTTAGCAAATGTTTCAGGCACACATCTGACAACTGTGAAAGCTGTCTGCGGAAGGCTCGCACTGTAGTTGGGGAAGGCGAATAAGTAGGTGATGTTGGGAGACGGTGATGCTCTTGTCTAACTAGCAGCCCCTCTTGTTTTTCTCCCAACAGTGTCTGGATTTACTGGAGGAAATACTTTCCTTCTCATTCTGAATTCGTACCATTTGAGTGCAGTGATTTTACTCATGTATTTGGAGAGAACCTTATTGAGAACTAGTTCTGGCCAATCAGAGCCCTGGATCCCTCTGAGCCCAGAGCCCTTTGTTAGGAATGGAAGGAAGGATCAAAATCTCCTCCCAGGGCCTGAGAGATGGCTTAGTGTGCAAACATGCTTGTCACTGAACTCTGGTGACCTGAGCTCTATTCTTGGAACTTACAGAATGTAGACAGAGAAAACCAGCTCCACAAAGTTGTCATCTCACCTCTACATGTGCCTGCTGGCAGGCATGACCCTCCATCATAAAGATACACACACACACACACACACACACACACACACACACACAATAATAATAGATAAATTTACCTAAATATTCTGCTTCCTGCTGGGATGTGAGGACTCTATGGGGGAGAAGTGAGCCAGCCTGAGAATGAGGCTGAGAAGGAGGGAAGCAGAGTGGGGAGGGTCTGAAAACAAACTGGAGGGAGGGAAGGGGGTGGAGGGA
>NW_008349529.1:113036-118457 GCF_000622305.1 Nannospalax galili
TTCCTGGAGCTGCTAGGGAAAGTGGAGTCCAGCTGACAGACACTAGCTTTTCTGAGGCCACCTTATCCCAGAAGATTAGCTTTACCCTGCACCAAAAGACTGAATCCAGATAATCAGAGACTATGAACATAAGAAGAGAGCACCACACCTGTTTGACTGGATATATATTACAATTTCTACAAAATTCCTTGAATACTTCTAGGTACCCAGTAACACAGTGAACACAAGACCTTTTCACAGGATGGAAGCACTGCTATGCTCTTGAGGGATCCCCGAAGTACAAATGGAGAACCTCCTAAGAAAGGAACCTGAAATGACTTCTTCCTTTCCTCATTTCCCACCTCCTCATCCTATCCCAAGCCCTTTAATTCTAACCTGTCGTCAGACCTGAATACAAGTATCACCGTGTCACTCACTGTCAGTTTTGGCTTGATTTCTGTGTTCTGTTCTCAAAATGCCTTTATTTTTGCTTCTTGGGGATGTCTGACAATACCTAGGGACATTTTTTATTGTCACATCTTGGTGGGAGGTTGTTGCCTGCATCTTGTTGGTAGAGAGAGGCCAGAGATGATGTTCAATATCCTCTAATGTACAGGACCGGCTCCATACAATGAAGACTTATTTGACTTAAAAATTAGTGGAGCTAAGTGAGAGACATAAGAACCACCATAATTTAGAACTATTTATCTGTTTTGGTCCTTTTGAAACATTTTTATTGCACATTTTTATTTACTGCATGTGCATGTGTGCCTGTGCATGTATGTGCACATGCCAGTGGCAGACATGTGGAAGTCAGAGGACAATCTGAGGGAATCTGTTCTTTCCTTCCTCCAACTTGGCAGCAAGTACCTTTACCTGCAGAGTCATCTTGCTGGTCCTTACCTTTTTAAAAATTATTTTATTTATTATTTTTATTTTATGTGTATGAGTGTATTGCCTGCATGTATGTGAGTCACCCGTGTGGTGTAATGCTGCGGAAGTCAGAAGAGGCTTTGCATTCCCCTGGAACTGGAGTTAAGGAGGTCCATAGTTGCCTTGTGGGTGCTGGGAATCAAACCCGGGTCCTCTGCAAGAGCAGTCAGTGCTCTTAACCACTGAGCCATCTCTCCAGCCCCGGTCCTCATCTTTTATTAATGTCTTTGCTCCCAGTAAACTATGAGTTCCAACAGGGCAGGGGCTGAGTCTGTTTTATACTGTTAGAGTTCCAGAGACTCACAGCAGGGACTCAACACTCCTTTGCTGAGTGTCATCATTAAGGAAATGTTACAAGAGCTCTGAAACAGAATATAGTATTCAGGACATTGATTGTTTATTCCAAGTATATACATCAGCATAAAAATTCAGTTCCCTGTTCATTTGTCATACTCTACAAGTCAACTTTCTGGGTTGCATGGTCTAATTGAGGTGGCCCACTCCATATGGAAATATCTATCTGCCTTTGCATATTAGAATATCCTTGGGACACTTACTGAAAGGCCCAGTAGTCCCTCAAACTCTGAGCATGTCATGCTGAAAAGCTTGAATGGTTCTACTGGTGTGATGCCGAAGCCATGTGATGATTTGCATGTACAGCGTCACTCAGAGTGGCACTATGGAGATCTGCCTAGAGCAACAGACGACAGAGGCTCCCACGCAGCAGGCTGCTTCCCTATGCACAATGAGCTTGGATTCTACAGAGCTGTGTCTTCAGTGACTGACTGCTACTTCTTAAGCTTCTAATTATAATCTCAAGTCATAATATTTGCTTTAAAGCTTCAATTCAAGTGAACATTCAGCTAGAATTATAGTTTTTTTTTTTTTATAAAGAAGGCAATTTCTGGAAGAGCTACAGTGTAAAAAAAAACATTGGGGGAAGGGCATGGTTAATTATTAAACTAAATCTAAAACAATGTACTAAAATACATTTCTTTATAAAAAAATTAAAAGTAACTTGGCTTATAGGCCCAGAGCATAGCCTTAAAAGTCTGTTCCTAACTCACATTGGGCCCTTCTTCATCTAGAGAGGCTGACCTGTATGAGGCAGTGAAAGCTTTAAAAATACATGGAGCCTCTGTTTGAAAGCTTGCAAATACATTCATCTTTTATATTTCAATGTTAAAATTCTGTGTGGAAAAATGCTTTACAATTCTAGCTGAATGTAATGCAGCTTAGTTTTAACCTGGAATGCCTGTTCCCCCAAAGTTCTTCTGTCTCTGGCTCTTATAAAACATAGGCAGGTCTTACAGGGAGTGTGGAGGCTTAGGAATATCTTCTGGGTTTTTTGTTGTTATTGTTTTATTTTAGTTATTATTTTTTGTGTATAAGTGTATTGCCTGCATGTGTGTAAGTGTACCTATGTTGTGCAATGCCTATGGAAGTCAGAAGAGGACACGGGATCTCCTGGAACTGGTGTTACAGATGGTTGTTAGCTGCCATGTGGCTGTTGGGAATTGAACCAGGCCCTCTGCAAGAGTAACCAGTGCTCTTAACCATGGAGTCATCTCTCCAGCCCTTTTGTTATCATTTTTACTTTTGGCAAGCATTCCACACAAGTCTGGTTTTCTAGGTACCAAAAAGGATATAAACACTTCAGAATCCCTCTTCTCAAATCCAGCCATTTGGTCTCTTCCCTCAAGGGGCTTAAACTCTTGCAGTACAGAAAAATATAGAGTTTAGAATTTAGAACCAAGACTTTTGAGTGAATCAATAAATCACTACTGATAGGTGAAAGGCAAAGCTCCAAGCTTAGTTGGAAGCATTACGGCAGAAGCCTTCCTGCATCTCCAGGGGATGTATGCCCCAAACATAAAGGGTACAAATATGAGTCTTCACAGCCCATGAGCACATGCTGCAGAGAGTTAGAGAATGGCTCAGGTACTTGTAAATCTCATAGCAAAAGTCACTTTGCCGTCTCATTGCTCTTTTAAGATAATGGAAGTGCTCAAATAGGAGAAATCTTCTGCAAGAGAAAGAGAAATGTCTTCTCTAAGATTTGATGGAGATTATTCTAGAGAAGAAAAGGCCCCAAACTCTGCTGCAAAATCAACCCTCCATATAAGTGGAAGATGTTTGTTTAGATTGCTTTGGGATACCAGTGAGGATAAAGGCAAAATTTTCTATTCCTGTAACAAAAGTAAGATCAGGGTAGCTAGGATTTTCTTGGGCATAGGCTTGATTGAAAAAAATCATTGGCTCTGGGGCTATTTTCTATTTATTTTTCTCCCCACACAGCGTCTTGTACATCAGAGTGTATAATAAGCATTTTCTCATTGGTTCCCCTTACTACCCTGATCAAAGAAATATTAAAGGTGCTCTTCAGCTAGAACCTGAAAACTCCTTCACAAAGAAAAAGAAAACTGTAGCCAATCTTTGTAATGACTGTAATAGTCAGATCAAAGGCATTGATAGAATAGAACAGCTTTTACTATTACAATCCCCATTTAGTAAGTACTAGGAAAGAAAACATTTTTCTCTTTATTGCTAAAACTACACCCAGCCATGGTGGACATTTGATTTTCAATGTCACAAAGGGAAAACGACATTTAATATAACCATCGCTATGGAAGGAGGTTTCCTCCATGTGAACCTGCTGATACAGAAATTTCTTTCTAAGCAGAGAATTGTCAAAAGGTGATTGTTTCAAGTGACAAAACTAAGGCCAAACATATATTAATCCTGATGACATGCCAAGGACTGCTAAGCATGTTGCATGCCTCGTTTTGTTTAGTCTTCTGCGTCTTTATTAGCATTAAGTATTCTCCTTTGAGAAGTTCAGAATGGGAAAATGGATAGGCAGCATTGTAGCGGGCAGGAGCAAACCCTAAGAGTCTCTCAGGAATCTATTTCTTGCCAGGGCATTGGAAGTGACTTTCAACATTGTGGTGGTTTTATTGTGGTTCTCCCTGGTTTTCTGCATTGGGAGCACAGAGTATCGCTGCTTATAAGAGGTGAGAGATATACTGGCAAACTGAGAAGACTAATGTACAGTGAATGATTCTGATCATTCACATGAAGAGACATTTGTTGTCACAGGTACAAGAACACTTGCTGTAAACAGAACTGGATGGGAGACAGTACACTCAGAAGGTTGAGGGTGAGTAGCAAAGGAATGTAATGGAAACCGTGTTTAAAGGGATGGCAATGACATTGTAATTGGAGCCCTCAAGCCCTCATCGATGAGTCCTTTGTATCTCTATGAAAGGGTGAGTCTCATATTGAGCTTGCAGCCCTTGAAGACTTTTAGCTAAGATGTCCTCTCCCCCTAGGTGGTGCCAATATCTACTTCTGTACCCCTTGGTCCTTTCCTGCTTCTGGGCAAACCAACCCCATTCTGATGAACACTTTATCTACATTAATACATTTGATGAGGTGACAGTCAAGTCTTGCTTTTAAGAAGCTATTTGGGCTGAGTGTGGTGGGGCACACCTTTAACACCAGCACTTGGGGGCAGAGGCAGGTGGATCTCTGAGTTCATGGCCAGTCTTGTCAGCTGTAGCTGCAGGGAGATCCTGTCTCAAAAAACAAACAAATAAATAAACAAACAAACAAAAACCCCCAAACAAAAAACAAGTTATTTGGTCTCACACTGAGTTTCTTTACCATTCTGAAGTCACAACACCTTAAAGAATATTCTGAAAGGATAAGAATCTATAGAGGAACACACAAGTAATTTTGAGTGATGTCAAGATTATAAGAAACTACACACTCAAATCCAAGGTTTCAAACTTTAAGATAATTGTGCACATTCCTATTCTCACCTATTAACATATGGAGAAAGTTTAGTATTCTTCATCTATGAGGGGATCTACACTCCTTATGAGATGAAATTAATTCATTTTATAAATAAGAAAATTGAAGTTGAGGGAGTGTGACTAGTTCAAAGTTTACTAAAGGACAGAATAAGGAACTTATGAGTCTCTAGAGTAGAACGAAGGGTGTCTTAATCTTTAAGATCACTCTTTAATAACAAAAAGTCTATCAGTACCTGAACCTGAAAATTACTTTTTAATTCTGTAAATTCATGAATTAAATTACTATTATCCTCAACTTATAGAAGAGTAAAATTAAAAAAAATACATATAATATTGTAAATTTATTCTCTGAGAATTCCACATCTATATCTATCTATCTATCTATCTATCTATCTATCTATCTATCTATCTATCTATCTATCTATCTATCTATCTATCTATCTATCTATCTATCTATCTATCTATCTATCTATCTATCTATCTATCTATCTATCTATCTATCTATCTATCTATCTATCTATCTATCTATCTATCTATCTATCTATCATCTATCTATCTATCTATCTATCTATCATGTCTATCTATCATCTATCTATCTATCATCTATCAATCTATCATCTATCAATCTATCTATCATCTCTCTATCTACCTATCATCTATCTATCTATCTATCTATCTATCTATCTATCTA
>NW_008349529.1:118715-122065 GCF_000622305.1 Nannospalax galili
TCTATCTATCTATCTATCTATCTATCTATCTATCTATCATATCTCACATTCACTCACTATTCCCTCCATCAATGCCTTCTGGATCTTCCCCCCAAAGTCCCTCTGTCCCAGTTTCATGTCCTAGAACAGTAAAGGTCTATATCTTCTACAGCTGTCATGACAGAACCTGATTTGAACTAGGAATCTCAGACCCTGGGTTCTGTGGCTGCTCCTTTACCTGCTCTGCTATGTTGTCTCTGGCCACAGTTTGCACAGTCTTTGGCTTCACCCATCTCCATTATCAAAGTCTTAAGTTGAAATCACCAATGGCAGTCAGATAACATTTTAAGCACACTGAGATTATTATTTGAAGGGCTGCTTAAACTTCAAGATGTTCAAAATGTCAAAGACCAGGGTAACTCTCAGAATGATGAAAGGTGTAAGATTCACATGCTTTCATTCAGATTTTCAAGGATATGTGAAGTGGTTTATGTTTGGCTTAAAAAATGGACAATCTTTACATTTTCCCTTTGCATTCTGCTATATCTTATTAGGCAAGAAAGGCTTCTCTACTTCCTCTCTTGGTAATAGGTATGGATTAATCACAATCACCTGTCACACTTAATTTAGGATTCATCTCATGAAAAGATTTTCTACATGCTCCAAGGCAGAAATTTACATTTTAATATCCATAGATAAAGAAGTATAGCAGTATGTATTACATTTTCCCCCACTATGAAAACCATTTTTGGGAATTTAGACTGTTAAATAATCATTCCTTTTATGAGACTAGCTCTAAAGATACATATAAATTTTGAAATCTATAGTATTACTTAGCAATTTTACTGCTTCACTTTTTGCAGCCAGTCATGGGAGGATTGCTTTACAGCTTTCTCTGCAGAATCATCTTAACTACAGGGAAATCCCTTTACCAATGGCTTTCCATTTGCAAGTGCTTCACCTGGAGTCTAAAGCTGGTATTATTGGAAATGATGAAAAATTACTCCTTCCAGGACATACACTTAAGAATCAGGATTGGAACTGAATTATGTTCTATATTTTATTTCTAGAAAAATGTAAACTTAAGACATTCCTTCATTTTAAACCATTTTTCTCAAGAGGTTTAATATAGCAAAACCTTTTAGATGGTCAGATTGATGGATAGTATTTCAAGGTGAAGGGGACATGCAGGGTATCGATCTCACATCACACACTGAACTGACAGATAAGATGATTTTCACTCAATTTTCAGAACTACTGGTAGGTTCAAGATAGGAACTCATGTCTGTGGGTCATCTTGTCTCCTTTTAGTCACACTTTGCTCTCAATGTTTTATCATCTTCGTATCCTTCTGACATAACCCACATGATCCCAACAAAAAGAATTTCTTTTTTTTCTTCATAGCCTTTAGTCAACAAGGCTTCACATTATATATTCATTTAATCATTGCCTTTCTCCATAGAATGTAAACACCATGAAAACAAAAATATGAGTCATCTAATAGTGCCAGACACACAGAGGGACCCACGAAATAACTGCTAAATGAAGTTTAAATTTTAACATTAAGCATTCCCACATACCGTGCATCTTATTTCTTGAAATACATAAATTTGCTTTAACTAGAGATAAAAATACATCTTAATTTCTTCAAGGAAGAAATTATATTACATTAAAATTATGGGATCCTACTCAATGGCAAGAATAAACCATCGGAAAGAAATTGTAAACATAAGTCCCAAAAGAGAGGGAATCCAGATCTACAGGGAGCAAAGGATGGGGTTGGAGTGCACAGCTCAGTAGTGCCTCACATTTGTTAGGTTCTAGGTTCAACTCCCCAAACCACAAACTATAATTTAAAACTCATTTTTGATTATGTATGTGTTAGTGTGTTTGTGTGTAAGGATATGCACACCAGTGCAGGTGCCCCCAGAAGTCAGAGGCATCAGATTTCCATGGAGCTGCAGTTACAGGTGGAACCACCCTATGTGGGTGTTGAGAACTGAATTGGGTCCTCTGCAAAAGCAACATGAACTGTTAACTGCTGAGTCATCTCTCCAGCCTCACAGAAATTAATTTTAAAGAAACAAAAAGTTGGTATCTATGAAATATAAGTGACTCCTAAAAATGAATACAGAAAAGAATGCAGTTAGCCATTAGAAAAACGTGGTGAAATATATGAATTTTAAAGAAGGGCAAAAACATATGGTTTATGGCCAATAATGACCAATAAGAGTAAGAACAGCCATTCAGCTATTCATCCCGAATGAATAATCAAGGAATAGCAAATTAAAAACCACAATACATATGTCCAAAATAATTTAAATCAGGAATCCAAGGAGGTCGCAGTACATATGTATAAGAGGAGCATTATTTACAGCTGTGAAACATGAAAGCAATATGTGTCTAGAGGGGGATGAATAGATAAAACATTTAATTTGCAAATGGAATATGATAATGGAATATTTTCAGATTTTAAAAAGGAAGGGATCCTGTCACAAGCTACCACACAGATGACCCTAGATTTTAGGCTAAGTAAAATTACCCAGGCACAGACGGACAGATACCACATGATTCCATTCTGAACACAAAATAATTAAATTCATAGAGGAGGAAAGAAGTGGGGAAAAAGGAAGGAGTTAGTAATCTATATGGAGGTTCAGTTTGAGAAGGTTAACCAGTCTGGAAATAGACTATGGTTGCTAATGTACAATAATCTGCGTGTATTTAATACTACTGGACTGGACACTTGGAAAAGGTTAAAATGGTAAATTTTGTTTTACTACAGTACAAAAAAGAGAAATCCAGTGAGAAATCATTCATATCTTTTGTAATGAAAGAAAAATCAAATAAAATCAAACATCTGACAATAGCAAGTAGCAAGTATTCAAATGGACTGAATTGTGTCCCCCTAAACCTTAAATTCATATATTGGCCATCTACCACAGCACCCCACCCCACCATGTGACCACATGAGAGACAGAACTTTTAAGAAGCTGATTAAGGCCAAAGGCCAACATCAAGATGGACTCCTGACCCAAGAGAACTGGTGTCCTTATAAAAGTGAATGAGGCACCAGGGGTCTCCCTCTTCTGTTTTGTGAGCACATGGGTCTTTCTGGAACTTGATCTCAGACTTGTCAGTCTCCAGAATGTGAGAAAAAAACTTTCTGTCCTTTAGCCACCTATTTAATGGATTTTCAAATTTTTAATCTTATTTTTACATGTATGAGTGCTTGCCTTCATGTATGCATATGTGCCATTGCACACAGTTCACGTGGAGCCAGTATGTAAGTCCTGGAAACTGAACACTGGTCCTCTTCAAGAACAGTGCATGCTCTCAATGGGCATTTCCCATTTAACTCAATTTTATTA
>NW_008349529.1:123624-127142 GCF_000622305.1 Nannospalax galili
TAAATTCATAGAGGAGGAAAGAAGTGGGGAAAAAGGAAGGAGTTAGTAATCTATATGGAGGTTCAGTTTGAGAAGGTTAACCAGTCTGGAAATAGACTATGGTTGCTAATGTACAATAATCTGCGTGTATTTAATACTACTGGACTGGACACTTGGAAAAGGTTAAAATGGTAAATTTTGTTTTACTACAGTACAAAAAAAGAGAAATCCAGTGAGAAATCATTCATATCTTTTGTAATGAAAGAAAAATCAAATAAAATCAAACATCTGACAATAGCAAGTATTCATAATGGAAATGGACTGAATTGTGTCCCCCTAAACCTTAAATTCATATATTGGCCATCTACCACAGCACCCCACCCCACCATGTGACCACATGAGAGACAGAACTTTTAAGAAGCTGATTAAGGCCAAGTGAGATCATCAAGATGGACTCCTGACCCAAGAGAACTGGTGTCCTTATAAAAGTGAATGAGGCACCAGGGGTCTCCCTCTTCTGTTTTGTGAGCACATGGGTCTTTCTGGAACTTGATCTCAGACTTGTCAGTCTCCAGAATGTGAGAAAAAAACTTTCTGTCCTTTAGCCACCTATTTAATGGATTTTCAAATTTTTAATCTTATTTTTACATGTATGAGTGCTTGCCTTCATGTATGCACATGTGCCATTGCACACAGTTCAAGTGGAGCCAGTATGTAAGTCCTGGAAACTGAACACGGGTCCTCTTCAAGAACAGTGCATGCTCTCAATGGGCATTTCCCATTTAACTCAATTTTATTATGGCAGTTCGAGCAGAGTAAGCAAGTTAAGAGTGAAGTGATGCTGAGGCTGAGGGGAAGATTGCTCAGTGGGTAATGTGCTTGCTGTGCAAACAGGAAGAACTGGTTTTGTTTCCCTAGAACTCCTGTAAAGGCTCATGACTGTAATTTCAGTTCTAGGTAGGAAGGGATAGGTGGTTCCCTGGAGCTCAGTGGCCAAGCAGTCTAGCCAATCATTGAGGTTCAGGCTCAGTGAGAGACCCTGTCTCAAAATTTAAGGTGGAACAAGATTGAGGAGGTAGACATCAGAAGCTCACCTCTGCCCCCGTTCACTGGATATCCTGCACTGTCATATATGTTAAGGCTTATCGAGCCATGTTTGTGTCCCCAAATGTCCATCAGTGTGAGCCCAACCATTAGAGCCTAGGCAACCTATTTAGCATCACTCCCTTAATGAAAACCAACTTTCTTTCTACCAGTAGTCATCATGTGCCCATAGTTCCTCAGCTCCTTCCCCACTTCCCCACTTCTACGCTGGATTTTTGAGCTTGCATGGATCTTGTGCATGCTGTCACCATTGCTATAAGTTCATATGAGCAACTTCCCAGTTGCCTAGAAAACTCTGTTTCCTTGTGGTCATCCTCCACCCCTAGCTCTTACAGTCTTTCTGCCTTTAAAAAAATCATTAAAGGATGAGCCTCTGTGGAAGCAATTTTTCAGCAGGACCGTGGAGTCCTCTACTGATCTCCTGAGCCCTCTTGCTCAGCCATGTTATACAATTTCCCAGCATAAATGTCTATCATATACTAATTCAAGACAGAGAGAAATGGAAGGTCATAAATAAACAGAGTATAAAACTTTGAGTTTGGGGGCATTACCGGGAGAGATAACTAAGCAAGCAAAATTCTGATATAATAAATTACTTGGTCTGCCTACAAGAGTGGGCTACATAAATCACACTTTTACCAGAAGCATGACAAATTCCATGCCAGTATAATGCACTGTGAACAGTAAGAGTCTTCTGTGTACTGCAGCTGACACAGAGGCATGCCACAGGCTGATAGAAACAAGTGCAAGAGCGGTCCCCCTACCCCCCAGCACTTGGAGTTGGGTGTGGTCATATGTGCTACAGATTGGAGCGAGAGCACGATCAAAGAGTTTTAAAAAAAGAATGTCAGTCACTAAGTAAGGCCGTGTTTTACATTTTATTCCACCAGGGTGAGCAGCTTTTTGCGGGGACACTGACGATGTGACATGGAACTGTTTCAGCTACACTCACACAGACCATTTTATTTTATCTCCAAAATATTATCCTTGATAGGCATTGGCTTCTTTGTTTTATATGTGAAGGGAAAGAGATAGGAAGAAAGAGATTAAACAAGCTGCCCAGAGTTCCGGAGTGGGAACTAGGGTCTGGTTCTCACTCAAAGTCTAGTGCCTTGTGTACTGCCCTGTTTATACTGTTTCCGGCTTGCTTCCTTAAAACATTTTTTATAATAACAGCCTCCCACAAATTAACAAGGCCAGAGTGACCCGGTCAAACCCCTCGCTGTTTCTCCAAATTTCATGGCTTTTCTTACTTTTATGGCTCAGTTCCTATTCCTTAATTAGATTTTACTAAATAATCCAAGAATTAAAATATGAATTTGAATCTGTCAACTTGAGATCATTTTTAAAACTCAATCATGTCTAAGAAGAGTCAGGATGTTTTCACTTCTTTTGTTTTATTTACAGATACATAAAGTGCTTATATTCGGTGTTGGCCAGGTTAAATGTAGAGGCGTTGGAGTCAAACCTAGGGGCAATACACAGAGCTCTGTGCTTTAGAGTAGTCCATGTAACCTCTCTCTGTATCAGTTTCTTCATAAATTTGGGATAATTTCTCATAGTTTGGTTGTGAGAATTAAATGATATAATATGAATAAAAGAAGCAGTAGTTCTTGTCACATACTATGTGTTTAATGAATACTAGGCACCATTATTAATAACATATACATAGTATTCATTGTTTTATAATATGTGCCTAATTGTTTAGCAGTATCTAAAGCCATTACTATTAGTAGAGGATACCTCTACACGCATACTCAGGTTCCCTGGTGGTAAGCTAAGAACAGAGGCAGAAAAGAACAGAAAGATCTCTGGAGAGATCTTTTGAGGGGCGAACAGGAGCCAGGTATATGAAGGTGAGCATATTGAAGGAGGTATTCCAGGAAGAGGGCATGGCATTTGTGAAGACATAACTTGTGATGAGCATTAGCCACAACATAGACTGGGAGGGCAGGATGTCTGTAACATGCAGCCTACTGTCAGTGGAGACCCAACTGAGGAGGGCTCAGAAGGACTGGGCAATAAGCTGAAAGCAATTTTTTCAATTAGGTAAGCTGTGAAAGGCTTAAATAAATATTCCAGGAGTTAGAAAGAGCCAAGGATGAGTGTGGTGGCGCATGCCTTTAATTCTAGCACTCAAGAGGCAGGGGTGGGTGGATCTCTGTGAGATGGAGGTCAGTCTGGTCTACATAATGAATTCCAGGCCCAGAGAATCAGTCTCTCTCTCTCTGTGTCTCTCTGTATCTCTCTCTGTCTCTCTGTCTCTCTCTCTCTCTTTCTCCCCCCGTCTTTCTCTTTCACATACACAAACAAAAGATTCATAGAAAAAAACTGATAAATCGAATCAGTCTCTCTCTCTCTGTGTCTCTCTGTGTCTCTCTGTGTCTCTCTCTGTCTCTCTGTCTCTCTCTCTCTCTTTCTCCCCCCGTCTTTCT
>NW_008349529.1:128732-247932 GCF_000622305.1 Nannospalax galili
CAACTTCATGTCTTTATTATTATTATTATTATTATTATTATTATTATTTTATTAATATTATCAATAGTCCCCTGAGTGGGCAGCAGTAGGTTTTTCAATAGTCATACTTTAGTAGAAGTGGAAGCCCCAATTGGGGCATGGGGGAAACAAATTATGATGTTGTAGATGTGGACAACGTGGCCCTAGCAATAATGTTTTCTTTAGGACCTCATTCTTCACAGGAAATATTATCAATAGTCCCCTGAGTGGGCAGCAGTAGGTTTTTCAATAGTCATACTTTAGTAGAAGTGGAAGCCCCAATTGGGGCATGGGGGAAACAAATTATGATGTTGTAGATGTGGACAACGTGGCCCTAGCAATAATGTTTTCTTTAGGACCTCATTCTTCACAGGAACTGATTGTGCTCCCTCAGTGACAGTTATAAGGTGAAATACCGTGGTAAACAAAGCCTCGAGCCTAGAAGACCCCATCACTCTACTGAGGGAGACAAGCCAGTGACCAGACTCTTCCTATAAGACAGTGTTAAATGTTAACCTAAAAGGTGTTAAAGGCAAAAAAGGAAGGCATAATGGGAGCAATAAACCAGATACTGTGGGAGGGTAGAGGTGTCAGCAAAAGTGACATCTACATGGAGGGGAGAAAGAAGACTTTAATAGAAAACAAGGAAGGATGGTAGGAGATGACTCCAGTTAGCAGGAATAGCACATGAAAGACAGGCATCTGTGCTTAGTGCATCCTACGGGGTAGATACAGCTCAGAATGGCTGGAACAGATTGTTTAGAGTGGCCTTGTGTGTGTGCGTGTGTGTGCGTGTGTGTGTGTGCATGTGTGTGTGGTGTGTGTGTTTCTGTAAAGATGAGAAATGGAAGTGAACTGCTAAGTAGGAGCTAAATCT
The DNA here is from genome assembly GCF_000622305.1 of Nannospalax galili. Lineage (NCBI taxonomy): Eukaryota > Metazoa > Chordata > Mammalia > Rodentia > Spalacidae > Nannospalax > Nannospalax galili. Next base: position 129,628 of record NW_008349529.1, read on the forward strand.
GAGCTTTATCCTGGACTATGAAGAGTTATTACACAAACAACAGAGGCAGGTCTATGCTTTAGGGAGTTCCCTCTAGCCAGAGGGTGGAGAATGGGGTTGGAGGAGAACAAGAGAGAGACCTAGAGGGTGCTCAGGAATCTAATATTAGCAGCTCAGAGGTCAGTATTTTAAAGTTGTGAAGAATTATTTTAAAATACATTTGAAAGAGTAAGTAAATAGACATGACTCCTTCTAAATCCTTCAACTCCGCACCCAACTGAGATATCTGACAATTATTGTAATTAAAACAATGATAACAGGGCAGAAAATGATGCAAATGGATCCATGGAATAAAAGTTTAAGACTGAGGATACATGGGGCGTTTGATACTGGTCAAAGTGGCCAGTGGAATTATTTTATAAAAGAGCTAGGCATTTGCCATTTCTAACAACAACATGATTTATGAATGAAGGAAGGGTTTAAATGTGTAAAAGAAAATCAAGACTAGGCAATAGCATGGGACACAAAGCAGATGCTAAGTAAACAGTGACAATCTTTAATCAGTACACTGGCTAATTAAAGAGGCTCATTGCATCCATGGAAGTGGATATGGGGGAATCACGGTCTCTTCTGTTCCCGGTGGGAGCATATAAAATAGGGTTGTCCTTTCCTGGAGACAGTTTGACAATATGAACCAAATGTACAATCTTTTTGATCCATAAACTCCATTCCTGTAAGCTTATCCTAAGGAAATACCAGATAGCTGCTCCGGCATGAGTGCATTAAGGTGACAGGAGCAACATGTCAAATAACCAAACTCTTCATGACACCCAAAATGTCCTGACAGAGATAATGAACCCCAATAGAGTCATTAAACATGATGATAAAGAACTGCTTTAATGACAAGAATCATAATCACAAAATTCTTACTTGTAGGCTAAAGAAGATTATAGAATAGTGATAATATTGTGATTCTACTATATTTTTGAGTAGCAAAGGGAGAAATGACATAAACTGTTAATAGTTTCCTTCAGTGTTGGGATTGCATTCAGTTTGTTTCCTATGTGTTTTCTGAAATTTTCTTCTAATGAATCTAAATTACTTTTTCAAAAAAGTAGAAAGCAGGAATTCCATTTTTCTTTGTAAAGAAATACAAGAATAACATTAATCACAGAGTCAGTAACTCAGAAGGGCCCTGTAACAAGTCTTTAACAAGTGCCAGCTACCCAGCTTCCTCTCTGGATTCAAGGAGAAAAACTGACATGAAAAATTTCTACCATAAACCTCCAAAAAAAAAAAAAAAAAAAAAAAAAAAAAAAAAAAAGCAACTGAGGAACACCCGAGTTGTCCTCTGGCCTCCAAACACACATGCACACATGTGGAGGCATTCACTCACACACACGCACACACACACACACACACATACACACACACACACACACACGAAAGGAAAAAAACAAAAATAAAAAAATTTTTCCAAAAACCCCCAAAAAAAAAAAAAAAAAAAAAAGAAAGAAAAAGAAAATCCTTGTTAGGAAAACCAGCTGCACTGCTGAATAAATTTCAATATATTTTGCACTTCAATTGCATAAATAATATAGACACTTAACCACACTTTCACACTCAATGCCCATGTCATTTCTCCCCTTTATCAAACAATGTCAAATACGTAACAGACAAGGTAGCATACAAAACCGTGATGTTCTCTGTGTGGGACTGTGCCTCGCTTGTCTGTGTCTTCACTTTGCTGTACATTTACTCACTTGAAAAACAGGAAGGCTATTTTATCTAATTTTGCATATAAAGTGCAGCACACAAAAATGCGGCACAAACGGTCTAGAACCAATAACAATAAATGACATCCTACCTTTGTAAGGCACAATGTTCCATTATTCTTTTGTACACTGACACATAGTCTTTAAAATACCAGTTCAGTAGAAGAGCAGATATTTTAATTATTAGTACCATAACTGTTACTTCTACTCATGCAGGTATGAGAAGTTATAAACTTTATTTCCCCAGTGGTTTCAAACTCAATCAACTATACATTTAGATTCACACTCACTTTTGGTGTCATGATGGTAATTTTTTCAGCTTCCACAAATGAAATTTTTAAAAGAGAAATGGTGATACATTGGAGGGGACCAATTTTATTTTTCTGCCGTCTACATAATACAGTTTCAGAGTTATGGAGCTCACACAGTTCAATCTCCTTATCTTATTGACAAGGAAATTAAAGCTCAGGGAGTGAAAGTGAGTCTTGTCATATTTCAGCTGTCATTAGTGGGAAGTAGACCTGGAGTCGCCTGACCCCCATGACAGCATGCTCTTTCTACTGTCTCATAGAAAGGACACAAGGGCCTCATATCCACAATAATTTCTAGCGTTTACCATTTATTTAGCTCCCACCATTATTATGGGAAATATTATTTATAGTTAAAATTATTCTCATTTTACAAAGGGGTGACTTTGGCTTGGACAATTACATGACTAATAGTTTTACTCACAGGCCCAAAATTTTAAGTTCCAGGAATATAACTTTGCTGCTCTGAAATGAATACTGTTGTGGAAAGCTGTCCTCTGGTTGTGACATGACTGTTGACCTCTTGAACTATCAGCAACTGTGCGTCCCCAAAGGAGACCTGCACAAGATTGAGGCCATTAACTTTCTGTCATGGAGAGGGGAGGGGCTCATGAGACCATGCCCCTTTCTAAAGCTATACGGACAACCAATGGTTGCTGGAGGAGAGAGAATTTTATCTCTTCAGTGGTATAGCTGGACATAAGTTGTTCATGCAATTAATCTCCCACCCAGGTTCCAGTAAGTAGACCTAATACAACTAACTGTTCACCATGCTAGATTTGAGTGAAATAATTTCTTTGGTCTGTCACTGGTTTGCTATCTGGGGTGAAACGTTTGTTTGCCTCCCGAAGGAAAAGTTCACAAAACAAATCCAGCGATTCGTTTTCTGTAATTAACTCTCAAATCAAAAGAATCCAAAGCTAGAAAGTGTTGGAATCCTAAGATTTTTAGAACAATCTTTCAAGAAGATTCACAAACTGCAAGCAAGGGAGGACTTTTAAAGACTCTATCTATACAAAGCATCAACTTTTTATAGTAGATTTAAAACTGAACTCTGAGATGAATGAAGGCTTACCACTGTTTGGCTTAGCCAGAAATTCAAGAGACTTTTGATCCATGTTAACCTTTGTGTCATTAAGGTCAGGAGGCTCACAGCTTAAGTAAAAATCATCAGTGTAAGCATCTAGGGCTTCAGAGGCAGAGAAATAATGCTTTTCTTTATATTGGATGGACCCATCGGCATTAAAGGAGATGCTGTTCAGGATCAAAGCTGCTGGCTGACAAGGTGCAGAAGGACTAACCTGATGCTTCTTAACAGACTACCATGGCTTTCTTAAAATGGGCAGCAATATCCATTTATCTTTTTTAAAAAAAACCTCTAAGGACAAAGACAAACATACAAGATTTCAGCTAAATAAGACAGGCATCAATCTCATGGAACCCTTGCCAATCTCTCGTCAAGCATAATTACTTTTTACAAATGAATTTATTCTCTATCCAATCCATCTTTTGGCTTTCTGAATTCTGGACTTGCAAGCAGTGTTTATTGACTGAGGAACAGGTTCATTGGTATAGCTATGATTTAAGTTGTATTTAGAAATATATTAGGGAGCTGGAGACAGGAGCCTTGCTAAGTGAAGCAGGTGCTGTTTTCCTTTGTTTCAAGTTTTACTCCAGTGAGTGGGTATTTCTAGAGTCTTGAAGTGTTTTTACCCGCTATTTTAAAACAAAGAAAGCCTTCAGAGCTTTGCTTTTTTCTTCTGCCCTGTACCTGTTTTCACTCTACTGATAGAATGGGGAAAGTCAAATAGGAAGACAAGAAATAAATAAGAAAAGCAGGATCCCCAGGACAACAGTGATGACAGAGATTAGGGAGCAAGAGCTCAACACTGCAAGGAGCAAGGAGAATTCGGTGGGAGAGCATGAGTCATCTGGCTTTATTCCACTGTGACTGTGGTATGGTGAGTAGCTGTAGGCCTCTTCATCACCACCTTCATAGGTCACTTACTCACATGAGTCATCTGGCTTTATTCCACTGTGGCATGGTGAGTAGCTGTAGGCCTCTTCATCACCACCTTCATAGGTCACTTACTCTACACATACCCTTATTCCCCAGATGAGAAAACTGTGGGATATAGAGTTAAACTTTTCCAAAGCAACAGGGTAAGTAAGCAGTAGACATGGCTGAACCTCCGCCATGGGCCACTGGCTCAACTTTTAACCTCTGCTCTATGCCATGGCCTCTTGTGTGCTGGCCCATATGACCTGTGGCTTCTAAAGTTTTGCTACATCTGATATGCTGGTCATATCTGCCAAAGCTGGCTTCCTAGCTTCCGTAGGTCTGTAGTTTGCCTAAAGTGTTCAGACTATTCACTAATATGGGAAAGGGAGTATGCCACTCATTTGACACTGACAGCTAAGTACCAAAGAGCAAGTACTCAGTCTTTTGAGATTCAAATAGATACTGTATTTTCAGAATGTTGCATTTTATGACATCATAATATCTGAATTTTGCCTCTATAATATTTTCAGTTTCCTCTAATATAATGCAGCTAAGCAGAAGCTCTGGAGGATTAGGGAAAAAAAAAAAAAAACAAACAAAGTAGAATTCAAGTTCCATGAAAACACACATAGGCAATTATGCAGTGAATTCTGTGATTTTCCTGAAATACAGCTGCAGTCCTGTGGCAATCTGAACCCTAGATCCCAAACTTCTGCAAGGGAAACCCCTTCGAGTTGCTGGTCTGAGTATGTTGGGGGACCCTGCCGTTAAGGTCATAGTCCACCATGTCCTGACAGCTCTCTGAGCTTGGCTCAAAATGGATGACTCCCTTTCTCAGCAGGGCCTTCCTACTCTCCGCCTGACCTTATTTGGAAAGTGTCTCCAAGCACAGATGCCTGACCTTATTTGGAACATGACCTTTGACATAGTTCCCTGCAAATGCTTCCCCTGGTTTTCCCATATGATAATTAGGCATTGCACAACAGCCAGTCAATCCCACCTCCCCTTTCTACATGATAGGGTCCTCCTGCCACATGCAAGTAAAGCAGACTATGAACACCTATCAGGTAAACCTTTGGCTGCTGTCCTCACCCTATATATTCCCTCCAACTCCCCTGAATAAACAAGCTGTCTCACTGAAGCTGACTCCCGGAAGTTCTTTCCATCCTATTCACGGCTGTCCTGACCCTGTTCATTGCTTCTGCTCCTTTTGTTCTTGTGGATCGGTGGCCAACAACCCACAAGGGAAGAGAGACCCACATGAGTAGTCCAAGAGACTCCCCAAATAACACAGGCTATCACCATAGTCCTTGATTGCCTCCCAGAACTTAAAGGTAAAACCCTATCTCTAAAGACAGGACATACTTTGGACACAGAACTTGGAGCAAATGAACAGAAACTGACCTGGATGCCTCCTCCCCCAATACTAGCTTTCATGGTATCAGAAGATGCTATGCAAGCTGCCAAGGGAGAAAACCAATCAATGGTCCTACCCAGTTGTAAAGTCTACAAATGACTGGTCTAGGAAATTTTCTCTATCCGTACAATAGGGGCACTTCTGGCAGTAATCAACAGTTGTCCAATTGGACTTAAGACCCACTCAGTAGAAGAGAATTCACATATGGTATATAAGCATAGCCAAGTACACATGATTGGAGAGGTCATAGACCCTAGAGAAGAAACCACTCCTGTCACTTCCCTAGACGAACCTAATTTCTTACTATATTCTAAATACATAACCTTATATTTACAGACATGTGTACCTCTCACCACTTATCAAAGAAGCTTCTTTTTGCAACAGATGACATCATTACAAAGTTACACAGCTAATCAAAATACAGAGACTAAGTGACTGTGAGGTGCCCAGCCCCAAGGGATAGATCTACAATGCAACCTCTATTCCTAAGGCTCAGGGAACATCACAGAAGAGGGGGCAGAAAGAATGCGAGAGCCAGAGGGACAAGACACATGCTTTGCTACCAGTTAATGCATTCTAGACATAAGAGGGAAGCTGCACCAATGAAATCTCCACAGTATGGTAGTCTAACAAGATCTGCATAATGACAAAACCAGCTGACATGCCAAGGTGGATGGGGGTAATTTCACAGGGGGCCCCCACCTCAAGATGAAGAGCTACAGGCAATCAATTAATGCTGAGGGAGGGAGAATCAGTTTTCTCAGTGCAATATATATATATATATATATGTGAATCTATAAATGTATGTATGCGTATAACAATAATAATCGAAGAAGAGGACAAACACTTCTGAGGGAGTGAGGGGAGACATGGGAGGACTTGGAGGAGGACTGGGTAGGGTGTAAATAATGTAAATACAATAATAATGTATGAAAATCTCAAAAACTAAGTAAGATAAATAAGAACTTCTGTCTTAATTGAAGAAATATCTTTTTTGAAGATGTATGAAGAAACGTAGGAAAAATAAGCTAACTAGGAGAAGGGTAAGAAGATCATTTTTAGGGATGAACTAATTTGATATCACATCATGGAAATATGATGACAAAAGCGTATGCATGCGTGCATGTGCTCACGCTGGGATCCCTGAAAATGCTAGGCAAGTCACACACCCAGCCCATTTGACTTCAGAAGTCTAGCCCCTCCCCTGGAATGTTCAGTAAGAATTAGTTATCCTTACACATGAAAAACAATCATATAGAGAGACATGGATTAAACTGGGCTCCTTCTTTGACAGCCCTGTGCCTTAATACCTCTGTAATATGTAAATACCTCTTCATTTTAAATTATGCTTAGCAATACTTAGCTTAGAAGATGGCTGCACTTGATCTCTGACTGTTTTTCAGTAGGAAGACTCCATCAGAGGAATGATCCTAAAAATATTTTCTAAGCTGCTGGGAAAAGCTGCTGCCCCTCATCTTTTCCTACCCTAGTATGAATGCCTTCTTGCTGCCCAAGTCCAGGCCTACCTCCCCTAGAAGCCTCAGATCTGTTCATGATCTCTGATTCTTTGGAAACGTCCAGGTCTTTGCCAATGCCAATTTTGTCTGGTCCTGGTCTTGCAGTTTGATACACACCTTGAATGTCATCCCTGATGGGACAGGGTCTGAGGTAAGTGCTGCATTTTCTCTTTCTTTGGCTTTTAAGGCTCCAAACCTGTCTATTCTGGGTATCTGTATGGGTTAACCTTTATGACTGTTGGCTACACGTCTCCTTTCCTCTCTAAGCTCAAACAAAACAAGCGATGGTTGAGTATGTTCAGTGTCTAGCCCGTGGCAGCTGCTTAATAAATGTTTGCTGAGTTTCAGCTAAAAAGTTTTCTTTTCTCTATAAAGCATCTCAATGTGATACTGCAGCCATGAAAACATTCTGAAAGATTGAGCCCTTTGGGTTTCTTAGTAGCTGCTGAGAAGCGACAAAACAGCTGAATGCAGTAATGCATTCAAGTCAAGGATTCAATCAGAGACTGACCTAGTGCACCGAGTAAGAAGTTGATGAGAATTAGGGAGACTCCCACCCACACTGGTAATACTTTTGATGTTCATCAAAGCCCAGTTTTAGTTGGAGATTTAAAGATGCTTCTGTAACCACTCATCTGCAAAAATAAAAAAAAGTGTAAAGAAAACTTGGTAATTAAACATTTCCAAAGCAATCTGGAAAACCAATGTGTAAGGTACATCAGTGATCTTGAAAATTGAACACTATCTATAAACACAAGTGAATTCTGGGACTTACTGTGCCATACTCAGAGCAAAACGAAAATTCATTGTCTTGGGTTTTCACTATTTAGGCTCACAGGGGGCTAAGCAGAGAAGGAAACAAGCACACTTTTTGTTTAGAAAGCAAGAGGATCATAGCTAATAACTAAGAAAAAAATCAATACATTTCCTAAGTGTAAATAAAATTGTGTGTTGTTTGAATATTTCCTCCTGCAATTTCATGTTTGAAGTTGGTCTGACTTGACTCTTTTTGATAGTGGTTTAAAAAATGTATTCTATCTACAAAGCACTCAGAAGGCTATTTGATTCATGAAATTCAAAAGTAGGAGGGCCAGGGAAAGCTGTCAACTCTCTGTCCCCCATCACCTTAGGCTAGGCCAGACTCAGCCAGATAAGTTGAATCCCTCAAGTCTGTAAATATAGAAAAGTCCAGAGACTTCCACAAAGTTCAGCCTACCTCTCTGATTCAGTTCAATTAAGCACACAGGTATTGATTGCCAGTGTGTGAGAAACCATGCTAAGCATCACACAGAGAAACAAGGATGGACTGGACATCATTTCCCTTACCAGGAGCCTGGAGCCCAGTAGGAAGGATCAAAGCAGCATATAAACAAGTACAGTCCAGGAAAGGTGCAGGAAATGTTCCAGAGAGCTTACCAGAAGGGTTGGAACACAAAGAGAAATTATCACTCTGGTGGGTCAGAGGGATATTATTAGGCAGTGTATTTAAACTAGACCTTGAGAAAAAGGTTTCAGGCACACAGAAATGGAAAAGAGCTTCATTGTGAACCAAAGTGATGAGTTTCAGGCCTCACCATTAGATCTATCTTACAGAAAAGGAAACTAGAGCCTCAGAACGTTAGGCTGATCTATGAAAATGTATCCAGTGAGTGATTGAGCAGGGACCTAAAGCTTCAAAGTTCATTTTTTCCATCATAGCACCTCATTTCTGCCTGTCATTTCCCAATGAAGTGAGCTCCAAGTCCAAGTCAGGGCATCTGCCCCACCTGTGTAGCTCTCAGAAATCTGTACCTGACTTTAAGCCACTGAGAGAATAATCCTTTTGGAAGTTCACTTGAGATATCTGGCAAATGGGATTTCTTGCTGACCAAAGTTCATTTTTAACAATGCCTGTCAGTTTTCAGTTACTAGAAAAAATATCTGAGATAATCAATTTAGAAAAGGAAAGATTTATTTTATCTCACAGTTCTGGATGTTTCAATCTATGATTAGTTGGCCCATTGCTTTTAGGCTTATGGTGAGGCAGGACATCATGATGGGGAACATTTGACAGAGCAAGGCTGCTCAGCTCACGGCTGGCAGGAAATGAGAGAGGAAGAGAGTCAGGTGTGGTGGTGTACACCCTTAATCCTAGCACTCAGGATGCAGAAGCAGGTGGATCTTTGTGAGATGGAAGCCAGCCTGGTCTACAGAATGAGTCCCAGGCAAGCTGCACCTACAAGGGATCCCTGTCTCAAAGAGAGCCAGGGGTGGGGGGAAGAAGAAGGTAAAGAAGGGACACTAATATCCCCTTCTATGGCATGCTCCAATGACCTAACTTCCTTCTATTAAGCTGTAACTCCTAAAAGTTCTGTCCCTTCTCAATAGCACCAAGGGGCTGGGGATCAAGATTTCAATATGAATCTTTGGAGGAGAGTCAGTAGTCAAATGGTAGCGACCAGACATGCTGCAGTATGCTTCATGAAAACAAGAAATGCCAGGGTAGTCATCTTAATTTTGTGAGGTTGTCCAAGGGTTTACTAATCAAATAAAGCTTATCACTAAAGAGATGTTATTTTAACTCGTGAATCTGACTTTGGGCAACTTATGAGCTCTCAAAACTCCAACTTCAAAGATGCTGCACTATGGAATTTGATTTTTTGTAGAACATAGTCAGTGAGATGAAACTTATGTATTCCTAGTAGAACAGGCCTAATAGATATACCACATACATTATCTCTGTCACCAGATACTGTGACAAGTAACACTTTCTTTGAAAGTTATCTTACACACTGACCACAATTAGTATTAACATCAGAGTTAAGCCCATGGGCAAATCTTAGGTATCAAGAATGTAGAACAGTGCTGGGTATGGTAATACATACTCGTAATGTAGCACTTTAGAAGTAGAGGCAATAGGATCAGCAATTCAAGGTCAGCTTTGGCTTCATGGTAAGTTTGAGACCAGCCTGGGCTACCTGGGATCCCATAAAATCAATCATTCAACAATTAAAAACTGTTTTAAAAAAGAAGAGGGCCAGTGAGATGCTCAGTGGTAAAGGCACTTGCTATATAAGCCTGAGTTTAATCCCCAGAGCCCACAGCAGAAAGAGAAAACCAACTCCAGAAAGTTCTCACTGGCCTCAGCATATGTGGCACACATGTGCCCCCATTCATACACATACATCATGTAGACATATACAATAACAATAAATGTTAAAAAATAAGAAAGAAATATAAAAATTTTAAAACTCATCGGATATTACAAATCAAAGATACTCCTTTGAGATTTTTCTGTAAGGAGGGTGGCTGCATGACACGGAATGAGTATATACACTGGATCTAACCTTCTGTGTTGTAGTTTGGGGTATTTTACATTAACATACTGCAATGTTGTATAACATTCTTTTAGAGATTTAACTGGTAATGCTTGCACCCTTGAAAATTAAACTCTTCCCTTGAAATACTCATTTATTCAATGAATCTTTTCTGCCCTTGTGAATTGGTATAGACATTGCAGCTGAGGACTCTGGCTCTCATGCCCCATGGACAAGGTTCAGATCTAGCAGTGACTTTGGGCAAAATATTTGACTTCTCTGTCCCCAGATTTCCTCATCTCTAAACTAGGTATGATAATAGTAATTCATGGCACTATTGTAGGATTTAAAGGGTTAATATGTGTAAAATGCTTAGAAGGATGCCTAATGTATGCTCAGCAAACAGCAGTTATGTGTTAGGCCCTCCTGCTGAAGCATTCAAACTTGACAGGTTTTAGGGGATTCTACTCTGTCAAGTAAAAAGATGGCAGAGTATCTATGGAATATTAAGCACTCCCACACAAATCTAGAATTTTATTCATTTTATCCCCTAATCTCTTTAAATTCACATTCCAGAGATGAAAGGATTATTCTAAAGCAGGATCAATACTTGGTTCATTTCACATCCCTGAATTTTCTTTAGAGTCCAGGAAAGCCTGCAGCTGAAGAAACGGTGTCAGCAAAACTTAAATTATTTCGTAAATCTTAAGCTTTAAGAGTTATTGTGTCCTCTGGTGACTGCTTTTCTGTCTATGTCATTTAACTTTTCCCCAACATCCTCAATCTCTCTTTATTTCGAAGTCAAAATGCTCACAATTACTGTCCTTCTAACGTGGATATGAGCACTTCAGCAGAAAGAGATGCCAGAAGACTCTAAAAGATTTCATTCATGTTAGCACACCGTGACTAACTGGGGGAAAACAGCAAACAAGCACATTAGGATTATGTGTGTGGGTCTGTGACCACTCACTGGCAGAGCGGCAATACACGTTAAAAATAGAATTTTACTATATTGGGTAATGAGGGAAAAAAATCCTTCAGTGGAAATCTCCATGGACATAGCTTTAAGGAGTAAGGGGAGCTCTTATCCATTCTTTCTAAACTACAGGCTATCACCCATCACTTCTGAATCCTTTTTTTCATTAAGGAATATATTAGAATCAGAAAGAAACACATAGACTCCCCAGACCCATTTCACGCATGTCATATTTTATGAATTTTCTTAACAAAGGTAGTGGCATCTGGAAATTATTGTGAGAAAAGTTTAAACATGAAGAAACAATCAAAGTCCTGCATACATTTTCTTTATAGTGCTGAAAATTGAACCTAGGGCCTTATGTACATTGGGCAACTACTCTTACATTCCATTCATTGACTTTTTTGAGACAGAATATCACCATATATCCCAGACTGGCCTTGAATTTACAATCTTTCTGCTTCTTGTTCTAGAGTGCTGGATTATAGGCACACATCACTAGGCCTCACTTAGTAGGCTTAATTTCATCAAAGGAAAGCATGCCACTTACTGGGAAAGGCTAATTTTCTTAAGGAAAAATCCAATGATACGAAATAAGTCCCTTCTCTATATAAAGTCACACAGTGGAAGCTCTGGAGGCAAATGGAAATACAGAGCTAGCACTCTGCACCTATGGAAATTCTAATGCAGAGAGGGACAGGAAAATATACACAAAAGGTGGCAGTCAGCATTGGGTATATGATGCTGAGCTGTCAATGAACAGAGGCAACAGCGAGTCAACAGGGGCTGTTAGTATGTGGAGGCTTTGCATGGCTGGCTCACCTGCCCCATCACTCCATGGGCCTTCTTCCTTGGTGAGCAAAGCTGATTTGAATTGTAAGTCCAGCCTTTTCCCTTCAAAATCTCATGGAACAGTTCCCCAGCCCCACAGGCTCCAGTTGGAGGCTTTCCTTAAAGCCACTGCATCCCATGCATATGATGGAAAGACCTAGAGGAGGAGCTAAAACAGGTTACAATTTTTCATCTCTAGTTTGTTTGATCTGTAAAGTAGAAATGCAAGCTGCATACTTGAACAATGCAGAAAGCACAGAAGATGCTGATCTAGGATGAACTGTTCTGCTTATGACCAGGTTGTGCCTAGAAAATCATGGATTGTCAGTGTGTGATGACTTTGCCATTCTTAGTAAGAGCTAACGCTTGTTGGAATATTTGCTGCTAACTTCTAGACCCCAGGCTCTCTGTTCCACACACAATTTTTACTGAACCTCTAAACTGGAGAAGAAATTTGAGAAAATTTCCCATAAGTGTTAGTATATAATCAATGGAATTCATACCTTAGACCTTTATATATATTCATATTTGGAAAAAACAGTAAGTAGCTAAAACCAAACTTTCTATAAACTCTAGGTGAGTTTAAAAAGTCAAAAGCTCACGTTTACAGATTATTTAGAAAATTTGCATTGTAGCCTACTTCATCAAAGTATCACATAGATTGGATTCTAATTTGGGAATTATGAATAGTGAGTAATCTTACATCATTTGATTAGAAGTTCCACCACTTAATAATTTGATTTACTAGAATAAGATCCTCATCCTAAAATTGGCTTTCCTTCATTTTCTTACAATACCTAAATTTGGCAAGTCAGGATTTCTGTCGCTGCGAGAAGATAGGGAACCAAAGGAATCAGTGTCCACTAGCCCAGGAAGAGAACTTGGCAGCTCTACCATGAAGCCTACCCAAGAGAATCACTGCCTCACCCAGCAATGGGATTCAGCAATACTTCCTGCACAGACTATGGTACGAGTGTACAATGAACTGTAGCTGGTCATCCTAAGCACAGAATAACACAAATTTATAGGAAAATTATGGGGACACAGTCAAATTTCAGTACAAGATAAACAGCTTTGGGGACCAAATCTGAAGTGAAATGTACAGTACTGGGTAGAGAGTAGGCAGGTAAAACTACTGTGCTCAGCACCACAGAGATGCTGAAGCTATTTAATGTTCTGAGGTCCAGAAAGAGGAGAAGCTTTTATAAAAGCCCTGCACATGCAGATGTTAAAGGATAAAGGGCCGGTGTATGAACTAACCTGTAGAAATACAGAAAATAATCTACCAGAGTCATTATTTTCACATTTTTTATTAGATTTTAAACATTGTGAGCAGGCACATGGAGGAAACACAGGAAGCCTAAGTATTCATCATTGAGATGTCATAAGTTTATATTTTATCAAGATTGTATCATACTTTTTTCAAAGAAAGAAATGTTTCAGTTATCACTCTAGATGTACTTTTCCATCTCATACCCATCCCTGCTCTACCCAGAGTTAACCAAGACTCTCAGTTAGTTACTGTGACCCTTTGATTGTAGAGGCTTTCATGCTTTCCCCACAGTTAAATGCGTTTGTAGCAGATGGCATCATTTTATGTGCTTAAGAATCATATAAACTTGGGGCTGGAGAGATGGCTCAGCAATTAAGAGCACTGACTGCTCTTGCAGAGGACCTGGGTTTGATTCCCAGCACCCACATGGCAGCTATAAACCATCCTTAACTCCAGTTCCAGAGGAATCCGAAGCCCTCTTCTGACCTCCACGGCATTGCACGACATGGGTGCACTCACATACATGCAGGCAATATACTCGTACACATAAAATAAAAATAATAAAATATTTTTTAAGAATCATATAAACTCATTTTTGCATATTTTTTATTTTAAAGAACTTTTTTAGGTTCACAATAAAATTAAGAGCAAAATAGAGAGATTTCCCATAAGCATTTAAAAGCATTATAAGCTTCCCCATAAGCATTTATAGTGTCCTCCATTATCAACATCCCTGTCCAGACAGGTACATTTTTAACAACTGATAACCTACAGTAACATATTATCTCTAGAACACAGTTGACATTAGCATTCATTCTTGATATGAGTTTGGATAAAATTACAATGATATGTATTCATCATACATATATCTTTGTTGTAACTTTTTTCTTTTCTTCTCATCAGCATGTTTTGAATATGTACTCATGTTAGTAGAAGGGGAGTTGGTTTATTGACTATATCATAATTGAAGAAAATAGATATGTGGTCAGTCAAGTGAGAGTTTAGAATTATAGTATTGATTTCAAGCATATAAAGAAAGGGGAAAATTGGTTGAATTAAAGCCTCTTTTCTTCTGTGGAATACGCTACACAGCTTTGGAAACTGTCAGGAACTGGCAAAATTTGAACTGTAAGCAAATTCTGCGAAGCAATAGAGGATTTTGGAGGGGGGGCACATTTAAAAATTGAGATAATTCCCATTCAAAATCAGATTCCTGGGTCTTATTGTGAAATCCAAGTATCTGATAACACCTGGATTGTATTTTAGCCTGGGAAGAATTGAGGAAAGCAGCTGTAGCCGCCTCTAAGGAGGCCATATGTTCCCAGCATGTCACAACCCTTCCCACTGTAACAGTGATACCAAGACCAATTGTTGTTACTCTGAACTATTGTTTTCGCTGTTGTTTTTCTTATATAGCATATCTCATTGTATTCAGCCCTAGAGAAAGAGGAAAAAAAAATAAAGACTGACTGGGAAGGCCCAGTGTTTTATGGAAAATGTGAGAGAATATATTCTCTGGTGAAGGCTGCCTACTTAAGTATTTAATAAGCAATCATCATGTCTAGGTCAGTCTGTCTAGGCTGTGGGGGTGACACCTATATGAGTGTTAAATATGTATCAAATGCTTGCCTCCTGGAGGCATCTCAGTTTGCAAGCCAGCCCTTTCTTCCAAGATACTTTCAAAAATGCAATATTTACATGGTCTTCAAAGACAAGAGCATTCTTTTTAACTTCTTAACATTTACCTCACATAGTTTTTATCCCTATAGAAATTCCTCTCTAACCACCTTGGAACCTTTCTAATCTCCATTTTCTTTGTCCAATGACTCAATATGACCAATACTGACTCTAGCAGAATGTATTATCGGCACCCATACTATTCCTAGAAGTTGACATTAGTTTGATTGTAATTAACTAAGAAAAACAAGAAGGGTTCATTTGAACTCTAACTCTAGCAATGCTTGCGGGGAGTGAATCAAAGGGTAGATGTGCTTCATTCACTATTAAATGATGCAAGCCATCTCTCTAAATGACATATTCCCAATCAGTATTCTTTACGAGGAAGGGTTCTACAAGCAGGAAGATGACAAGAAGCAGCTGTCAGCCTAGGCTGTGGCCCCCAGGCAAAGTCACCTCCAGACTTCAGGAAGACACCGAAGCCTGAGTGAAGGGTTCCCCACAGCCACATACAATGGCAGGTTAGGAAATGTGGCAGGCCCTGGCAGGGACGTCCTGTGTCCAGAAACAATTTTCTAGTTCCACTTCACTTCAGTACTCTGCTCCCATGAAATAAGTTCTTGTCAGTCTTTTATGCTAATAGATTAGCTTCACTGAGGAAAATGGTATTTGATTAGAACGTGTTTATTAGGTTTGGATGCAGGGGGCACCCGACTCTTGTTGGAAATAAGATCCTTTATCCCATGTTTATTTGAGTCTAGATAGTTTATTTTGACCTACCATGGACTTCCTTTTCACTATGTTTTATGGATTTCTTTTCCTCCACATCTAGCATGTGAAATGAAAATGAAGATAAGAGAAAAAGGAGAACAAGAGCAAGACTGCAAAGTTTATACCTAAATGTCCTAAAAGGTCATGAGCTTTAGGAATTTAGCTTAAATTTTGTTCTTACAGAAACAAGAGAGATACTTTAAATTATCTCTCACTGAGGGGGTACCGCCTTCCTGCTAAACCTGATGATAGGAAATTTTCTCAAGTTTGACATGATTGCACAAAATTGTTTCCATGGTTAATAAACAACATACATGATTAAGAACATTTACCTAACAGACATGTTACTGCAATGGAAAAGTAAAGACAAAGAAATCAAATCAATAAGGACCATGAAAACCACACGCAAGATGCTCAAGAGAAACGATCCTATTAGTTAGCAAATGACTCAGAGAACTTAATGCAGCCTATGCTAACTGGAGGTCTGGGATGCGGGTTGCCCACAGCTAGAAAAGATCCACTTAAATGTGAGTAAATGTCTCCTAAGCAAAGAAAGATGTTAAGTACAACAGTATTCCGTTCTCTACCTTCTGGGATCATCACAGGGATGACTTAATATATACTTAGAAACAGTCAACTTAAAATCCTTCACTCAAGGGGCAGCTCCTGAACTCCTTGCTTTACTCCTTCTGCTCTAGAAACATTGTCCCCTGATGATCTTTTCAGCCATGTTCATTCCTGCCCCTTGCTTCTTCCCTTCCCGTTCTCTGTATAGAACACTCTTTCTTTAGGTACTTACGTGCCATTTGTATTTCGGCTCAAACACAATCTCATAGAGTCTGTCCCTGACTATTCTATCTCAAACAGTGCTTCCATCTCAATCTGCAACCCCAGGACTTCTGAGAGTATGCATATACTTTAATATTTTCTCATGCTACCATTGCAAATAAAGCTCTTCAGCTGCAGGGACAGTGTCCATTTGCTGTTGTGTTAACTCACAATTCAGAGCTTTTCCTCATATACAGTAGCAGGTAATTGATAAATATGCACAAATAAATAAATAAATAAGGCTGTCATTCTGTATTCTTTTTAAATAACAACTTGGTAGGTACTATTTCCTACAAAATAGAATATCTCACAGCTACATTTTCACCTAAATGTGGCACAGTGTGACACATCTTGAGAGTTTCAGTATTAATGTATGCTCATCTTACAAGCTACATAAAAAAAATCACAAAAAATTCTAATTTAACAAAGTACAGATACACCAAAATCAATTTAATAGAACAACATTTTCCCTTTCAGAGTTTTCCATTCTGATGGTACATCTGGTATGTTCTTGCAACATAAACATTTAAAAGATTTATTTCTTGAAGGACTGACTCAGTTTTGTACCACATAGCCACAAGAGGCTCAATAACTGTTAACTCTTGGTGAATTGCTTTCTTGCAGTGCTCCTGTAAACTCTCTCTAGTGGAAAAGAAAAAGAAGTCCTACCTTCATTTTATATCAGAAAAAATGATCTTATACAGTATAAATTCAACAAATACAGCCCAAGTTAGCACACAGGTTATATATACAAAATAAGCAAAGGATTGTTTTTCTATAAAAATGATTCTGTTTGCTATAGCAAAATAGCAATCAAAACAAATCAATGTTCATGCTTCTCTAGGGAGAAAAACTGAACTATCTATCCTATTCTATGATTCTCACGCTGATATCTAAATTGCGTAAGATGCACCTGTTTCAGCCTGAATATTCTCTAGGAAAGTGTTGGCCATATTTGAAGCTGAAAAATCAGTCTGGACTCTTCATTAGAATTTTCACCATCTATCTTTGAATCTTAATTTGGCTACAAATTTAAAATTATAACCAAAACAACAGCTAAATAGTAAATATTAGAAATGACATAGCAGAATTCCCATTATAATGATGCTTTCATATTCAATGAATGAAAATAACTTAATGCTAAAAGAAATCTATAAACTTGTTTACATTATGTCATATACAAATATTTAATGCTTTTCCAAAAGGAGAAAAACTTAATTAAACCCATTAGTCAGCCTATAATTGATACACTAAGCTCAGAACTTATTCCTCAGTTAATGACCCCACATCATTCCCTATTCTCAATCTAGGGTCTATTATCAAAACAATACATTGCATGAATTATAATATTTCAACTATTTGTGTTTACCTACTACGTGATAAGTGTTGGAGATATGGCCCACGTATGTTGGAGTAGCGGCTATGTAGGTATGGAAAAAGTAAATATTTTTGGAGACTATCTAAAAACCTTGTGCTCATATATGTATGTATTTATACATGCATACACAGAACAACCAGGGCCTAAGTTACTCAGGGCAGGAACCTGGAGGCAGGAGCTGGAGCACAGGCCATGGAGGAATGTTGCTTACTGGCTTGCTCCCCTGGCCCATGCTCAACCTGCTTTCTTATACAACATAGGCCCACCTGCTCAGGGGTAGCACCACCCACAGTGGGCTGGGCCCTCCATATCACTCAACAATCAAAAAAATACCCCACAGATAAGGCCAGAGGCCAGTCCAATGGAGGAAATTCCCCAATTGAGGCACAGGCTCCCTCAACCCAGGTTTGTTAAGTTGATACTAAAGCTATCCAGCACATGTGCCCTATATAAATACAAATATTCATTGTACAATACACAAAAATATATCACCTGATCATTTAACCATATACCAAATTACATGCTAAACATTTTTAAATATTTCAGTTGGCATAGGTAATTATATCTGTAATCTTTAGAAAAATGAATGTGTTAATATAGTAAAAAGCACTGGCATTCCTAGAGACATCAGAATATTCCCAACTCTATAGCTGATAAATGTAGGAACTGAGTAATAGCCGAGTACTTTGGTTCTATGTGGTAATTTGAAAGTAGAATTGTCCTTAAGAGAAAGAACCAACCTCCATAGCTAAAGAAATTCCCGATAGAAGTTCTCTTGCTGGTTATCAGCAGTCTAGAGTTTGAAGTTCCACTCTTAGAGGTTTGAGTCCTGATGACAAGGTTTTGCTCGGAGGTTTGAGTGCTGATGACAAGGCTCTGCTCTTATAGAATTCCTAATGAATAAAAGGCCAAGTCTTTGGAGGAGTGAAACAGTCAATCAAAGTTTGTTTTTTAAAGAAAAGCCTATTCCATTTTAGAAAAGAAAAGAAAAGAAAGGAAGGGAGGGAGGGAAGGAGGGAGGGAGGAAAGGAGGGAGGAAGAGGAGGAGGAAGAGGAGGAGGGGGAGCTATCTCTGAACGTAAGGTCCTATGGAAATGAAACCTGGGTTAAATTCTGTGATAACAGGGCAGGTAGGAAAGGAACCAGAACTAAAGGAGCCTATGCCTACTGACACTTCCAGTTTCACCTACAGGAAGCCTTATCTGGAAAATTCAGCATAATTTTTCTCCAAATTTCAGAGGGCCTTCATCTGACCACATATTTTATTTACACATACGATTTCCCTTGAGTGACAGGACAACCAGATGATTTGTTTATTTTCTTTCTCCCAAACACAGAACACTGCAGAAAGACTATTTAAAGTCTTCAAAATGGCCACTGTCCAATTTACCTAGTCATAAACCTAGCTTCCCATCTCTGTCCTTATGATATTTTAAATAAAATGACCAGTCTATTCTATAAGCATCATCTGTGGCTTAATATAATCACCCCAAGATGTCATCGTGTGTATCAGCTGAAACAAGAAAATTTTGGCTAGATAAGGTTTATCCACAACAAGGGTGTTTTGCTTTGTTCCTGCATAAGTAGGAACAATGCAGCTGTTCGTACTCCAGGTTCAACAAGCTAATTCTGCCATACTATCCTTTGCAATTTTCCTACTTCTATATATATGTGTAATGGTGCTAACTGTGAACTATCCTTGGAAGAATTAAGAAAAGAATTAAGAATTACAATTCAAAATACTTGTAATATCCCAGAGTTCAGATGAGGAACTTAGGCTGACAAAGAGTCAGTCTTTTCCATTCAATTTGTCTTTCTAGAGAGGTTTTCCCTAATCAGGGCTGATGAATGTCTCCCTTCCTGTTACTTTTGAGCTACGGTCTGTGGTTGTGAAGAACCCTGCTACCTACCTTTCCTTTTTCCTCTTGAGGGTCCCTCTCTAGTTCCCCACTATGGATGTCCCAGTATCTGCAGAGTATTGAAGAGGTCACAAATAAGCATTCAACTTCAAGACCTTCCAGAGTATCACATTCCTCTGTAGGGAACAGGAGTTCCTGTAACTTTCTCCAAACAACATTTGGCTGATGTGTGAAGAGTCTCATGCATTGTTAGAGCATCTCCAGGGAGAAGCATAGAAATACACATTTCTTCAGATGGTTGTAAAACATATTTCATGAATTTTGTGATTTATAAGCTTGCCTCTTTCTATAACTTGGTAAGACATCAACCTTAAGAAATTATCTTACCAAGGTGGGCAAGATGATTTAGCAGGCACTTGTTATATAACCCTGGAGACCCGAGTTGATCCCTGGGACCCATGTGACAGTAGAAGGAGAGAAACAACTCCACCCACAAAGTTGTCCTCTTACTTCCACAAGTGTGCATGCCAGACACACACACACACACACACACACACACACACACACACACACACCTCCACAAGTGTGCATGCCAGACACACACACACACACACACACACACACACCTGACTTTTTAAAATTCTCTTCAATGTTGTAAAAAGAACTCATTAAAAATTCCTGGTCTTACAGAGTAACTGAGATTCTATCTCACTTTTCTTCATAAAAACAGAACGATGGTCAGCCTGAGTCACTCAACCTAGAATCTTGCATTAAGTTACTGCTGTTGATTACTGCTCTACCCTTCCTTATCACACAGAGAGAAGGTGAGACATATAGTCATGTTCATCGATCCTTTTTGCCTTTGATTCTACAAAGAGGAACTATCTGGGAGTCAAGCCATACAATCTTGGATTAACGCCCAGGCTATTAATGCTTTTTCAAAGGGTGTGCCAAAATGCTAATGTCAGAACTAGTGTCGATGAGAATGCTTGTTTGACAGAGCAAATTCTAATAGTAAATGGTATAGCATCCCTTCTGATTAACCTTTATCAAGACAATGTGATAGTGTTTTGAGATCAATTGGAATTAAGCCCCCAGGCTCAAACAAATTGAAAGATGACTATCATCAGTGCCACTATTTCATTATCAGGATGTATTGATTAATTATTGTTTTGAAGAACTCAGCATAAGATTTACTAATGACACAAATGTTTATGTCTGGCAAACATTCTCAGATATATAAGGGAGAACCTGAAGCTCTCCTGAAAGTTTCTTCTCTCAGCTGGATTGGGGAGGGCTTACTGTGCTAAGAATCTCATTGGCTAGACTCCCCAAGGAGCAGTTAATGGCAACTCTAGACACGCCATGAGGGTCATCTACATTTTTCATCACCTCAGTGGTGAGATGTGATAGCTGTGTTTTAAATGTTAAGAATTCAAATCATCTCTATTGTGCATTATAACACAGAACTGAATGGGAACAGACTTGAAATGATTGGACACATTCAAAATGCAAAGAGCCCTGAACTTTGGAGGTGTGTGTTGTGAAGAAGGTATCTAATTTAACGGCAGGCATCCCTGCGGTTTATTCCAGTGGGGGCGACCATAGAAGACTCTCTCAATCGCTAGGAAAGACTCTGTCAGGCTGCTAAATTTTTGAAGCAGTGCAAATTTTGCCTTCTACACAGCTTGATTCTAAAGCCTATGAGCCTAAATTTATAAACAATACCAGAGCATGTTGATACTAGAGGTGATTCTCAAAATTCAGCTGTGATTTTCTGTCTTCCAGCTCTTGTCAAGTGTACATTGGAAATGACATGTACAAGAGTCACTGTCCCAGGATCTACCAATGACTGGTACATCTATGTCCCAAAAGCTCTAACCTCTATAGAGGAAAATTAATGATTCCCAAGATCTGGCTTCTGTTACATTAGTTAGGGTTCCTTGCAAAAACGTCCACCCACCAAATAAATTAGAAAGTACAGGGTCAAACACAAATAATTACCTTTACTTCCTGTGGGTCTTTAATATGCTAATATAACTTTGAATCGACAAGACAAAGCTTACAATTTATTACATTTTTTTAAGATGAGTTAATTTAAGCTCATTTTTGATGGAGGAACTATCAACATCTAACAGAATTAGGTTTTGGAAGAACAGAGGATGGGAAATGCTGAGGCAGAGCTCCAGAAATCAATATGCCCAGACTGCTGTCTGCATTTCCTGAAGAAATGACTTCCTCACATCATGATATAACATCTCGCCCTTGGCTTTTATAGTGGGTCAACAGGAGAAAACATTTAAGAAATAACTTTATTATGCTTTGTGATATTATAATTATAGCATCTAACATAACTAGGGCAGCACTGGTAGTTAGCAGTCCTTCTAGAACTTAATAGCGACCAGGTAATGGTGGTCTCAAGCAGTTTCTAATCTGGGAATGAGATCTAAAAACGCAGAGGAAGTTGGTAACGTTGGAGGAGGTTGGAGCAGAAAAAGGTGCTTGCTGCCAAGTCTGATAAGCTGACTTTGGAAGGAGAGAACTAATTCTTGCAGGATGTCTTCTGACTTCCATATACATGTTGCGGTACACACACACACACACACACACACACACACACACACACACACACACAGTGTTATACAATGCTTAAAAAGAGAAAACAGACTGCTTCAAAAAAGAAAACAGACATAATGAGACTAATCCTATCCCAGGCACCCTGGACTTTGGGGGAACACAAATGCAAGCTTGCTTAAACATCATGAGAAACAGATTCTGGGTTCCTGCAAACTTCTTTTCCTAAATAATGTTTTGTGCCTTTTTGTCATGATTGGGTACCTTGATATTAGCTTCCTTATCATTAAAACTAGGTTAATAAGTTTCATCTTAATAAGTGTGGTGAAGAATATAGGGTGTGAAGATTTAATTGAGATAAGTAAAATTGAATATTCACATTGCAATCTCAATAATGACAGGCAGGAAATAAACAGTACAAAGAGGAAAAGATAGTGGTGGCACAGGCCTTTAATCCCAGCACTCCGGAGGCAGAGGCAGGCAGATCTCTGTGAAATCAAGGCCAGTCTGGTCTACATAGTGAGTTCCAGGACAGCTGGGACTACAGGGAGACCCTGTCTAAAAAGGCCAAAAAAAAAAAAAAAAAAAAAAAGTTCCTTCTTTCTTTCTCCTCCCCATTCCCACTTCA
The DNA here is from genome assembly GCF_000622305.1 of Nannospalax galili. NCBI lineage: Eukaryota > Metazoa > Chordata > Mammalia > Rodentia > Spalacidae > Nannospalax > Nannospalax galili. The sequence goes on from NW_008349529.1 coordinate 152,717, forward strand.
ATATGAAAATTCTTTACTATTTTAGTTTTTCAAACTATTGAAAAGTAACAAAATAAATGTTGTTATTTGTTAATCTACTTTAAGCTGCATATGTTCATGGTCTGTGAGAGGAAGACTTGTTTCACTGATACAGTCTTCCTTTTCTCATTCCTATGCTGGTTGGCATAAGATCTTTTATTAGTTATGTTTGTACAATTTAAATAGTAACCAAAAGACTTATTTATTTATTCATTATTTTTGTTTTGTTGTGTTGCCCAGCATGGTTGAAAACTCACTGTGTAGCCCAGGCTGGCCTTGAACCCCTGATTTTCCTGTATCCATCACCAAATTCTGGGATTACAGGTAAGTGCCAACATGCCACATCTGGCTTACTAAAGACCATGTTAAAAGTTCTGATTTTAAAAATAAACTTTAAATACAGCATACATACTCAAAAGCACACAAACCAAGAGAAATTTTCACAAAGTGAACAGATTCAAGTGTGGTAATCACAGTTTAGATTATGAAGTAGGAGCTGGAGAGATGGCTCAGTGGTTAAAAGCACTGGCTGTTCTAGCAGAAGGCTGGGTTAGGGTCCCAGCACCCACACGGTACTAATACCCATCCTTAACTCCAGTTCCAAATGACTTGATGCCGTCTTCTGGCATCCATAGGCATTGTACTTACATGTATACAGGCAAAACACACATACACATAAAATAAAAATAAAATTTAAAAATTAAAAAGGTAGTGAGTACAGGTCACCAACCTTTCTAGGAATGGCAAATATGCTGTCAGGTTTTACTTGAGGGCCTCAGGCTGCCAAATGCAAGCAGGTTGTTTTCCAGTTCTTTGTGGACTCAGCACCAGAGGAGGGCTTTTCTCTGGGCGTCATCATCGTAGAAGACTCATGAACTTTCTAGACTGTCGTCCTAGTTTCAATCACGGAGTATGATGGAGGGTGACGAGGAGTGGCATTTTACCCCCAATCTGCTCCTCCAGTCAAAAACAAACCCTATTCTCTGTCTTCCTCCTCTGCCTGCTTCCCCAAAACTATTCAACTTTGCAGCTTGCCTGTGGCTCCTCATTAGGAAGTGTGACACCCCTGGTCACTTTTCTTATGTTTAGGTTGGGCTGTGATTTGGGTTTTATCTGCTTTCCATCTTCCAGAAAGTTCTGAAAGCCTCCAGTCTCTTGATACTCTTTCCTTGTACTTTTAGAACTACCCTGTTACTTTCATGATGTTTGGAAGACTCAAGCCAATGTCTGTGGTCAGTGTAACTTTGGCTGTTAACACATACAGATTTTAACATTTGGGAGGCAGACATTTAAATTAAACAAACACGTACCATCTCTATAAAATACATATTAGGATATTAGGAAGTAATCACTCTTAGAAACTCTCTTGATTCTGAGAATTTATAACTAAATCTTCATAGTTTATAAACCAAATTATTCAACAAACCACTTAGATAATAAGCAATAAATGAAATCGACTTTTGATCTGCATAAGTCACCTAGCTCCGTGGAAAAGAAAAGACTCAACTCAATCAGAAACTCTGCGGGGTCCTAGATATTCCTCAGACTGAATTCAATTGGGAACTCTGTCATGCAGAATTTAACAAGTTTGTCCTTCAGACTCCAGCTCCCTGGAGCTTTTCCTGGCCTCCTGCCAGAACCTTCCTCCAGACAGCCTGAGCAGACTCTGAGAGGAGGAGGGGAAATAGGAGGGTCAGGAACACCCTTCTAGTTAAAAGGAAAATCAGCAGGTGTTAGAGGATGCATGCAATCCTCGGTGCATCCCAGCACTTGGGAGGCAGAGGCAGGCCAATCTCTGTGAGTTCAAGGCCAGCCTGGTTTACATAGCAAGTTCCAGGAAGCTGGGGCTACAGAAAGACATTGTCTCAAAATGACAGAACAAAACAAACAGAAATCCAGTGCTCAGATGATGCCAGGACTGTGACACAGGCCTGTAATAACAGATCCTTTGGAGGATCACAAGTTCAAGGCCAGCTTGGGCAACAAACAGAGATCCTGTATTAACTATATGCACAAGACTTGCACAAGGACAAGCCAGCCAAAATCCTAGCATGGATGGGGGAGGGGCTCACGAAGTCTTACCTCTCCTCTGAGGAACTATTGGTAATTGGTGTCTACTAGAAGAGGGAGAGTCAGTACTCTTCAGGGATGCAGGCTACTCATGCTCTAGCAAATGGTTCCAAACCCATGCACACTTATAGGCAGCACTAAATGGACAAAAGGTGTGTGTGTGTGTGTGTGTGTGTGTGTGAGAGAGAGAGAGAGAGAGAGAGAGAGAGAGAGAGAATTCAAACACATTATATGCACGTATGGATAACAAATAAAGTATTTTGGGGATTGGAGAGGTGACTCAACAGTAAAGAGCACTTGCTACTCTTGGAGAGGACCATAGTTCAGATCCTAGCTCCCATGTCGGGTGACTTACAACCATCTGTAACTCCTGATCCAGGGAATCTGACACCTTCTTCTGGCTTCCTTAGGAACCTGCATGGACATTTGACCTTTCCCAGACAGACACAGAAATAAAAACAAAATAAATGTAAAAATTAATATTTTAAAAACAAAATGAGGACTTAGGATATTGCTCAGTGGTGGAGGGTCTGCTTAGCATGCACAAGGCCTTAGGTTTAATCCTCAATAATGAAGGATTTAAAGCAAAAAGAAAGAAAGAAGAAAGGAAGGAAGGAAGGAAGTAGAGAGAAAGAGAGGAGAGAAAGAAAGAAAAACTCAGATCAAGGGGAAAGGCATTCCCAGTCTAAAATAAATGTGTAATATTGATCAATTCAGGAAATCTCTAGGAAGAAGTACTGCCCACTTGATACATATTGGGCATTTTCTTTGTATGGAATAATGCATTTATATTACCAACAACTTTTGATAAATGATAAGTACAGTATGAATACTAACTTCAAAAAATTCAGCCTGATGACTCTATGCAGATTAGCATATAATCACTACCCAATACAAGAAAGCACACAACATCCACACAGGATCTATGAATACACAGAGCAAGAGACCTTATTCAATGCTATTAACAACTGGCTTTCTAAGGGCAGGCCTTGATTCATAACATTTGCCAATTTCTATATCTGAATACTCCCATCATCACTAATTTCATGCTACCCAAGCGAATGTCATTGAATACGGAGTTGGTAAGAGATGCACAGTACACCACACTAGAGCACTTCTAGTGCACTGACAGAGTTTAACAGGCTAAATAAACAACATAATAAGGAAATAACAAGAAAGTGATGAATTGAGATATTTATTACCCTTGCTAGTATAATCTATTTGTTAGTGTATATAAGCTTTATTGATAGTTATTAATAAATAACTTAGCATCTTAAAAATTCATCCATTGGCTCCGTACAAGCTAGTCCAATAGTCATCTACTCCTTCTTGGGGCTACAATGATAGACTAGGTATAAACGAAGGTAAATATCTTTCTTCTTCTTCTTCTTCTTCTTCTTCTTCTTCTTCTTCTTCTTCTTCTTCTTCCTCTTCTTCTTCTCTTTAATCATTAGTTAGAACTGGAAGGAGGGAGGACGGAATAATGAGAAAATCTGTTGGTGCCCAAAGAAACACTGCTATCCACACACCCAAGGACAGTTTTGTAATCCTTCTTTTGAACTATGTATTCTTTCTGTTTCCCTCTCTTTCCTTCTCTCTCTCTTCCTCCTCCCCCTTCTCAGTTATCTTCTCCCTCCCTCCCCTCTCCACTTTGCCATTCTCCTCTCCTCTCCTTCTCCTTTGTATTTCTTTTTTTCTTTTTCTTTTTCTTTTTTTGAGAGAGTGCCTCATGTAGTCCAGGCTGGCTTTGAACTCACTATGTAGCCAAGGTGGTCTGTGAGCTCCTGATTCTCCTGCCTCCAACTGAGGAGTGCATTGTAGGTATGTGCCACCATATCTGGCTTTATTCTGTCTTTAAATAAGACCTTTCTTTATAAGGAAAAAGGCAGAATCAGTTAGCCCTTAGTTTCCTAAATAGCAAAAGCTGAAAAATTACGTGAAAAAGAAATTTTCCTTTCCATAGCTCTCTGAACATTTCTTCTAGTTCATGATGTTCACCGAAGACTGGATCAGTGGATCATAAAACAAAGGAAGTATGGGAAATCTCTGAAGCAGCGGTGGCCCTCATTACAAAGAGCTTGGGTACTACTTGTTGAGGCTGTGCTGGTGTTCAAGGTCTGTTCTGTGAAATGTGAATGATTCAGGTGGGCACAAGGACGTGTTAATTGCCAGTTTTAAACTAGATCTTACAAACTTTTACTGAAATGTCTACATGCAAGTGCTAACTCATATTAGACATCTTTGGATTGCCCATGACAGAAGAGCTGAGTCCACTAGCTTCGGTGCTGGAGGAATGTGTGGCTAACACTCTGAAGTCAAGGAAAGCAGAGAGCTCACTTAAGAGACTTCTTGATCTTTTGACCTGGGGCTTGAGTGATAGCATTCACACTCAGCATCGCCTTCTTTTGGCTCCATTTTCATTCGGGCTCTGCCCTCAAAATCACAGGTAGCTCTAGTGCTCACAGGTGTTCTGTTTCTTCCTTTTAGCAGCTGAGTTAAGTTCCTGGGCTTGCTTCTGGCTGGAGAAGGCTTGATTCCAAAGGTTTCATCTGTAGGAAGCTGCCTAAGTAGTTAGGTCAGTGGTTCCTAAACACTACATAGTAATGCCACCTGGAAATTTGTTAAAATTCTGAAGCACAGTCTACTACTCCAGTCAATTAAATAATAATCTCTGAACATCATTATTCTTTAGGCTCCCTAGGTGATTGATTACAATGCAGAGAAATGATTCAAAACCCTGCATTAAGAGCTCATTTTCAGACTCTCCCAATTTATTAGGAAAGTTGTTAGGTTAACATCCTTTGTGTGTGGGAATGTCTTCTATGCTTCCTGTGGCTGGGAGGGGGGGTGGCCTTGGTCTTGCACCTTCCCCCTGACTTGTCTTGTCTTGTTCTAGGAATCATCACCCCTCAGTTTGCACCTTGAAATTTTGCCTGTTTTCTGGTTCTTCTAAAATACATGGTCAGACTCCTACCCTAAACAAATTTCTCTATTTCTCATGACCCCACCATCCATCTCCTTACCAACACCCACCTGGCCTTTACTGTCAACCTTGCCAAGATGGAGGGATGGCCTCTCAGCTTTAGGGTGCACCTAAAATCCTCACAGCTTGTTTTGGGTAGGGCCTGTCTGCTACAGCTACTCTCTACAGTTCAGCATCGACTCCTTAAAAAAGGGGCTTCTCATTCTCTCTTCTTCCATTTATCCTTCGTATATTATGGTATTTAAACACTGCCTCACTGAATTTCTGTTGACAGTCTTTATTGCTTAAAAAAGCAAATGGGTAAATGTGTGGGATATGTTTCCTATCATTTTGTGGGAAACAGATATCAGGAGACTTGAGAGTGAAAATACACAAAGGTACCTCCATGAAACACACAAGTAATTCTTAAGGGCACTTAGCACCATATCACTTATTAGACCGGGATAGTGGGCGCACTCATACACATGCAGGCAATACGCTCATATGTCTAAAATAAAAATAATGAATAAAATTTTTAAAAAGGAGAAAACTCTTTCTGGTCAAGAGAACAGAATCTCTGGCCTGGGTGGAAACTTAACATTTTCAGTTGGGCCAGGTAAATCACCTCACCACAGGACCAGATCCAGGAAGGTGGGCTTACTAAAAAGATAGGTGGAACAGTTAGTTTTTCAATGGGATGAGGTACTTTTCCTGCCCAGAATCCCTACCCCCAGTCCATGAGTGTATATGGCTGCAGGCATGAGGCTGTGGAAGTCTGCTTGCTTTTCTGAAGATCTCAGAAAAGTGCAGCCTCTCCTTTTTTCTATCTCTTTTCTAAACATGCTTTCCTAAAAGCTTTGGGCTTCCCCAACACTAGAGACTTCCTTACTCTTTCTCTGGAGCCCCCCTCCCCACCATGTGACTGACTCTCTGCTATGTCTGACCTCCATGTAGACTTAAACAGCATGCTTTTTTATCCTTTCTTTCCTATGTTCTCCTCTTCCGGGCAGCCGCTGAGATTTACAGCTTGCCTGCCCTGAGAGTTTTTCTTCTAAACTCTAATAAAATAAAATGGTCTTCAAGTTTCTGTTTGAGCCCAGTCTTAAACTCTTTTATTAATGACACTATGAACCTTAAGAGGGGATCCTGATTTCCCCTGTATCATTCCAGGCTGACATGAACTCTTGATACTCCTGCGTTAGCCTCCTATGCTGAAATTACAGGCCGGCATCACTATACTCTACAGTAAAACAGTCTTTCATGTTTAGATAAGAAAATGAAATTCACTGTGGAGGAGTGGCAGGTTCTGGTGTGTTTTGATTTCATCCGCCACATATTTTAAACACTGGAGAGTCAGCTAGACTCACTTACTTCCTTACTTCCAAGTAGATCCCATTCCCCTAGTTCCCTGTGTAAGGAGGAGGGACTCCTAAAGCGTGGCCTTGCTCTTCTACTCAGCAGGTCTATGCTTCCCCTTCCCTTCTCCTCAATAGAAAGTGTCAAAGTGAAACATTGGTTCTTAACTCATCTCTCCTTCAGCTTCTCTGACTGTTGCCTTTTTCATTTGTATGATGGAGTAACAAGGGGCTGGAGAGATGACTCAGCGGTTAAGAGCACTTACTGGCCCTGTAGAGGGCCTGGGTTCAGTTCCTAACACCCACATGGTGGCTCATAAGCATCTGTCACTACATTTCTAGGGGATCAGATGCCCTCTTCTGGCCTCTGTGGGCACCAGGTATAGGTGTGGTACACATACATACATACAGACAAACACACACATAAAATAAAAATAAATGATTCAGTAACAATAGAATTATTGTGAGAGATAAGTATGCTGCAGGTGTTTAGTGACTAGCACATGTAACTGGCCTGTAGAAACGAAGATATTCTAAAGAGACAATTGTGTCTCTCAATGTGACTATCAGATTATTGAAAAATGGACCCCAAAGAAATGGAAATTTTCCCAGGAATCTTATCCTACAAGAAGGAAAACAGCACCAACCAGAAGAGCAACTTGTCTCCTGGGGAAAGATTTCGAACTATTTAGACTACAGGATAAGACTGAAGCCCAGGCAATAATGGGTCAGTGGTGGGTGGGCCCACGTACTGACAGGACAGCTTGGAAGTACACATACTTTGCCCTCTATTTAAACAACTTCAGAACCCTGAAGGTGGCCTTGGGGGTTCTCTGGATCTCTGTCCCCTTTCACAATATGGACATATTGGATAAATCTCCCTTTTCTGTGTTGCATTTTAATTTTTCTCTTTTAATTGCCTTATTGAGCACTAGTGGCTGTACCTGGCATGCAGCACAGGCTTTGACCCCAAAGTTCAGTAACATCCATAGTAAATGCTCAATAAACTTGAGTTGGTACTACTTGCATCTTTCTGCATCAACATTTCTCCAAAGTATGAAGGTTGGTAAATTAGAGTATCTATGCTAAAGTGGTCTTTCTTTTTCCAGTAGTGAATCATGTTTTTCATCTCTGATCAACTACACCATCTTATAAGGAGTTGAACTCCTTCCATTCACATGGAGATAACTTCTTATAAGGCACAGCCAAAAATTCCACCTAAAGAATGGGTGCTCCTGGAGGGAGGTAAGCATTTCTGGCATTCAAATCCTATTCAGAAAACGGAGATGAAACAGACACAGCGCTATGCTAAGCCCAACTGATCACTTTTACAGAGGAAAAGTTTCAGACCACTAGGGAACACAGTGGTCTAAAGTCACTGTTCAATCTAAACACCTCAGAGACTAGTCCAGAAACACAACAAGAAATTTATCTCATAGAGTCAACTCTATCCCAACACTGTGTGAAAACAGCCATCCCAGATCCCATTTCAGATTTCTTCCATTCAAGTGGTGTCTCTCTGTTAGAGAGGATGCATCATACTCTAGCAAGAGATCAAACTTTAATAGAATAGTACAGTCTTAGTTTGTGAAACATCTTAAAGGGCATGCGATTTTTAAAAGTTTGTAAGCTAGAATGATAAGTTAAATAAGCTACCTTTTAAAAATGTGTGTGTGTGTGTGTGTGTGTGTGTGTGTGTGTGTGTGTGCAGTGAAGCTCTGAGATTAATGACAGGAGTCTTCCTTGATTGCTCTCCAACTTATTTTGTGAGATAGGGTCTCTCATTCGATGTGGAGCTCACTTGTTATAGCTGGCTAGCAAGCTGCAGGGATCCTCCTGCCTCTCCCCACCTTCAGCACTGGAATTAGAAAAATACACCTGGCTTTTTATATGGATGCTAGGGATCTGAACGCAGGTCCTCATGCTTGCTCCTCAAGAACTTTACATGTACTAAATTAAATATAGAAGTAAAGTAGAAAGGGTATATTTTCAGGTGAGAGTTGAAAAGAGATAGAAAGTTAATGAGGTGGAGAGATAGAGTGATGCTGTTCTGAATGGCAGGATCTGATAGAAGAGGCCAGTGAGGGTTAGCAGAAGGGATGGGGATGGTCAGAAAGGAGAAATAAAATTCAGCAGAGAGTAATCATTCTCAACCTAGAGGATAATCAATTCTGAATCATAGCAAAGAGCGGAAGAGGGACCATTAGAGGAGAATGCTGAGGGAGCCATGAGACAAGACACAGACAGATGGAAAGTGCAAAGGGACCTGCATGGAAAATTTGAGCCCATCATAAAGGAAGCAATTGTGCTCAGAACAATGACATTGCATTCAATGAGTGATATAGAGTGGCTTGAATTAAAGGTTCTATAGACAGGGAGAGATGAGAAATGCTTTCTTCCATTAAGACAAAAATTTAAACGCATTGTTATATTTGATTGAGGTTAGACACAGAAAATTAATGTCTCAATAACAGAATTTTTAAACACTGGATAAAGGTCAAAGAATCTTAGAGTTTAAAGAGAATCAGAGGTCACTTGAATAATACTTCAAAAGATAACCAGGCACGCCTCTGTGAGATTGTACTTGCAGGGCAGAATTAAGAATTAGATTGCTGGCTGTGTGAGGTGGTGGAGCTTCAGTCCTCTCTGGGGACACAGCCTAGATTAATGTCTGACCTTATCTTTCAAGCACGACCATCCTATGATTGGGGCAAGTATAAGGAACAAAGATGGAATAGAAGAGAGCCTGAGTGAGAGCACCACACACGGCCTCTTCTTTTTGTTCAGAGCCAGGGGTCCAGGCAGCAGCATAGAAAGACTCTGAGGAGAAAGACAGTGAGGGAGAAAGAAAGCAGAGTACACAGAAGGGATGGTCGGGCATCAGCCACACACATCTCACTCAGAAGTCCCATCGGGATGAAGGTCAACAGAACTGCCTATGCTCAGTTAATGGGACAGGGGCTGAGATAGTTAAGTCTATTCAAGACCATATGTGTGTTTGGAAAGAAGGAAGAAGTGAAAGTGAACAGAAAATGAAATGATACTTAGGCCAGTTATAATGAAACATGTTTAAATCTATGCATGAAGGCAGAGGTTTGGGAGGTGAGTTTTGAGCCAGCAGGAGGAATGCAGAGACAGGAAGTAGAGAGTAACAAAAAACAATCTCAGCAGTGTGACCAGAGCCATGCTTCCTGTGAAATGCCAATAAACATTAACTGGCTGGTGTTGATCTTGGTAGGGTAAAACATGGGACTGGGAAATGTCATGGCCAGCAGGGCATGAAAGTTCAGAACTCTGAACTAAAAACAGCCCAAGAAGGAAGTAGAGGCATGCAAACCACTGCAACAGATTCTGTGCCTACAAGGCCAGTCTGTTTCAGGGGAGCATCAAAACATAATCATGGCAGGGGAAAAAGAGCAAAGCCTAGGGAAACCCTAAGGATATATTCTCTTCTCTGAGAACACATCCACTTCAGAGGCATTGTAGCCTGAGCTGCAAGGAAAGGGCTTTCAGGGTAAGCATTTGTGCAGGTAGACACCAAGAAACCCAGCTTGACTCAGTTAAGAAAACTCCTTTGTCAGATGTGGCTGGAAATCTGAGAAAACATTATTTTGGGATTTGGATCCAAGGATAGGTATTCAGTAGGGACATCTCATTGTGGAGGAAGGGAGGCCATGGAAAAAGATGGCGCCTCTTCTCAGGAGTCAATACTAGGTGCAAAAGAGTACTTCTGCCAGTGGTTTGTCCTTTATTGATTCAATGTCCTTATTATTGTACATGGACAGGTTTTTTTGACAAATATTATTTCCTTCCTATTTCTTATTGATAGGAGTGTGAAGAAACAAAAAAGATAAAACAGTTGCTCGAAGGCTTAATAAGAAAAAGATTCAACTTCCAAATCTGAGACGCACTAAGTTTACCTGAAATATGTTCCTCCCTAGTAATGGGGGGGGGGGTCTTGCGTCTATGATTTAAAAAGTTATGTAGAAGATACATAACACCAATGAAGGAAAATTTCATTATTCAATAATATACTGATTAGAAATGCTTGATGAACCTTTAAATATATCAGCCCAGGTTCAACTGCAACTATATCAATGCATGGCGCATGCTAGTTTGTGAATAGGCATTTGCTAAATGGACAATAGACATAGAAAGCATGTTAAAAAAAAAGCCACAAAAGACAAGCAAAACACTTAGAATGTGGAAATTATAAGGAAAATTTCCATTTAATTGCATTCTTTTCTATTTGAGAGAATTGAAAAGAGAATCAAAAAGTTGCCACACTAATTTTTATATGATGGGAGCAGTCACAAATAACAAGACAGTTTTAGAGACAGAAAGCATGCCTTTCCACCCTTAAGATCTAGGGAAAGCTGGAGCCCCAAGGGGTCTAATAAAGCTCTTGAAGCATTTCCTAAGAACTTGCCTAGAAAATTCAAATGCTCTGCCATTTTCAGCTAGACAAATCCAATTTATTTCTTTTTAAAAGATGAGGTCTCACTCTGTAGCCCTGGGTGGCCTGAAACTTGCTAGGTAGACCAGGCTGGCCTCAAACTCACAGAGACCCAACTGCCTCTGCCTCCCCAGTGCTACCATACCTGGCAAATTCAATTCATTTTATCAGCTAGGTCTAAGTGTCTTTTATGAATGGGACACTGTGCTATGTGCCTGGGAAAGCCAGAATCAGGAATAGCCCTCAATGGGGGTAAAGAGGTGCATGTGCTTGGGTCTTGAGAATGAAGGTGTGGGAACTGTGTGGATGGGAGAAAGCAATCCCAAAATATCCAAAGAGAAGGATTTCAAGTTATAAGTCCACACATTTCTTGGTTTTATTATTAAAGCCTAAGAGAGCACCACCACTGCCATAGGTAGATTCTGGAACTCAGAATGTCCATTTTGGAACAATAGGTAGAGTTGGTGAGACTTGAACTCCGATAAGATTAGGTAGACAGCAAGGAAAGGCATCATGCCACTCAGAGATCTTTTCACAAACATCTGAATCTCCAGTCCAACACAGAGAGAAGCCCAATTAAGGCAAGCTGATACCAAGTAAAGATTTTATTTTAATCATGAATTGGCAGTCTTAAACTAAATGCCAAATAGAGCAGGCATAAAGATTGGGGGAGGGGTGAAGTAGCAACTTCAAAGAAAGTCTCCATACTTTCTCGCAATTACCTAGGTTTTTAGCAACAATCCCAGAAAATATTTAAATCTCATTTCAGTGCAGCAGATGAATGCTTCCATAAGACTGAAAAATGGGGAAACTAAAAAATGATCTTTAAGAACTGAACATTGTTTGCATTCACTCCCTTCCTTGAATGAAGAACCTAGAGGTTTTCTGATTCCATGAATAGAGATGTTCTACTTCAGTAGGATAAGAGGATCAGACATTTTTCAACACCAAGATAAATAAGTGCTAAATTCAGCTAGGAAAAGAACTTTTTTAGAATGAGAGACCCAGCTTTAGAAGTCTTAGCCAAACCTACAACATAAAGACTTGCCTCTTAATTATGATTTATAAGCAGAAATTGTACATTTGTACCAGCTGCATAGAATGAAGTCAAACAGAATTTACAGCCCCATGTTAACAGCTTAATTTGAAAATGGTAGTCTTGTATTCCCCACAAAGTACCTTTCCAAGGACTCACCCTGCTATTACACAGCCTGCAAACCATTCAGTAAGTTGGTCTGCAGTGTTTATTCCGTTTCCTGTTACTGACTCACTATCTATTTGTCACTATTTGCTTTGTGATCATTCTTCTGCCAAATGCAATATTAATTGCATTTTTAGCAGCACTGCTGGTGATCAAAGAGCTCTGATATGTCAAGCTAAACTGATAGAAATAGCATCCATTAACATATTTATAGGTTCAGAGCTTCTAGAACATAATTACATCCATTAATTACTTGACAGTACTTGGTTACATGCTAAACATGAAAGGCATTTCCAGCCACCTACTTCTGCTCAGAGTAAAGTTTCTTTTTCAGTAATAAATTTCCTCCAAAGAAGATTTATTCAAAGAAACAAGGCAAGGGGAACTTGCCAGTCTCCATGTTTATGAGGTAGAATTTTTAAAGGAACAATTCACTAACTTTGAAATAGAATTCACACAAAGTAAACCAGATGCCACAGACAGAGTGATTTCAAAGAAGAGCATATTTTAAACGCTACATAGAGATTTCATTAATATTTTAGAGTTCTAAGAGAGATAACCTCGAGCCGATGAATCTTGACGTTAAGCTATGAAACAGTGATTTTCACTTTCAAATGAACTTCCTCAAATACACAGGACCAAAGCATTCTGAATTTTCTACATATTTGGACATGCAATTCTAACATACACACATACAAATTTAAAGCTGTCCTGGGCAGAGCTCAGGAGATGCTGGGAATTAATAAACAGTTATTCTGTGAACTGAGCAGCTGTGCAAGTCCCGAAGCTGCCAGCTGCATTTAGTACCTGTACCACAGAAAGGACAGCAAGGCACACTTGACTCCTCTTGACCACCTAATCAGCATGCGAAATGATGCTTTCCTGTAACAACTTCAGCACCGGACCCAGACATGTTTGCCATTCAGCAAGGAATGGAGTCATGGGAAAAAAAAAAAAAATCACACAAGCTCTTCTCCTAGTTTCTGCATGAACCCAGCCAGGATGTATAGGCAGAGAGCACAGATGTGTGAGTCTACCTGTACAAAGAGATCTCTACAGATTTCTGAGTTCTTTGTTGCCCGACAATCAACTGTAAAAGGCAGTTATATTTGAAAGTAAAAATCATTAAACTGTTTCTGGGATGTTGCAGCAGACTCATGGAGTGAATAACAAGGAAAGCACGGTACCTTTGGTAAGTCGCCTCAGAATCTGACAGCGGCATTTAAAAGAGACAGCTATCATTCTCGCTCACTGCTTTCTCTGGCAAAGTGTACTCGGGGCTCTGCTCTGGTGGCTGCAGCGGCAGGCAGCTGCATCTGAATTCCTTGCGCACATACCAGGAGAAAGGTAGTCCCAGTGGGGAGCGACAAAGCTTAATTCCTCTTGGCTGTTGCAGAGGTCCGCTACATGTCATCTGGCAAAGCTGTGTCATTCACTACTACTACACCCCTGCCCGCCACAGCCTCCTCCCCCTGCGCTATCACAATGGCTTAGAAAGTGAGGCTGTTTCGATAGCAACAAAGCACCAAATTGTAGGAAGCAGGGACAAGGCTGGGAGAGGAGCCATTCCATAAATCTAATACTAAGCACTGTGCATTGCATTCTGTTTCAGGCTAAGGCTGTGTGTTCGAGCCAGTGAAGTCACCCCCACCCCCTTCCTTCTCGGCAGCAAGTCAGGATCCTTCGGCAGTCTCATTTAATGGGGAAAGCGAGAGAGATGCTTGCACTTTTACTTTAGAAAGAGATGCATGTATCACATACTATGTTTTCGCAGCAGCAACACGTACCAGGAGGCAAAGGAGCGGGGCAGCTTATGTGACGCACTCAAGAGAGCACCATATTTTTGCCTAGAGATGAGAAACAGATCTTTGATAGAGCTGGAAAGATCTGTTGGGCACTTTCCAAATCTCCTAGGTTCAAGGTAGTACCGGTTCCTGGATGGAATGCAGGAAGGGCCGAGGGAAGGGGTTCAGGCAAGTCGGGTTAGGTCAGTGAGCAGACAGATGGAGTCCTAGCCCCTTTAATGGCTGTTTCCAAAAAAGGCCTCTGGTGGAGAACAACACAGTCAAGACTGTTTCTAAAGATAACAGAAATAAAGCAAATAAGGCCAAGTATTTCTATTTTTAATGTACCTTATTATCTTATTTCCTAAACAGCCCTCCCCCAAGCTATTCTTCTCATTATGCAAATAAAATCATCTTGCAACACAGCAGATATTGGTGAGGATCTGCTCCAGTGAAGAGGAAATTAACAAGCCCTTCACAATCCATTCACAAAGTGACAAGGAGGCGGAGCTCATTTCTCCATCTGCCAGCACCAGCTCACTCACGATACAGTCACTACAAACTGACATTTGCTGTGGAATGTCCATCAAAATCTAGAAATATCTCACAGGAGTTAACCCAAACATTCGAGCTGCAGAAATTCAGATGGTTGGCCAGGAACATAGCAAACAAAAATCAGTCAATTAGTCCAAATGAAAAGATATATCAGTGATCAGCATTTCCAGAACTATATGAATTATTCACCCAGTTTTATTCTGTACTCTCGGGTCTCTAAAACAAATTAATCTTTTAAATGCCAGAGAGATGGCTCAGTGGTAAAGGTACTTGTTGCATGGATCTGGAAACCTGAGCTCAACCCCTGGAGCCCACATGATAGAAACAGAGAACGGACTCCTCTGAAGGCTGTTCTCTGACTTCCACATGTGTGCCCTGTCACCACACACACACACACACACACACACACACACACACGCTCAAACTAACAATAATGAAATAAAGTTTAAATCTTTCAAGCTGGTTTCTAAAATAGCTTCCACTATTCCAAACTGCATTGAAGCCAGTTCTCTCTTCTTCTCATTCATAAATCCCACATTAACTCAGCTTCAACCCACTGATATGCAAATGGATATGCCTGCCATTTTGAGTCCAAGGGAAAAATAATCTGTATGTGAAAAACAGCTGAGCACCATAAGCATCTACATTAAAGACTTTTTAAGGGACAGAATTCCCTTATCTAGGATGGTCTACCAAAAGCAATCATTATTAATTAATGGGAAAATTATTAAATGAGTTGTAGTGTAGACTTACATTTTTGCAATAGTTCACAGCATAAATATCATTTTCATTTCTTTTAGGCCATCCATAGAACCATTTTAGCCTCCTTGATATTTTTTCTGTTCTGAATAGAAATATATTTTGGCACTACAGAATTGGAGTATTAGTTAAAATGAGGTGAAGTTTTATAGCTAGCTCCTTTCAGGATCTTTCCCCAAATCTAACATCTTTCCTAAAATCCAAGCCCTCAGAATATGCAGTTGTCAAATATACTGTTAGTACAGTCTTACCCATAGAACATCACCACTCTGGTCCCTTTTATTAATGTCTATCCAAATAAAATTCAAAACCTTACATGAATCTCTCGCCCCTCTGATATTATACAGCCTCAGACGTAATTTGCTTCTTCCTTAAGGCTAAAATGATCAAATATTTCCCACTTTTACTAGCACATCCAGCAGTTTTTTTTAAGCTCTGTCCTCTGTTCCCAAGAAAATTCTTCAGAACTATTAAAATATCCCATTTTCCTGGCAGGAGAAATAATTCATCCTAGAGTACTTAGAAGGGCTCCGAAGGGCCCACACCAACTGATTTCTTTACTCTCTTTGGATTTTGTGAACCTAATCCACACAGATCCTATTAGCCTGCTCAGGTTTGGCTCTAGACATGAATCTCTGGAGAAAACCCTTTGCCAGGATCCAAAATATCTGCCATGTAGCCCCACCTCCTTCCATTTCTGGCCCCTCCAACACCTGGGATTTCCCTGGGAGCAATTCCCAGGTCAGTGTTGCTCCTGTTTAAATAGACCCTTTGTCTTCTTTGTCTAAAACAGGCTGAGCCTCTGATATTAAACTTCAGCCCTAGTGAAGGCCTTCTTAAGGTGCACGTTTTCTCTCTCCCAACTTACTGACCTGTAGGCCAAAGGTCTCAAGTGCCCAAGGCAACCATCCACAGCCTGAAAGCTGGGGCCCTCTGGGCAGAGTGGCCTACGTTTCTTGCACACCAGTTTAATACAAGCACACATCTTTGGGCCCTGAAAGCACTGTCCATCGCTTATGGTGGCTCAACCTTAGAGACAGCTCAAGTTTTACAACGTGTTCTTTGAGGGGCACCAAGTAGGGAATAAGAACTATAAAGCAGGCCAAATGGTATCACATGTATATCTGATCAAGCTCTAGAATGATCTGGAGAAGAGTAAATTTGTCAGAACAGGAGAATTAACTTCCTTTAAAACAACAACAAACAAAACAAACAAAATGATCAAATAAAACTCCAGGCCCTCAATATAGAAAAACATGGGCCTCCTGGATCTGGAGTAGATTAATCCCATAAAATAACTTATTTCAGGGTTTTGATAAAATGTTAACTTTCCTAAGGTGTAATACAATATCTACATAGACTTTAACAGATTACAAGGCACTCTGACATATAATGTATTACTGAGGTGACTCTGCTCAGAGTTTTTGTTTCAGGTACAGAAACTGGTTCTCAAAGAGGTGACTTGGCTGGTACAGGATAAGAACCAGAGCTCCCCACTTCTGCCTGAGTGGCTCCCCATGGATGCAATCTAGAGCTTGCACAGGTGGGCAAGCACTCCACCCTTGAGCTACATTCCCAGCCCCTGCGTATTCTTTCTACTAATTGCTTTCATACTGTTGCCTCTCTACTGATAGAAAACGTGATCCTGATTATAACAAAGAACCTCTAAGCACGGTTATGTTTATGACCGGCAGGGGGCGCCAAGAGACTGTTTCTCGTCACCTTTCCTGTGTCCACCCTTGCCCATGGCCGGGTCTGCAGCAAGAGTACGGGGTGTATATGGAACCACTGTGTCAGATGAGCTACAACAAGGCGGGAGTGAAACAGATGTTTTGGTAGGAGAACACTATGGGCCACACGTTTACCACCGCTGTCCCTTCTGACTGGCTGACGCCCCTTGTCATGCTGTATTAAAATATTTCGATAGCATAGTACTGGTTTCATGATAGAATGGGGTGGGGAGTGGTGGGTAAAAAAACAAAACAGAACAAATCAAGATCTTCAGACTTTCTCAAGGACACCAAAGTGTTATTAAAATTAAAGTGGCGACAGCACCTTGGGTTTGGGCACATATACTGCATCCTTTTGTTTGACAAACCTCATTTGCTGATTTTCTATATTGTGTTTATTCTTTATGTCAAAGCAAAATTTTTGTGTGTTTATGGAGTTGTCTGGTTATTACAAGGAAGGGTCATCATAAACCACAAGTTTCTTTCCATATACCTCCACCGGGGAAATTATTTAAAAATAAAATCAGTCACATGTGATGATGTATAACTTTAATCCCAGCACTCAGGAGGCAGAGGCAGGCAGATCTATGTGAGATCAAGGCCAGTCTGGTCTACATAGAGAGTAGGGGCTAACAGGGAGGTCTTGCTAAAAAAATAAAATAAAATAAAATAAAAAAGTAAAAGCAGAAAGAGTATATTCTAAAGTAGAGCATAAGACTGTGGGTGTACCTCCATGACACAGAGCTTACCTCATGAGTTCAAGGCCCTAGGTTGAATCCCCAGTATTGTGCACTTTTTTTTATTTTTTATTTATTTATTTTTTTTAGAAATAATGATGCCCTTCAGGAAGTGTTATTCAGACATGCTCTTGCAAATCTGGGATGATTAAAAAAGTTTGGGTGTGCTGTGATATCAAACAGTGTGGCATTTGGTTGCAGAACCCACATTCTTCCCTACGTTGGCTCCATGTGGTTAGATGATTATTTCATCAGGA
The DNA here is from genome assembly GCF_000622305.1 of Nannospalax galili. Lineage (NCBI taxonomy): Eukaryota > Metazoa > Chordata > Mammalia > Rodentia > Spalacidae > Nannospalax > Nannospalax galili. The sequence continues at coordinate 170,601 of NW_008349529.1, forward strand.
AACCATAGAGAGTAGGAGTTGGGACTGCTTCTCCCTGTCTTTTAGATCACAGTTGCACGAAGTGAACTCTGTCCTAAGCGCCCACATTTCCCTGCTCTCATGCCGTTTCTTTCTCTGACCCTTATATGGTAGAATTCCAAGTTCTGTCCTAGTGCCTTAGCTACCTTCTTCAGCAACTAATCTACTCCCAGGCTCTGGCAATGACTTCTTTATTTGACTCTCAAATCTTGATCATCAGCCCAAATTTGCTTTCTTATTCTGCAGCCATCTTCCTTGATCCTTGACCCATCTTCCAAGGATCCTTGATCCTTGATGGCCTTGGCACCCATTATGGCCATCTCAAACCAGACCTGAATCACATAGAGCTTCTTGTTCTCTCCACAGCAGGATGCCTTCTTCCCCACAGGACACCATCACCATGTTCCTCAAGAGGCTGACCCTTCCAAGCCCATTAAAACCCCTCTCAACATAGTCCCTTTCTAACTGTAAGCATCCTAGGCCAGACAGTTACTGCATTCCCCAATTTTGTCTTAGAAACAAAGAATTGCTTGCTTTGTTTAGCAAGTGCTTTATGCTAGCCCCTGGTGTACCAGCTCTGCATGGGTACACCTCCTCCTAACTCAGGCTACAATTAGTGCCAACACTTACTATGATTTTTATGAATGTTTGAGTGGCTGTTTGAGGGAAGCATTACTCTTCAAATTTTGTAGCGTTGCTCAAATTTAGTGCCCCCCCCACTAAATTAAAAGTTAATCCCACATAAATAATATCATGTTTTAAAGTCTGAGTTCTGCTGGATCCTGCGACCAACAACATGCAGATTGTTTTTTAAAATAAGTTCATTATTGAAGAGTAAAGAAAGTAGGAGATCGAATAGGAAAAAGATTTATAGTGCTTAAAATAAAACTTAGAAAGACTAAATGATAGCCAGGTGAGAAAGTGCATGCCTTTAATACCAGCACTCAGGAGGGAGAGGCAGGTGAGTCTCTGTGAATTCTAGGCCAGCTTGGTCTACATAGCACATTCTAGGTAAGCTGGGGCTACAAAGTAAGACCCTGTCTCAAAAAAAAAATCTGTATTTTAGGGGATGGAGAGATGGCTCAGGAGTTAAGAGCATCAGCTGCTCTTGCAGAGGACGTGTGTTCAGTTCCCAGCATCCACATGGTAGCTCATAACTGTCTGTAACTCCACTTCCAGGGATTCCAATGCACTCTTCTGGCCTCCCTGTGTCCTAGGCACACATGTGGTACACATTCATAAAAGCATATCTGTGTAAAACTTGTAAAAGTGTAGACAAAAGATGACCTAAATGACCACGCATTTTCTACACCCACAGAATAAGGTAACTTCCTATGGGGAGGCAAGAGGCACACCCATTTACAACACCTAAGCACAGGCAGTGGCGCCATGTGCACGGAAACCAGGTCAAGTCCAAGGAGACTTCTAGCAGAGAATTAGACGCAGTGAGTTATTCCCGGCTCTGCTTCCCCACTCAGTCTCTCGCCATCCCCGCTCCTCTTTCCCACTGCTAAACGCCATCTTCCATACTCTTTTAGTACTGCATTTGTCTATGGCTGCTTCCTTCTCCTAACAGCTTTTTCTTTAATGAGGGCAAGACTTTTTTTTGGTCTGTTTTGTTCATTGCCTAGACTAGCTCCTAGCCTACCTGATAATGGGCTTCCTTTACAGGCACTGTTACTAAAGCTTTTGTATAACAGATAAAGTTAAAAATTACTTTGAAATGAAAAACCAAAATAAAGGTCTTCTACTTTAAGAAGAGATTCTTTGATATAGCAACATGCTTCTGGAATGTTGTCTGTGTGTGGAGGGAAAGGGGAGAATGATGCGACCTGAGCATCCCTCAGATTTATTTCTGGTACTTCTGACAAGATGATTTATTCGGACTCTGCTGTTTCCGATTAAGAAGAAACACACAGTCCAGCTAGTTTTTCACTCAGAGGCAGTAAGAGCAACCAAGAGAAAGGTGGCATGCGTGACAGAGGCTAAAATTCTAAGGATTCTCTTTGGGTTGACTCCAAGCAAAGGAAGAGCAAACACATTCATCCTCAGAGCAGGCTCTGGCCTAACGCGGCATAATTATGGCCCGTCAAGCAGCTAACACAATGCCACAATAATGGATGCATCTGCTTTTAAAGTTTCTATATCCAGCAGCACATGGTTAAAACACTTAGTCATCCTATCTTCAACAAAGCTTTTTACCGCAACCACCCCTAAACTGACCTTCTTGCTGTTCTGTGGCTACTGTGATGACTTGCGATTTTGTAGGCTAGGAATTAGACTTTCCACAGTTAGAATGCAAGCACTGGAAACAAATGATGACCCAGGCTTTGCAGCGCCAACACAGATTACTCATTCTAGTAAAACATCACTGACAATATGTTAGAATTGCCTATAAATATGTAAGAACCTAAAATATTACATAAAGGAGGGAAGAGTAAATCTTGATATAATTAGTGTTTCTGAAATAATGAAAGGAACATATTCCATTGTTCCTTTAAGGAATGTAAATCATGGGTCATTAAAACACATACAATTAGGTGACAAATGCTTAATCACCACTGATGGTAATGACAGGAAAAACTTGAAACAGGAAAACCAAATATAGGAAATGAGAGACCAAAGCTGAAAGATGTTTAAGGAGTAAGAAGTCTCAGATTCAGGTTCTTGAATATCTTCTTTGTGCTGGTCACCACCATGAGCCCCCAAGTCGGGCTTATGAGGTGCAATCTTGGACATTTGTTAGAACTCGTGAAAAGGAGATGCCTCGGGAATGGCCGGTATGAGCCTGAAGTTGCCATCTTATCATCATTTTGAAATAAGTTGACTTTGAATCACATCAAGATGAAGGAAAACAGAGTTGAGGCAGACAGTGACAAATTTCTAGAGCTGCTGCTGGAACAGCTGGATCCTCCCATTACTGAAGCCATAATGCACTGGCTTTTTTAGTAACATGGGTCTAGGTAACTTCCTTTGGTTAATCCAATTAACGTTGGCTATCTGTCACGAGATCAAAAATTTTGACCAATACTTTTAAAGGTCTGATTTGTAAAATAAAGAGGCAGTTTCTCTAAAATAACTAACAGGTCTACCATTCTTCTAGAGTAATGAATTTGCTTATCTCCCAGGGCTGCAGACAAACCAGAAAATGAATAGGAAAGCCAATTTTATATTGTTATCTGTCCACACAAAAAGTATGAGGGTTTATTTGAAATTTCAAATATACAAATTTGTGTATATGTGTATGTATATGTAACAATTTGGATATAAAATGTCCTTAAAAAAACACTCCTGTACAGAAAGCCTTGTCCCCAGGTGGTATTGCTACTAAGAAGTGATTTAATAATGAAGGTCCTGAACACCAAATAAATGGTTTGATCTATTGACAAATTCATAATTCATTGGCACTATGGGTGATGACAGAAACTAGGAAGTAGAGTCTTGTGGAGGAGGTAGGTCTGAGGGAGTTCTCTTGACATCCTATCCTTAGTCCTTCCCTCTCTCCCTGCTTCCTGGCTGGTGTGTGGTAAGCAGCTCTGTTCTATTACATGTTCCACTGAGCCCTATTTCCCATGATACTCAGTTTCATCACAGGCCCAGTGCTACAGAGCCAACCATGGACTAAATTCACTGAAACTGTTTGTTTCCTCAAATAAATCCTTCCTTCTTTAAGTTGTTCACAGCTATTTTGTCATAGCAATGAAAAAAAAAAAGGAATTAACACAGTATGCGTGTGAATGTGCATGTGTCTACTTTTTAAAATACCTGATTTATTGTTTTTATTTTATGTGTATGAGTGTATTGCCTGCATGTATGTAAGTGCACCCGTGTTGTGCAATGCCTGCAGAAGTGGGAAGTGGGTGTCACATCCCCTGGAACCGGAGTTACAGACAGTTGTTATCCACTATGTGGGTGCTGGGAATCAAACCCAGGCCCTCTGCAAGAGGAGCCAGTGCTCTTAAGTGCTGAGCCATATCTCCAGCCCCACATGTATCTATTTGTATATGTGTGTTAAAAGGCTCCAGAGTTACAGTTATGTAAGATGCACAGAACCATAAATAAGGAAAGGCAATGTCCTACTCCTGTGCTTCTCTCAGAAGAAATCTCCATTTTACCAAATCTCAGAGGTTTCTATTAACCATAGCTTGTGTTCATGGGCTCATTACCATAACCAAGAAGGTCTCTTCTCTAGCGTAAAAAAGCAATGCCTATTAGGTTTCACTTCTCTTCCCATACAAATAACAAGAAGGGTTCCTTGGAGATGTTCTACAAACACTTTCAATCACTGATCATTGCCTGAGAAAACAAAAAGTTGAGGTATTTCTTTTATTTTCCTCCAAAGAAAGAGGTAACTCTCTAATAATGCCTGAAAGGAAAAAAAAAAAACATGCAAGAGTTCCATAAAGATTGAAGAGACAAGGAAACAATGAAGAGAAAAGCAGGCAAGCGTTGGAGAACATTCGGGATTGGGACTGCCCCCTCCTCAGGCATTTTAGCAACTAACTGTGTGAGCCCTCTCAATCCAGCAAGCACAGGTGCCTTTGTACACTGCCTGCTCATCATCTTGGGGGAGCAGCTACTAGAGCATAGCCTAGGATCAGAAGCAGGAGTGCAGGACTCAGGTACCCTGACTAGGATTTCACCTGATGACCACATGAGGCCAGAGGCCTGGAGATCTAAGCCAACTTCCCATCACAAAGCAAGAAGGATTAACCTACTCTGAGGAAGTTAGGAGACCCTCAAAGTTCTTATGTAGCTATGACAAAGCCTGAGTCAACAGCAACCCAAGCACTTAGCAGAGGATGGAAGTGACAGGATCAGAGGCAGAAGCCAAGGAGGCCAAGGTTAAGTCAAGTTAATGAGGCAGGGGAACTTAGGTTCTGGTAAGAATTCAGGGAAACTACTAGGTCGATGGTATTGATGATTGCTGTTACCCTGTTTCATCGTAAATATCATCATCATAGTCAAAATCATCATCCACGTGGCTTGTACTTATACATAGCTCCCGTGTACTAAGCTAAAGATACACATACATTTTTTCATTTAATTCTCTCAAAATTGTCTATGCAAAAGGGCCTTCCTTCTAGGTTTGCCAAGGAAAAATTGATAATTAAAATAAATGTACATATTCAAAGCGTGCAGCCTGATGGTTTGCTTCATACGTGAAATGATGAGCACAATGAACCAACACGGCCATCACTGCTCCTGGTTACCTTGTGCTGAAAGACACTTCCGATCTACTCCCCTAGCAAAGGAGTATTGCTCTTGACATTCACAATGTGTTAAAGGCTTGGTCCCTAAGATGGCAATATTGAGAGGTGATATAACCTCGAAGGTAGGGTCTTGTGGGCTATCCTTAGGTCACTGGATGTGTGCCCTCAAGTGGAATTGGAGAACCCTGGTGCCTTCCTCTCTCTGCTCCCTGACACATGATTAAAGTGATTCTGTTCCATCACACACTGATTATTATTCTTCCCTCCCTGTCCTGCTCTCCCTCCCCTTTCTCCCCCTTCCTCTTTTCCTTTCTTTTTCATTTTGTAGTGCTAGGATCAAACCCAGTGTCTCCACATGCTAGGCAAGTACTCTACCACGGAGCTTCGCCACTTGCCTTTAATTCACTCTTCCATGGTGTGCTATCTAAGCACAGGTTCAAAACAATGGGACAAAGAAGCTGGGTGGCACACGTCTTTAATTGCAACAGGGTGGCAGAGGCAGAGGGAGGTGGATCACTGTGAGACAGAGCCAGCCTGGTCTACATAGTGAGTTCCAGGTCAGCTGGGGCTACAAAGGGACAATGTGTTGAAATAAAAGCAAAATACACACAAACACACACACAAAACAATGAATCATAGACCAAAATATCCAAGACTATCAGCCAAAATAGACCTTTTCTTATTATAAGTTGATTATATCAGATATTTTGTTGTGGTGATATATACTACTGTAAGTGGCGGGGCTCTCTTCTTTTTTTTTTTTTAATTAGAAGAAGCATTTCATTACAACAGCATTAACCTATTCAATAACATGGCTCTCTTCTTTTTAAAAATATTTTATTTTTATTTTATGTGTATGAGTGTTCTGCCTGCATGTATGTAAATGTACCCATGACATGCAGTGCCTAGAGAATCTAGAAGAGGGTGTCAGATTCCCTGGAACTGGAGTTATGGACAGTTGTTAGCCTCTACGTGGATGCTGGGAATTGAACACAGGTCCTCTGCAAGAGCAACCATTGTACAACATGGGTGTGCTGCTTACGCACATGCAGGAAATATACTCATATACATAAAAATAAAATGAAAAAAATAAAATATGACAAAAAACCCGATGAGGCCAATTTCCATTCCCACCTGCAGGTCAAGGGTTCTCTTTTCTTCCACAATGCTCTCTTTGAACTTGTTTAGGGAAGGACATTCAGGAGTTTGCTTGATCCAAAGGGAGTCACAAAAGGATGAAATATTGCAGCCAGGCACATGCTGATGAAATGCACTAGCCTCTAGGACCCACTGCTTCCAGGAAGCAACATGAAAATGGTCCGCCATGGACAGTGCAAAGCGACAAAGCAATGGCCCAATTTACCTTTGAAAAATAATAAAAGGTATCTTTTAAGTGGGAAATTAGAGATTGCTTGATATGATTCACAGCACAGGACAGCTTTGGAGTAAACTCACACCCTGTCCTTTCCCTCCCTCTCTCCCTTGGTGTTCCATCATTAATCTCGCAGCAGGGTTTGGATTTCAGCATTGGCACCTGCAGACAGATCTGGAAATGAGGGCACTCAGCAAACTCCCACATGCTCCTCTCCTTCTCACTCATCAGACACAGATTCCTCATTGCTGCCGCAGATTAAAATTAATTCTCTGTCATGACTACTGTAATTTGTCACCCACTTCACGCATTTCTTTTGTGCAGACCTTTATGAAGCTTTACTCATTTAAGGAGGTTCCGACTTTGAGTGGAGAATTAAGCTGTGCCTTTCCTTTGGGGCACTGGGTCTAGGTGCCTGCTTCCTGGGGTACAATCCTTTTGACGGCTGAGATGACAATCAGGGCTAAACTTGTCAGGAGAGAAAAGACAAGGCCATCTATCACCATTATTTGGAAATCTCATCTAGCAAAGGATTTATGATCAGCTGGTTTCAGAGGAGATTAAAAAATAAAGCAGAGGTTGAATAAAGCAAGTCTGCTGATACATGAAGATGAGAGGGATTTCACAGAAGACCCAAGGTGGATGGCATGCCATCACCACAGTGCCACATCACCAGGCCAGTGCAGAGAGGGTATGCTAGGAACTGCTAAGTTCCAGAGTCCAGAGTCACTGGAAGAGTGTCCCACCTCAAGAACATCTCTGAGGCAGTCAGGACAGAATGGGAAGGATGTAGGCTCTGTAATCATATTTGCATGGGCTACAATCTAGGGTATGAGCAAGGACACACTACATAGTCTAGTGTTGTTTCCCTAGTTTTTCACAGGACAGCTCTTAGATCTTAAGACTTATACCTGGAAGCCCTTACTTAGAATAGTGGGTAACATGCAGCAAATACTAGATTAGTGTCTGCAAAGTCACAAATGATCTACTCTAACAGAACTGGTAAGAAGGTTAAAAAGTTACTATGAGTATTTTCAACTGTCCTCAGTACAGAGGAGGGGCTGGAGTGGGTTATGCATCATTGTGCATGCTGTTATGCCAACAAAACCTTCTCTCAGCAGCTCTAGCAGTCACAGAGAGGCAGTTCGTGAACCTGACAGTCAGAGCCTGATGTCTTAACATGGGTTATCCAAATAGTGGTTCAAGGGCCACATGTGACCTATAAGTCTGCTGCTTTTGCCTGAGTGATCTTAGGAAATGACTTTAATTAACTGCATACTTTCAAAACATTCTATAGTTCTTTAAATTAAGCACTTGTGGCTTCTCTTAGAAAATTACAAGGTCACCCTACCCGAAGCCTACACTTTTGCATGGCAACTCTCAGGGGGACTGAGCAGGGGATTGCCCCTTTCAAATGTGAATCACACATTCCCCAGATCTTCCCAGCCCTCAGAACCTTCCTACATGCACGGTAACGTGTTTGGATCTTGTAAAGACTTGAGTTTTCTGTCTTTTTCCCCCAATTTTTTTCTAGGCATCCTCAAGTGATGTGCCTTCAGACATATGAGTTTGGGAACTCATCTGAGGATGCACCAAATAATAGGAGATCTCTCCCCAGTAAAACAAACAAAAATTGATGTGCTCATAGTATATAGAAATTCCATGGGGACCAATCCTACATGGAAAAACTTCTTGCTTTGTAGGTTTAATCATGGACAGGAACATTCCATCCTTACTCATTCTCAGAATGCATCTCACGTTATCAGGAAGAGACCACGATTCACAAATACATTATGCAGATGCTTAAAATGAAAGAGTATGTTTGGAAAAGGTTTTTAACCAGTGATAAATTTAGTGGATGATCTGCAGTCAAATTTAACGTCTTTAAAAACATCGTAAGAGCTTGCTATCCAGTCTTACTTCCTAAACTCTTCTCAACTCTGTCATCTTTTCTGCAGCTCTCTTAGTAATGTGAAGGTCATTTTTTTAGCAAAGCTGGTATCTTGGTGAGCATTAGAGAAAAGCATCCCTTGTCAAGTCGTTTTAGTGCCATCTGCTGGGGAGAAAGTTCACTACACAGCTTCCCCAGGACTAAGAAGGGAATGGCATCCCTAGGCATGGTATCCTGTGTAGTGCCTGACTTTTAGACTCAAAATAGAACAGCGTTTTTGCATATTCATTACCTCTACCCCAGGGAACTTCAGTTGTAGGACTGGGAGCCAGTGTTTGAATTCTTTTCTGACAAGATTGTGCCAGATGGGCCACCATGCCAGTACATTAAAAACGCTCAATATGGCTAAGAATCTAGTGAATCATTTGCTAGGACCAATTTCTTTAACTGCAAATGAAGATAATGGAAAATACCTAGTGGCAAAGGCTTATATTAAACTACAGGCCAAGTGTTTGGCATAGCACTTGATCTACAGCGATATTAACTGCTGTTGACTCTGGAGGTAGTATTAATTACTGACACTATTTCTGTGGTTTAATGTTCTTCCAAATTCACACAAAGGCTGTTAACCCTAATTTTCTATGTACAAGCCATAAGTAATAACCACTACTGAGATGCTTCTGTATTTCAGAGGCAGACCATATCCTGAGTCACACGAGGCACCACTGTGCCAGGTACCCTGCGGCTGAGGGGTAGCCAGTTACAGGCTAAGGGATGACTTAAAGCTGTCAAGACCTTTTGCTTTTATACTTTTACTCATGCTGACACCTCTTTAAAGCCTAAAAGTCTTACTGGTGGCTGTTGATACTGCTGTATTAACTTCATAAAAAGAAAGGCAAATCTCAGACTAAAGAATGGCTTCTTGTTCCCAAATCTAAATCACTGTCCTCTTGAAGTCTCAAAGACCTTCAGGCTGCCTGTGCAGTGAGATGGCTGAGATTTCAAAAGGAGTAATGAGTAGTATAAGAGAATCATCTCCTAGTATCTGGGAGTCATCTGAGTGAAGAGCACTGGGCACGTGTGTTGAAGAGTCCTGCACCTGGGAAGACACTTTGCTCAAAGCGTTGTGCAAGTGCTGACGCAGCACGCAACCTGAGCTTTTTCTTTCTGGCATCTGTTTATACAAATTCTGACCAGGTGGCAAACTTGTCCCCTCTGCTCTCAGCAATAGGATGCAGGACAGAAAACACCTGTTCTAGAAATGCACTGATTAGCTGGAGGATGGCAGGCCTAGCATGGGCTTGGGGCCACATGTGAGGAGGGAAGCCTACTGCCATATCAGCCATTGGCTCAGCTCCTGCTCTTGACGCCAGTCCATGTCCATGGCTAGTGGGATTGGTCCATGGGCATAAATCTTAAAGCCCTTGCTGTCGTATGAAAGGTTATCTCATCCAAGACCACTGCAGTATGCTCCTGGAAGCTAAAAGCAAACATTTACAGCATAGGGTAGGGTACTGGAGGTGTATACACGGATGTGATGTTCTTCACCCACAAGTAGCTTCTAGGGGAGTATGTTACTAAGGTGACAGAATAGAAAGGAAGTACAAGTTAATGAATGTCTTTTGTGCAATGTAATTTATATGGAGGATCACTTTAAGGAGGTAACAACAACCCAGGAGGTGTGTGTTGTTTGAATGCATAGAAGCAAAAAGGTGGGGCAACTTAGGGTATCAACTGGATGTGAGGCAGTCAGGAAACTGTGGGGGAGCATCTCAGATAAAGAAGAGCTGGAGCCAGATCTTGAGAGCTGAACCTGAGGTATGTTCTGGTAGAGAAGGCAAAGCTTCCAGGTGGAAGACACAGCATGCAATATGACACTGAAAAGGAAGTCTGAAGGGAAAGGATAGAAGAGAGAAAGGAAGAACAAAGGCACAATGTAGCTGTCAGTGTGGGAGGAACTGATGAGAAGCAAGTTTCTCATGAAAAAACCCATTGGAACAACTCACCACAGCGACTCTAGGGTTCTTAGTTCTCTCAGCCACGGTCCCTCAAACCAAAAGAACCAGACAAACAGGTCAGCTCTTTCAGCATTCTAGCTATAGAAAGTAACACAGAAAGTGGTTTGTCATATTAAAATCTGTTTCTTGATCTAACCGTAAGTTGCTAGCCTATCAATCTAAACATTAAGAAGAGTCACAAAGAAGAAATTCTACAACTTTTCTTTGTTCTTTATAAAGGTCATAAAAGTCACAGGCACCATGAGCAAAGTAGGAAAAAGAGAATATGGTCAATATGGTAAAAAAATAGAATATAATTACAGAATTTTAGAGCCAGGAGGAATGCTGGGCAGCCTACAGCTAATAGGATCTAGTGGATGCTCAGAAATGCTTGCAGAATGAAGGACTCAATGAACGTTCTGTATTTCGTGGTTTGTAAACTGTACATCCTGGAGGTGGCTCTGGGTTCCATAAATCACAAAGCAAGTTCTGCATAACAGTGAAGTTTCAACCTGTTTGAAAGCAACTGTGTGCTGACTGCCTAGCTTACGTGGCACATACCATACGATATGAATATCTGATAAAGAATGAATGAAGGAATAAGCAATATGTTAATGAACAGAGCGATGGAAAGGTTTGAACTTTAATACCCATGAGATGAAAGACTAAAGTTTAAAAAGCAGAAATATGAAAGGCTAATTTTTTCTTTCCTGTCCTACCTCAAACTTCCTCACTGGCATATTTTACTTTCTCTGCATCAACTGAAGAAAAAAAAATGACAGTGGCCCTTTACTAACTTCGAAGAGATGTGGAAAGGATCACTGTGTTCATGTGTGTGAAGTTTCTAGAGTTCCTTGAGGAGAAAAAAATGACAGTGGCCCTTTACTAACTTCGAAGAGATGTGGGAAGGATCACTGTGTTCATGTGTGTGAAGTTTCTAGAGTTCCTTGAGGAGAAACTGCAGGTTTTAATTTCATTACTATAAGCTACTTGCAAAGCTGCTGTGCCTCTGAAAAAAAACATTTTTGATGGCATCTTAGACATCTTCAAACAGAAGAAGGACTAGGCTATGTGCCCACTGGAAAACTGCTGTCAATTCACCTGATTTGCCTGCCTCTCATAAGGAGCAAAATATGGAACAAACACAAAAGCTTACTTTATTTGGGTTGTTAGTGAGGCTGGGAGGTGTGGTGTCTGCCTGCTTTACACTGAATGCAAACAGGGATGGCACTGATGCCGTTCCCCTCTGTCCATCAAAGGCCCTGACTAGACTCCAAGAGAGAAGGTGAGAAAAAAGGGAAAAACAATGGATTTGAAGCTCTTTCAGGTGCTCTGTTTTCTTTGTAGGAAGCTCTGTTCAAACCACATGTTAACACTGCAGACAAATTTTTCTTATCAGCAAATGCAAATCAAGACCCTGCCTCAATAAGGAGAATGGAATAAGAATAAAAGCATTTGATCCTTTCCTTATTGATGCAGATAATATATCTAGATTTACTTGGATTCTAGAAGTAGAAAAAGTACACAGAAACAAATACAGAAAAGAATATCCAAAGCAATGTTTTCTGTGATATGTAAAATAGAGACTAGGGACTTTAAAATGAAACCTATTGCTAAATGGAACTGTGAAGGCTCATGATACATATCACAATTTTTCTTAACAATTATATTGCCAATGTATACCTAGACTTGAACACGCACTGGGAAAATCATATCAGAAACATGACAGGTGTGAGAAAAGAAACTAAAATCACAATTGCATCTAAATTAGAAAAAAGTTGTACCTATCCACCTTATCATTTTGGTATATGAGGATACCACACACTCTTAATTATTTATTGGATAAGACAAGCTGCATTTGCACAGTGCCACAGCCTCATCCTTCATGCAGGACATCAACACTTGGGAGCTCCACCACATCTCAGAATCTGCAGAGCTTAATTAGTTCTTCCCAGGAAAGTTCGTTTTCAATGGTCTTCATTTTCTCAGTTTAGCCACCAACTTGCTAATCTCCTAGCTAAAATCTCCTCTTAAGTATTTCCCCGTCTCTTGTTTTCATCCTCTACCCCGATCTTGTCTTTACCAGAATTGTAGAAAGTGTTTTAGTTACTTTTTGCTGTGACTGAATAGGTAACATAGGGAAGCAACCTAGGGAGACAAGGTTGTTTTGGCTCATGGTTTGAGCGAATACAGTCTGTCATGGTGAAGGAGACATGGCAGCAAGTGGCTCTGTAGTGGCAGGAGTGTAAGGCGGCTGTCTGCTCACATCTCAGTGGGTCAGTAAACAGAGACCCCAGAATGCTGGCACTTACCTGGCTTTCCCTTTTTCCTTTTGGATCCAGTATTGGGCCTCAGCTATGGCATCATGGGACACATTTAGAGCTGGTCTTTCTACTTCAGCTAAGCTCCTCAGAGACACACTCAAAGGTGTGCCTCATTAGTACCCTAGGTGTTCCTTAATCCAACCAAGTTGACAATTTAAATTAATTATCACAGAAATCATCCAGATTTGTATTTGGGGAGCTCATTTAACTTCTGGGTCTTCTTTCTTCATCTGCTTAGGGAAGATAATGGTTTTGTTTCCTCATCCCTCTGCTGGCTTCATGGTGTCCCTCCATCTTGTGCTCCATAACTTTAACACGAGTCTGATTTCTTAAATTACTCAGGGAATCCAAGACAGTTTAGAGGTAAGAACTCTACACATCCTCTGCTACTGTTACCATGATAAACTGGGTTATTTCTTGCTTTGAATTTTTAGGGCACAGTTTTTGGAGTAAGACTGCCGAGGATGAAACCCCAGAACAACTATTTCTGCTGTGCAGCCATTGGTAAATGCAGATTTTCATAAGTGACCAAAACTGCAATGCTTACCTTAGAGGTGTTTGGAGGTTCAAAGGCAATTCTGAGCCCTTCTCCTGGTTCCATAAATGCTAGCCGTTACACAATCACCATCCCTTCTGTCCTCTCTGTTCTAACTATATTGTTAGCTCAGGACCACATCACACTAAACCACCCTCGTGCAGTAAATAAACACTAAGCATAGTCTCTCCCTTGGAATACTGAGTGCTGGGTATACAAACTATCTTCACACTTAAGGGCATAAGTCCACTGTCTAAGCTAAACAGGCAGATGATTACCACGTGAAAAAATGAAGCACTGAAGGACGTTGGGTGGTTCGATAACTAACATTTCTTTTTCCTCATCCAAAGTTAGGAACAATAGTGATATGATGTGTAACAGAAAAAGCAGTGGTAAATGAAATACTTCCTTGGTGATTAATAAAGCTGATATTGAAGAATGTGCCTGGTCAGTGCAGTGTGTCAGACAGACTTGTGTTGTCAGAGTCACACAATTCTGAACAACTGTAGCTCTTGATGGGAAGCCTATGCCTGTAGAATGTAGGCCATGAAAGAGTAGGAAGAGAAGGCAAGAAAAAGCTGAGCTTATAGTTAGCTAACCAAGTGACATATCAGTCCACCTCCTGAGAAAGGGCAAGTCAGGCAGTGAGAGAGAGAAAGTGTCCCTCTTCTTGCCCAAGAACTCAACACAAAGTACTGACAGACAAGGGAAACGAGTCCATAATTCTGGCTATGGGAGCCAGAGGACTTCCGAATGAGTGTCAAAGCTAGGCAGGAGAGAGAGAGAGAGAGAGTAAAAGAGAAGAGGAGAGACAGTCCAGGCAGATAGAAGAGTACCATTCAAGGTCTAGAGGAAGGATGTGGTATGAGCTGGGGCCATCAGTACTCTGATCCTACCAGAGTTTTGACTTAAATGTGTAGGTGTAAGGAACTGAGGTTGGAGAGGTGGGCAGGAAAGGGGCGGGTACCAGCGCTCCTGTGACATGATAAAGATCTTGGGCTGTAACACTGGTGGGGGAAAACACTGCCAGCTTTTAATTGGGGATTTATGCTGTGGATTGCTTGTGTGGCTGTGAAGGATAGACTAGAAAGGATCAGCTAGGATAGTTTAGCACTTTCCCCTATAGACTGCAGGAGCTTGAGCCCGTGTCCTGGAATCAAGGACCAACAGAAGGGGAGGGTTTTGAGAACTATTTTGGAAGTCTGACTGCAGATTTCAGGAAATGCATTACTGCTACCTGAGGCTTCTTGCTTCAAGCTGCCCTCTTTGTAAGCCATTGTGAATCCTCCATGCTCTGCCTAGGGTCCTGCCATGTGCCAGGCATCAATGCTCTGTGCTTGACCTACATGTTCATTCCCAGAGTAACCCCACAGGATGGGTAGCTATAACTTCTGTTTAATGAAGAAAGTAAGATTCAGAAATGGTATGTCTAAAAGTATCTAGCAAGTAGGTGACAAAGTCAAAATTCACATCTAGACAGTCTTGCTCTAGACCTTTGTAGCTCAGTACCCTCTCCTTTCTACAGGTCTCCACGTGGTACTCTGCTGTTACTCCCCAGTGCCATTCCACTTCCAGTGCAATTGCCCTGGTCTCTTCTGCCTCACCTCACCTTCCTTTCTTCATAGTTGCCTCTCTACCACTGCTGATACTGGGGCTTTTGTACTGCATAGCTCTTGAGCTGTATACCTTAATAACACCTTTTATTTTGTTAACTGGAAATATATGAGCAAGACAAGAAACCAAACAATTTAAACAGAAAGACAGTAAAAGTAGCTCTCTTAAGGATCCTTTCTCCAGAGGCAACTACTGTTATCATGCTACGGAACACTGGTGGAAAGACAGATAGGCCTAAGTAGTTCCATACTGCTTAGGTAGTAGACAGGAAGACTCCTCTGTGTGACTACCATCTTTACTGTTTTCCTCTTCTACACTTCTATTATCCACGGTGCAATGGCCCAGCATAGGGCACATAATTAACTAAAGTTGTTTCATAAATGTTAGCCTTGCATTGCTGGGAGCAATGGTGTTTACATGCTCATCAGAGTATTAGGCACACAGTAGGTATTCAATAAATGCCTGCTGATTAATTAAATCTTGAATTAATACTAGCTTAGCTGGGATATCTCATACAAACCCTGAACAGAGCCCTGCACATCACTTTTACATAGTTAGTTTTGAAATCGCTATCTACTTAATTGCCTATCAGTCTCTTTTTCAAAGTCTGTGTAAGCAGCTGAAAAAGATATTGTAATAGATGCTGACATTACAGTAACAGTCATTGAGAAATGTAATGTTTAAGATATTTAAGTTTCATAGAGCTGGTCATGTGACACAAATTCAAGCTCACTTTGAAAATTCTGGACGTAAGTGATGGGAGGAGTGTATATTCCTCCTACATTGCTCTAACAAGACTATTAGTTCTGTCATTTCTACCTATTTATGTGACGCTGTATACGCAGATGAGTCAAATCTTAACTATTGACTTTATTACATTTATGATATTCCATTAAAAGGTGACCACCAGACACTTTTAAGTTCCTCCTCAGGGGAATGAGTCTCAATCTGTCAGGGAAGGACCAAATGCCTCCCTTGCACCATGATGTAATGATGTTTTCATTTAATAATGCTGTAGAATTGCATTTGTTTTCCCTGATTTGGCATCTCTTATGCTAAATTCATTTCTTTTTTTCTCCCGACAGTCTCCAGTCATGGTTTAAACACCTAGAGCTCTGTTTTCAGGGTAGGGATTTTTCATCTATATTTGTAATGATGGCAAAAGTTCTTGAAAGAATTCATGTGTATGGCTTACTTTGTGCATTTTATAAGCTCAAAGAAAAATCACATTTCAGAGGAGGTACGTATCCAATTACTAGGAAATGGTTTACAAAACAGTGGCTGGTGTAATAAAGACAACCGCAATTAAAAGTCACTATAACAAAGCAGACATGAGACAGCGCAGTGCACAGTAATGGCCTAGTCAAAGCTTAAGCAGAGAGTGGGAGGCAGAAAAAGGAAATATCTTTCTTGTACAAGTTAACGAATCATTTGTTTAACAAGAGGAGCAAGAGAGGTGAAAGGTCTCTTGCGATCAATAAAAGGAATAGCTAGAATTCAAGGGGAAAAAAACAGTGCACGGTAACATTGTAAAAAATATTTCAGATAATTCTTGTTAGCTTCCACCGGTTTTTAAAGAAATGCTGTGAGATAAAACACAATCTCAATTATAAAGCGTTTGAAACAAATATGAAAAGACTAATATTGCACTATAGAGATCCCACACAGATCAATGAGATTATTAAGACTTAAAGATAAAAATGGACAAAATATGTGAAGAAACAGTAAAATAAAAAAAAATAGGGGGGTTGGGTGGGTTGGTAAAATGCTTGCCTCATAAGCTGAGGACCTGAGCTTACATCCCTAGCACCCAAGTAAGAGGCCAGGTGTGGTGGTACATGCCTGTAATCCCAGAGCTGGGGAAGCGGAGACGGGCAGATCCAAGAGACTTGCTGGCCAGTCAGCCTCGCTGAACAGGTTATCTCCAGATTCAGTGAGATCCTGTCTCAAAAATTAAGGTGGGGAATGATGGGGAAAGACACCCAGTACCAACCTTTGCTCTACACACACACACACACACACACACACACACACACCTATACACACATGAACAAATATACATGCACACAAGCCCCCAAAGAACCAACAAAAATAAACAATAAATATATGAAATGTTCAGCATCGGTATAATCACATAAATGGAAACCATAACAATGAGATCTGAATTTCATCTACTCATTGTTCAATATTTTTCACCTAAGCACTTTGCACAGTATATATATATATATATATATATATCCCTACAAACTGAGTACCACTTCCCCACAGAACACCCTGAGGATTTGTATCAAGAGCCTTGCATATATTACTGTTTTATTATGTAGTAATTGCATAGGAGGGATCTATTCTAAAGAAAATTTCAGAAAGGTCAAGATTTTTGCATGCCATTATAGCCTACATGAAAATAAAGACATGCTGAATCCTCTATCAGTAACTTTCTCCCATTACTGTTCTGTATTATACCCCATTCTCCTTCAGGCCTCAGCCTGTCCATGACCTCCAGCCACAGTGCCATCTCTGTTATGTACTGTCACCTCATCCTGTTGTCCCCCTGATAAGGCTGATGATGCTGGTATTACCTGCTTTGCCCAGATGTCTTGTCTAGCTAGGAAACACTATGAAGGTCTTCTTCATCATATACCCATCCGTTGAAAGAGTTCTTACCCAAAGTATTTATTGATTAAATGCATGAACGAGTGGTTGCTAAGAAGTAGCACTACAACTTCTTGTTTCTTTTTCTTTTTACCCTAAGATTCCAAGATGGTCATAAGGGCTTTTCCATACAAAGTAATTACAATAGAATCAATTAAAAATAGTATCATATTATATAGTCCACCTTCTGAACTAAAAAATCAATACTTCAAACTGTGAAATGTTTACTCTGTAGGATTTAAAACTAATAAACCACAACCTTTTAAGGTTTTCTGTAAAATTTTCATTAAGAGAAAAAGGAAAACAAATGGAAGCACTTTTCAACTTGAGAGCTGGCTCTCCACTTACAAAGCTGCCTGGGTATATCCTATTCCACCTCCAAATTCCATATGTTCTTGCGGATGTCCAACATTAGCGCTTTAGAGCCCTATGTCATGGCTTCTACAGATGCTGTTCTGAGAGTTTCCCAGAATTCTCCTTTGAAAGGTGAGCTATTAGGAATTATTATTACAGCTAATTCACACACAGACTTTCATAGGTTCATAAATGCCATGTAAAGTGTAGTGTACTGGGTACCTTTAGTGTCAACTTGACACACCTGGGTAGAGGGAACCTCAGTTGGGGAATTTTCTCCATTGGACTGGCCTGTGGCCATGTCTGTGGGGTAGCTTCTTGATTATTGAGTGATGTGGGAGGGCCCAGCACACTGTGGGTGGTGCCACTCCTGGGCAGGTGGGCCTATGTTGTATAATAAAACAGGTTGAGCAGGGGCCAGGGGAGCAAGCCAGTAAGCAGCGTTCCTCCACGGTCTGTGCTCCAGCTCCTGCCTCCAGGTTCCTGTCCTGAGCTCCTACCTTGGGCTCCCTGATGAACTGTGACCTGGGAGATGTAAGCTGAATAAACCCTTTCCTCCCCAAGTTGGCACTGGTTAGAGTATTTTGTCACAGCAATGGAGAAACAAACTAGGATGCATAGGAACTGGGCACGGTGGCTCGTACCTATAATTCCAGCACTCAGGAGTCTGAAGTAGGAGGATCATTGCCAAGTCTGAGGCCAGCATGGACTACGTAATGAGTTCCAGGCCAGCCCGTGCTTTAGAGTGAGACCTCCATCTCAAAAAAGGAAAGGGGGACACATGGAAAAATTAAAATCAGTTAGATAAAAGCAGATTGAAATGTCCCCAAATATGTCAGGGGACATAAAAGAGAAGATTTCAGCCACATCTGCCACCTCCAAGTAAACTTGTCACCTGTAACTTGCTGCATCCTATGATTTACCAGGGAAGAGCACCATTATCATCATTGGTATGAGCATTCCAAGGCACAGGAGCCAACAAGGACTTCTGCCTTGACATCTTCCTTTGCCAAGAATGGGGCACCCATGTCAGCTCAATTAAACAAGGGCCTAAAGGGGAAGTAAGAAATAGGTGGCAGGCCAGCACTAGATTGAGAACTCTTTGAGACTGATTGCTGCTAGGTGAGGGAGAGTATGACTTACATAGGACCACTGGATGGGCTGGTTGAATGCTAGTGGACACATTTACACCGAAGGGCATTTGGGTACAAACACTTAAATGAATAGGTCTCAGCATGCATGGCAGAGTGCATAGGGTTTGGTGGGGGGATACAGGGAAGCTTGGATGGGGGAGGGGGGGTCTGGATTTGAGTGGGAAAAGTAAGAAATTTTAAAAGCTTAATAATACACACACACACATATTCAAAAAAGAATGAATTCAATTTCTCCTTCCCTACCTTCTTTTCTGAAAATGCCTTATACATATTCTTTAAATTAACAGGTCCCTGACTTATTTGCTAACCTGCTGTTCCCAGTTAAATCCTTGAGAAACAGTTTCTATAATCCTACCTTTTGGTTTTGGTTTTAAAGTTTGTTTGAAATCTGTAAGAACCCAGAGCACATTTCAGCCTTCATGAAATTTGTCTACTAAGTTGCAACAGATCACCCAAGTAAGCTCTCTTCGACTATGCCTTGGTTTCTCCGAAGAGTCTGCATAAGCAATGTGAGGAAAATTGTGCTTGCTCCCAGTCTTGGTTAACAAGAAGCACTGCTTCTTTTTCCCAAGCAGCAGTGTCAAGCCTTGTGAGCTCCTGCTCAGGCCAATCGCTGACTGAGATGTAAAATGTTCTGAAAACCTGCCCTGGCTTTTCTGGAGACCACTGATGCTGAGACTCATTCTGAGCATCTCAGATCATCTCTGCTGTGCAAAAGGAGAAGAGAAGACAGCAACCGCTCCCTCTGACTCTTTTCTGCTTCCTTTTCCTTTACAAACTTGGAATCTGGTAAATGTCACAATTCTTGAAGTCCTTTTTCATACCCTTTAATACTGTGTACTGAAAATACATATTTTCCACCCAAACAAGCATCCATTAGTATTACCATGTTACATTTTACTGCTATACTCCAGAATAAAAAATAAATTACAACTGTCATTAGAAGTACATTAAAAAAAATATGTTCCCTGGTTTAAAACAATAAAGAAGGCTGGACTGTTCTAATACTCGCACTACTGAATGTTAATTGAGTGTCCAGCTTGCCTGGGAGAGGTTATTAATGCTTAACGTGAAATGGAGTGAAGAAATGAGAATTTGCATAATAGCCCATACCCTAATAATCACTGTTAATAGTCTAAAAGAGCATCTTTTCAGAGGTCCCTCTAAGTGCCCTTTGAATATCAAAGGTGGGCTGGGTTATAAAAGTTTTATGGTTTCCAGCAGAAGTGGCAAGTTTGGGGACACGGAGTGCACACAGCATATGCACAGTAGGAAAAAATACTGAGACAGAATAGAAAGCTTTCTCACATAAATAATTGATAAACATAATCAGATACAGTATATCAAAGAACAGACAGGTGGCAAATTAAAGGTAATAAAATTTGAAGAAATGAAAAATCTGGATTCTGTCTAAAAAGTCTTTGTTTAAATTTTAGGTATCTAAAGAGTGTTGTTTCATGGCTGCTATGTAACGGCAATGCTCAAAGTTTACAAGCCAGAGTATATTAGTTTGTTTTTAAGTTCTATTGGGAAAGTTTAATTTGCAATGCTTATTCTCTTAGTTCAGGCCTCAGTAAATCAAGGCTAACACAGTGCATCCCACTGGTGATCAAATAAATTATTTAGAGACTAAAATCAGCTCTTCAATGATTCATTATGCAAACATCTGTCTTGTTTAACCCTCTCACGACTTACCAGACAACAGTATCCATAATAAGTAAAAAGTAGAATTTGCCAAGTAGATGAGCAGCCTCTGACTGAAGTGGGCCCTTTCACACTGAAGGCAAAGATGGTGATGGTGGACATACAAGCATTGGAAATTAAAATGGTATGTCAGATGACACAGATTTTACAGTGCTTTTGCCTATCAGATCAGATGAAGTTTTGACATGGAATGGAGGATGTGTCTTTAGACCTCCTTGATTACCACATTTGCTAATGAAACTGCTGCTATGTATCAGTGCAGGGCATCAAATAGACTAACCCTCAAAGAGGGCTGTACTGTCACTGGGGCAGAGTAGAGAGAGGCAGAGGCTTTGAGAGAATACTTCTGAGGTCCTGGCTGCTCCCATTGAAATGTTAAGTGGACAGGGACTCTTCCAGCAGCCCAGCTCCAGGCCTTGGGAAAACCACATATGCATTTCATCTTAAGATTTTTCCAAGATCTTAAAATTTTCTTGAAGAATGGTAAGTCATAGGTCTAAAGGTACAATTTGACATATATTTAGCATTTAAAATACATCTGCTTATTTAGAATAAAAAGGGAATAGTATTTTCATTGTAGCTCTTGAAAATAAACATGTATTTTAAGTTCCTATAATGTTTATATCCATTTTATATTTCATGGAAATTAAAATAGCTTGTTAGGTAGGTGAACACAAGAATACAGATGAATATGTTTATGCAATTCAAAAGAAATAAATCTGTGGTCTGTCCACAATGAAAATACATGGTTAGGTTGTACTGATGTCTATATTATGCATATGTATTTAAAAATTATATGCTATGCATTTTAAAATCCAGCAATTAAAATCTGTATTTACTTCCGCTTTGAATGTCCTAAACTACATTTATTTGTACTTGACTCCCTCTACTGGATAAAAAAGATATTTTTAAAAATTTAAAAACTACATTTTTTTTTCTCAAGATTTTGACACATAAAATAAACGTAAGTTGTAAAATCTCTGACAAGTTAACATTATCATACCACATGATTTTCATAACCAGAGGGAAATCAAGTTAAAAGAAAAGATAATATGCCATCATGAATTGGAATGGGATAAAAAAGTATTTAAAAGGCTTCCTGGGCATTTACCATTCAGCACCAAAAAGGTAGTATTAGTAAGGCATTTTGGGGGGCTGGAGAGATGGCTCAGTGAATAAGAGCACTGACTGTTCTTGCAGAAGACCAGGTTCGAATCCCAGCACCCATATGGCAGCTAACAATTGTCTGTAACTCCAGTTCTAGGGGATCCGAAGGCCTCTTCTGTCCTACGCAGGCATTGCATGACATGGGTGCACTTACCTACATGCAGGCAATTCACATATATACATAAAATAAAAATGAAAAAAAATAAGGCATTTTGAAACTAATTTTAATGCTTACCAAGTGTTTAATAATAATTTGCATTCAAGAACAAATATAGCTTTTAACAACATTGTAGGATGTAGTTGGAGATTTAGTAGTCCAGTGACTTGAAAGATTTTAGAAGTATAAAGATATGAAAGTAAAATGCTCACACACACGTTGGGAAATGGGCTAGGAAACCTAGTGGTCTTATTGTGGTGCCACAAACAATGGGTCGACAATGGGTTGGCTAAGTTTCACCCTTACGCAAGTTCTTTTCAGTGCTTTTGGTGGGCAACCTGACCAGGGCTGATGAGAGGGACTGTTAAGTCTCCGTTTATCCTACTGGGTTTGAATAGTCACACACTGCACAACATAATCAATTAATCAGCTATGTGATCACAGGTATGATTAATTGTGTGGCTATAGGGAGCTGTTTCTGGAACCTTCTGGGCATGGGGGGTGTACATATTACATAACACACGAATTTGAATAGGAGGATTATGCTATTTTTCTAAAGGCCGATGGTCCAGGACAACATTCTGCCTCAGGGACTTCAGATGAGGAATAGCAAACATGTAACAAAACTACACAAAAAGAAGCAAATGGCAGTGTCCAGCTAGGTCCAAAAGTTTGATCGCATATATAGTAGGAGAGACTGAGTCTAAAGGAACATTTATATTAGTTGAAGGAGCTCCTGGTTTCAGAGCTCCCACTTTTAGAAAACTGCTTTTCAAGCCCTGAGCTGGTCATTTTATAGGTTACCTCTAATCGTCACAGCAATTGTGTAAAGCAAAATTACTGCTGCCATTTTATAGATGAGAAAACTGAGACTCAGTGTGGTCCCATGACCACATGCAAAGGTCGTGCCTACTGCAAAGCATAACCCGGAGTTAAGTCCTGTTCTTGCAGGAATGACACTGCTACCCTAAAACAGGACAGGACTGGAACTGGATCACCTTGAGACCCTCAGAATGACAGGAAAATGTTGCTAGAGAATAGAATTTGCTGAGGGTAGGGTAGGGCAAGATTCAGAGCATAACTACTCTCCTCAAATATGAGAATAAATACGACAAAAAGCCACTGTTTTAATAATGGGAGCTACAGGACTCAGACTGGACTCACAATAACGAGGCCTTGTTTAATTTTCAGAGACTGTAGTCTTCACTTGGGGAGGGCACAGATCTATGCTGTTTACTGACAAAGCAACGTGATCGACCACATCCAACTATACAGTAAAGTCATTACTAAAATATTGACTGAATAAATGAATGATCTGATGAGGAAAGAGAGGCACAGAGTCCTATACTACCTTGGCTATTTTTGAGATGTTCTGTGTTCCTTTTTATTTTACCCTCCATTGCTAGGTGAGCTCTCTACCAGGAATATCCTGTCCTCAGCATCTAGTCCCTTTGGTAGCATAGATGTTTAGTAAATGTCAGCTAAATGACTATGGGAATGAATCATGGTTCTTCAAACTCATTGTGTTATACATGGCGTTTCAGTACAAATAAAATCTTGCCTTACCACATGTTAGTGATCCCATTTTTAAATGTGTAATACAAGAACTAATACCTGAGATTACGACACAAGTTGGGTCCTAAGATTTTACTTAATTGTCTCGAGACATAAATTTAGGTGATCTAGGGTTCAGACAGAACAATTATCACTATCTAAAGATGGTGCTGATTGTATTATGCAGTGTATTAAATCCACACAGTTAGAATTAGGTATGTCTCTAACTGAGAGGAAACCCAATAAACTCTATACACACAGAATTCTGCTCGGGATATAGTGGTAATAATGCAGATGTTTCATATGTGCAATTTTCTAGACTTTTTTGGCAATAAAATGTTTATTTTAGAATAGCTTTATAAAAAGAATGAATACAATGCTAGGCTTTCCAATACACTCCACATCCAGTTTTTTCTTTTACTAATATCTTATAATGCCATGTTTGACAGAAATAACAAATGGGCATTGGTACATTATTAAACTCAGCTTTCACTTCAAACCTTTTTCCGTTCCAGGAGCCCATCCGGACAACACACCGCATTTAGTTGTCATGCCTCAGGATCCTCTCCTGTGGCAGTTTCTCAGATATTCCTTAATTTGATGATCTTGAGCATTTTATAAAGTACTGGTAAGGGCCTCAAGTGAGATTTACCTGATGCTTTGTCATGATTAGCCTGGGATTGTAAGAGAAGTAGCATTTCCATCACATTACATCCAGCATGCAGATGTAAACTGAGTGTCACTGCTGTTGATCAGCTGCCTCACATAGGGTTTGTTAGGTTCCTCTGCAGTAATGCCCCCATTTCCTTTTGGAAGGAAATCACTACCTGTAGCTCACTCTGAGAGAGTGGGGATTTATGTTATACCTCTCTACAGTGCAAAAGCACCAGAGTACAGAATTATGCAATCAGAGAGAAAATAAATAGTTTGATTGGGGGCGGGGGGGGGGGAGAAGTACCCAGCCTTGAAAACAAGCTGCAAGAACTCTTAAAATAATAGTTTCTTCTTTAAAAAACTGAAGCTTCATCACCCAGGTCATTTTTTATCTGGTGGATATTCTACGATTTTCCTTTTCACCAAAGACAAGCAGGTCAGTCATTATTCTCCTTTCTCTCTGGGAAATGCATCTTATTCTTGAGGTAAGTTAATATCCACTTGCTAATTATCTTTGAATGTGGTATTTCTAAACCAAATGGATTTGTTTCATACCTACATATTAACTTTCTCATCTCTATAGGCAATATGCAGTGAACCCAATGCACTTTCCTTAAGAATTTACTGCTGCCTTGACCCCTGAGTTAATAACCTTAAATGCAAAGAAGAAATCCAACCTACACCCCTTGTCATGCACTCTGCAAGGCCTTCACGATTAAAGAGAATCTTAACATAAATAATGCAAGATCAATAATGTAATATAACAAATTTCACTTAAAATATTCATGGAGTTCTTTAAAAAAATAGAACTACAAATTGCAACTCAGACTAAGGCTTCTGAAGGGAAAGGAATACAATATACGGACGAGTCTGAATATCTCTCTGAAATGAATTTATAGAGAAATCTTCAACAGGCTTTTGCCTTTCTGGATCAGTGCAGCATTGCTCACTGC
This sequence comes from Nannospalax galili, assembly GCF_000622305.1. Classification (NCBI taxonomy): domain Eukaryota; kingdom Metazoa; phylum Chordata; class Mammalia; order Rodentia; family Spalacidae; genus Nannospalax; species Nannospalax galili. The sequence continues at coordinate 195,914 of NW_008349529.1, forward strand.
GATAGTACAAAATGCAGTGCTCCTAAAAATACTAGGATAATATACTGTGCTTGTCTCAGATATGGTAGATTTGTCTTCAAGAAATCTGTTGCAATCTTACAGGAGGTATCTTTTCTGTCATTCTTCAAATATAGTGACGTGATTTACTAATACAGTAAAATAGCTTCAGTATTGATCTAGAACCCAGATGGGTAATTTGATTTAGAACTTGCTTCCTCAGATACCGGCTTTAAGAAAAATAATTATCAAAAATGTTTGATTAAAAATGAAATTACCAACATAGCAATGAACCCAAAGGATTTTAATGAAGGGTGCTTCAAAAAGCATCTTAGAAGGAAAAAAATCACATTTTCCAAAATAGATTTAAAATTGATGCATCTCAATTGTTCTTAGTAAATAAATGACATAAATACAATTTCACATGTCAACATAAAAATTAGAAATATCTGAAAATTTATGAGCATAATTAAATCATTGAGAAAGTCTTCTGAGCATAGTAAATTTGATCTCATGATAGATCAACAAAATGTCTTTAAAATTTTTTAAATTAAATTTTACCTAAGCCTTGTCATATATCAATAAAACAAAATTCACTGTGGTCCTACAAATTAAAAAACCTAGACTGTGGTACATACAACACATACTAATGTTCCACATTGTGATTTTTCTTAGTAAAGTTGTTGCATGTACACTGATCCAAACACTGGGAAATTTATATGTCACATAAACTAAATGACTACAAATCCAAGGGCAAGATGCACAAATCATGGATAAACTAAGAATTCACCTAACAATAGTGCCTCTTTGTAACTCAGAAGAGGTGTGCTTTAGTCTGCCATACTAAGTTCTATATTAGAATGCAGGGCAGAGAGCACCTAAACAGTTATTTGACGAGCTGCATAAACATTCTGACTCATAGATCCTAAATGTGTAAAGCAAATCTGGATTATTTAATTGATCAAGATGAATCTCAAATGGTTTAGGAATCTTGTCACCTTTCCAAATAGAAAAAAACTATTAGTGAAAAATCAACTGAGTTTAGCTATCTAATAACTGTACGTTTTTATGTCAGTAACAAAGTTTTTAAAAAGTGACAAGCTAATTTTTAAAAATTTGGGCACTTTGAAATCTTAAAATTCAATAGAATTACCGACATTTTGTTGCTCAAAATGCAGTAAAATGAACCAAGTCCAAGCAGTTTGGCTATTGTTTGTACTTTCATATTTTATATTTAAGTTCGGTCCTATTCAATAGAAAAATATTTTATATTAATAAAATCATTCTGAACTATATTTTCGTGAAAGGAAATGCATACAATTTATGGGTAAAACCTACTAATATTCCAGGTATCATAAGAATCGATAAAACAGCAACACCTTGGTTTTTAGCATGGATTAAGCATGAACCATGTAAGATGTATCTGAGGTAGTGAGCTGATTGCAGCCAGACGACATGCAGACATGACACAGACACTCTGCTTCCACTGGGTAGCTTTCCATTCTGAACTTGAATTTTACAGATTTCAGGCCAAATTCCAGTATTACACCCTGCTATTATGTAAGCTAGGGTAAATCATGTTCCTCTTAAACCACAGTTTCATCATTTATGAAATAGTCACCCTGTAAGTCATTAGGATTAAGTGATACAATAGGAGAGTGCTTGGCTTGGTTTTCAGCATTGGCTTTAAGTCCTAGCACGTTATTATCATGAATGGACGTACGGAAAAGGCCTTTGCTTGTCCGTCTTCATCTCTAGGTGGTGAACTCATGGAAGATAGGGGAAATACTCTTTAAATCTCTTTGCCCCGATCACTTCCCCCAAATTCTTGACAAGGCCCCCGATACCTGAGCCTGTGGGGTATATTTATCTTTCAAACCATAACACCAGTCTAGGGTGATGTCAGCAGACCAGCTCTTTCCTCCCCTGCACTATTCTACCAGCACAAAGTCCATATGCCTGGGTGACCAGGAAGCATTCACTAAATTATCAATCAAAGTTAAAATACAATCATTTGCTGACAGAAATGGTTGGGTATTTCCTTAGACAGAGATGGGCACCTTAAAAATATTCATGTAAATTCAGTCTATTGTTTATTCCATGACTCAACATGGTTCAATCTTACACACTGCAGGGTTGATTCACACGGTACAGAGTTTTATTATTAAAATTTCCAACTGTAGCCAGGTGTGGTGGTACATGCCCTCCAGCAGGCAGAGATCTGTAAGTTCAAGGCCAGCCTGGTCTATATAGCGAGTTCCAGCCCAGCCAGGGCTACATAGTGAGATTCTGTCAGAATGAAAGAAGAAAGAAGGAAGGAAGGACACACTGCAGGGTTGATTCACACGGTACAGAGTTTTATTATTAAAATTTCCAACTGTAGCCAGGTGTGGTGGTACATGCCCTCCAGCAGGCAGAGATCTGTAAGTTCAAGGCCAGCCTGGTCTATATAGCGAGTTCCAGCCCAGCCAGGGCTACATAGTGAGATTCTGTCAGAATGAAAGAAGAAAGAAGGAAGGAAGGGAGCTCCAACCAGGGGGTTTTCACCTATAATGTGTAAGTCCACTAGTTGGAATTCTAACCCACCCCATGTGAAAAATTATATTTGTTTCTCTTTCTAAATCTACATATTAATTCAATAGGTTCTTATATGAACCTAACAAAAACTTTTTCTAAAAGCAAATAAAATTAGACTCTAACTCACAATTTAAAGATGTGGGATACTTAGAGTATAAAATATTTGAGGGAAAAATCTAGGCACAACATATTTTATTGAAAATAATAATTTTGTTCTGAGACACTTAGAGTATTCAAGAGAATAAATAGATATCATGCAAGGTATGGCAGATCAGCAAATACATCACAAATTCTCAATTCCTCTGTAATGGTAAAATTAGATCTTCAAATAGGACCAGTGTGAAATGTTTACTCCTTTACAGCTTTTGATATATTAAAAGATAATTATTAAACAAACGTTACTTTTTTCATGCAGGCTGACATTACTTTCTTTACCATATTACAAGAAAATCTTCACTGTTGAGTCCTATTTGCTAAACACTATTATGTCAGCTTCTTCAAAAAAAATGTTATACGTGATGCACACTGATGAATAATGCTCTCCTTCCAGGTGGTCAATCCAGAAAGTGAGAAATTATCTGCGATAGGTCCCTCACCATCCACCCATCCACCCATCCACCAGGAAATCTGGGTCCTACAGACTATACTCCATAAATATCTCGGGGACTCCCTCTTCTTTCCTACTCTGGTTCCCACTGCTCTGATGCAGAGCAGTGTATTCCTCTCTTATAACTCCTCAACTATAGCCAGTGATCCTTCTAGCTTACAAACTAAAAAGTTCTCCATTATTTTCCATTGCCAAGGTCACAACAATGCAGTCTTCAGCAAGGTACATGGGGCTGTTCATGATCCGATTCCCAGGCTAACTTCACACCTGGCTCTGATATATCAAACAGTAGTTGCTACATTACTTGAACTTTCTAGAACTTGTCATGTGGTCAGACAGTGCTCCTGCTGCCGCCACAGTCACTATTTAATGAGCTGCCAAGCTCCTGTCTGTCATTGGATCCTCCTTAAGCATATTTCTACAACCTTGTAATTGCAGTTTAATTTGTGTATATGTGTGTGTGTCAGCCTATCTGTCTCCCCTCTAGATAAAGCAAACAGTGGGTAGGAACAGTTCTTTTCTTCTTCATTGCTCCCACGTTAAAAGGTTTTCCCAGGATAAGGTAGACAGCCAGGCTGACAGCCAGGTTGAATAAATGAAGGCTTCTCTGTTTTACCTATCCCTAAAACTGATGCTGTGCAGAGCTGAGGCAGAAAATTCTGCAAACATCAAAACACATAACAAAGTGGGTGTAAGACACAGTGACAAAGACGCAGATTAAGACGCTGGGATTGCTGCTGTCTCCCCTTCCCTTCCTCTCTTTTCTTGAGTTCTCACTAACTCTTCAGCAGGAAATTTGATGAAGAAAATTTGGATCTAGAAATTTAGGAAGTTGCAACTATTGGAATAATTTAAGAGATGGTCACCCCAGAGGAAAATTTAGCTAGACTAGCCAGTCTCTGGGTATTCCTCTGACGGAAAAGAACAACGCTTACCCAGTGTGAAATTTTAACCTGTCATCTAAATATCCTCTAATCGATGATACTTTCTAGAGTTATTTGTACCCATTCCTGTGAAGTAGAACTTGCTCAGACTGATATATCTAGGTTTACTCTAAGTTTACAGTAATTTCCCTATGAAAAATGAAACAGACTTTATTTTTTGTGTCAGTTCCTCTATTTAAAATAATTATAATCCTTTCCCTTTCTGTGTTAGGAAGATGAAATGGGAAAAAGAAGTAAAACTACTTTGAAGTGTAAAAAGGAAGCATAAAAATCAAACACTTTTTTTTTTTTTTTGTCTTTTTGAGACAGGGTCTCCTTGTAGCCCCAGCTGTCCTGGAACTCACTATGTAGACCAGGCTGGCCTCGAACTCACAAAGATCCACTTGCCTCTGCCTCCTGAGTGCTGGGTTTAAAGATGTGTACCACCACGCCCGGCAAAAATCAAACAAATCAAATTTTAATTTATTAATTTAATTCCAAGCCTACGTAAATATACTTCAATTGTATTTTTCCTTTGTTGAGTGTAAATGGTTTGAGGAAACAGAGCTTTTCATCAGAAGAGAAGCTATTCTGATGTTCTGATGATTGATTTCCTTACCTGAATACTTATTCCAGGCTCCTGGGAACTGACTGGTGTCCAGACCACTGTAAATGGGAATCAAGGATCCAGGAGAAAGCTCTGAGAATCTTAAAGTAAAGATTCCCAGGGGAAGTTGTAATCCACCAAGTAGAATACTACCATTTAAGGCCTAGTATCCCCTCAAAAGGTTCTCTTCAAAGGAAAGGCATGTGTTAAAATGACACATATTTAGGTCTCTGAGGGACTAAATTAAAACCCAGAGGTCTCATTTACTCTGGGACTCTGTGTCCAGGAGCACCGCCCTGGGTGATGGTTTAGAAGTGAAAGCCTAAAGGTCTAGATTTCACCTCTTGACATACTTTTATGCTTTTGATAGCATCACAAGTCCCACACTCCTCAACTCTCAAGACAGAAAAGTCAAGCCGGTTGGCAGTATTCTAATTCCAGTGCTTCTTTTTAAAAAAATATTTTATTTATTATTTTTATGTATATGCGTGTAACTGCCTGCATGTAGGTAAGTGCAACCGTGTCATGCAATGCCTGTGGAGGACAGAAGAGACTGTTGGATCCCCTGGAACTGTAGTTACGGACAGTTGTTAGCTGCCATGTGGGTGCTGGGATTCGAACTCAGGTCTTCTGCGAGAACAGTGTTCTTATCCACTGAGTCATCCAGCCCCCTAATTCCAGTCTCCCCTTCTCAATTCTTTTGCAAGAAAACACAAAGCCTAGGCAGGAATTTGACTGAGTTATAAGAACATAGTTGCTATTTAAGATTCAAAATGGTCTCTGTTACCCCAGAAAGAACAGTCCAGTAAGTTACAGATCATAAATATTTACAGCAACCTGTTCTGATTCCTAGACAACTCGTCACAGAAAATGATTTTGTCTTGAATTTTGTAATTTTGTAGACAGAGGGCAGTATGTACAAGCCAACAGTATAAGCAAAAGTCTGCGTATCAAATTTACAGGAAATACTTTATTTGGGCTATTGTCCTGTAGTGGCCATTTTAAACCTCAAAACATCATTTAGTCATTTATAGAGACCTGGAATTCACTTGCTGTAAAATAAAAATAGGTCACTATGTGGCTCAAGGAGGTGTTTATTGCCTGATTTCTGAAAATGTATGCCTCTGATGTCACCATGGCTTTGGAAAGAGCGAGCACACAGATGTGACAACGAGCAGAGTGCCAGAGAGCTCAGTAGTTAAAAATGATAACTGATCTCGCCATGCTGTCATTATGTAAATGCAGAAGTGTTTGCCAAAGTGATTTATATTAGTGAACTGAAAGAGAATTGAATATATAACTCTCAGTAGATTATTCTGAAACTCTCTATGGCTGTCTATGTCTTAAAATGGTGATACATATTGAAAAGCAACTACATTGTTCTTTTCTTTAAATGTAAATGATATTGCACTGGAGTTGAACAAACATGAAATTGACAGACAAAATTAAGTTAGTGGAGTTTAAAAGATACTGCCTTTAAATATTCTTGGGTATTCTAGAAGAGGTCTCTGTCCTAGTTTTGTGTTTTAGAAGGCAACTACTTAGTAGTGTGTGTCTAGAAGATAACCAATGATTAGTTCTCTGTTTAGGAGATAACAGGTAAATGGTACACCCTGTTTCCTGGAACAGTATGTTCTTAGCACAGGAGTACTGTTCAAATCAGTGTTATACCAGGTCATCACTACACAGTTTCCATGGAGATAGTTCTCTGGCACTATACATTTGTGATTGCCCTTCAATTTCTTTTAAATCCCCTAAGTAGTTTCCAGCTGTAGATCCTTCCCACTGCTACTAACAAAATGGCTAGCAGTCCTTCCAGGCCACAGTGATGCAGTTAATACTCAAGGACTCTTACCACCCTGAATGTCCATTGATTCTGAGTCATATGAACTACCATCACTGGAAAAAGAAGATGAGGGAACTCCTGATGAGATAATTACAGAGATTTTTATTTTTTATTTTCACCAATTTATTGAGCCTAAATATTTATTCCAATTCTACTATTTCATAGGGTGAGACGAAATAGTAGCCAAGCTTCTTTTTTTCTAACAAAAGGTCTGTAATTAGTAATAAAGTTCAAAACTTCTTAAGCTATTTCTCTGAAGTTAAATTCCACACTGGTGCTTCAACAACAGGTATTTCGATAAGTAAGTTCAGGAACTGGTAGGATAAACACACCCAAACAGGTTTCCCTCCTGTAGAAATATGTACTTCTGACCTTCACATCCACAGAGAAGGAAGATGCACATATAAATTGTGATCTTTTCTTATACAGTGCCCTAGATCTATAAAGCATGACAATATAACTGATTGTCCAATTAGGAAATTTTCCAGAATGAAAGGAGGTGCCACTAATACTTCTCACTAAACAAGAGGCATGCTGGGACTCTCTGGGATGAATTTATGGTCTTCATATAGAGGCATAAAACAAAGCAAACACTTTGAGAGCTAAGATAATAGAAAGACAGTCTTAGCACTGATTTTCCAAACTTGAAGGCAATGTGTGAAAGAAGTTTTCCGTCATGAAAACAAACCTATGGCAGTTAGATCCACCTAAAATCATCAGGGCTTCTTTGGAAGATGTGAGCTCTCTCTTCCCTCCCTAGGGACAGGTGATAATCTGTGGTAAAAGCAATATGAATTAGAAATAAGTGACTTGCAGGAACCATCATGGTCCCATGATGTGACTTAATAGGGAACCTACTGCAAAGAAATATGACTGTTTCAAGATAGAAATTAAAATGCCTAGTAATCTCACCTTTCCTATTCACTGTTTTATCATAGGCACTACCAACAAATGAAATACCAGCAAGCTTCAGCAACAGAGTTTCACGTAAGTTAAACCCCACAGGATAATACTTTGCCATAGAGCATTACTTTCTGAAGATGGTTTTCCATCTATAAAAAATTAATGCTCAGGGCAGTGATGGGAGAATTAAAGAAACAGAAGGTTAGGTTCAGACCTAAGTAGATTCAAGAGACAAAGGAAAGACAGAGTGGTAAGAACCTTGTAGGTCATTTAAGTTCAGTCTGTTCATTTCGTGAAAGGACACAGGCCTCTGGATTTAAAGGCTCTTACCTAATTCCACACTATAAATTAAGCACAAAGTTGAAATCATAGCCTAGGTTTGAATCTGAACGGGATATATACAGAAATTCAAAATTCTTATACTGGAGCTGGAGAGATGGCTCAGCAGTTAAGAGCACTGGCTGCTCTTGCAGGGGACCTGGGTTCATTTCCCAGCACCCAAATGGCAGCTAATAACCATTCATAATTCCAGTTCCAGGGGATCCAGCACCCTCTTCTGACCTCTGTGGGCACTGCCCATACATGGTGCACTTACATACATACAAGCAAAACACTCATACACAAAAAATAAAAATATTTAAAAATTATTTTACTGTGCCTGCTTTGGCAGCACATATACTAAAATTGGAATAATACAGAGAAGATTAGCAACGGCCCCTGTGCAAGGATGACACGCAAATTCATGAAGTGTTCCATATTTTTAACAGCAGTTTAAAAACTCAAAAAATTATCTTACCTATTCTCACATAAGAAAAGCCAAAATAAATGATTTAATTATTACATGTTTAAATGTTGGGCTATCTCATTTTAACCAAATAGACAGCTATATATGTCGTTCCTGGAATAACTCTCCAATTCTTCTATTTCTTGGAAAGGGAATTTCAAACAACAAAAATAGTGAAAGTGTTTCTGATAATCTAATGATGCTCAATGGGAGTGCTTGTCACAGTGATGATCTACAGTAATATAAAGCCACAGTAGTTCATTTCACAGGCAAGATAAGACGGTAGATGATATGACACATACATTGGGTAACAAGAACAAAAGCACCTCCACTGTGTTTGCCTGTCTCCTACAAAAGTTTCTGTTTTGCCAAGCTGTTTCTGATAGTTCATGACACTGAAGCACTTTCATAGAGAAAAATAAGAATGAAAACAAAGGAGAAAATTCTCAGAAAATCATGCACCAATAGATCTACATGTCCTCAGTCCTTTACTCACTCTAAACCAAGTTACTGGGGCAACAGGCTTGAGAATGCAAAAACGGAGTTTTGTATACACACACACACACACACACACACACACACACACACAGCTTCACCTTGGAATTTTCTGAGATACTATCAAACGACACACAATGAAGGTTGTCTCAGCAAAAAAATCTTGCTGCATAGCAAGATGGAAGGCACATACTGAATTAAAAACGGAGTTAGCATTAGTACCAGGAATTCATAGAGGATAATTTCACATAATCAGTAGCTACCAATTTTGAGAATCATTTTGCAAACACACATATGATGAATAAAACACAGTGGTTGAATGAAGTGAGCATTTCTTTCATTAGTTGATGAATAACAGATTAAGCTGCAAAGCAGTAAGAGAAACAATGGATTAGGAAATAAAAACAAAATAAGCACATAAATGGTGTTTTGCAGAAATGGTAGCATAGAAGAGCACCACGCCCCCATGTCAGAACCCCTTGACATTCTGCCAGTTGTCAGTGATTGTTTGGGAGTTGAGCTAGTCCACAACTCTATTTAGAAGACTGAGAATTCATAGTAGGATAGTGTGAGATGGTTTCCATGTAGTTCTGCTAAGTTGGAAATCCTTTCTGGAAATTCAGTTCTGGGCCTCCCGCAGTGAGGTTTCTGACATCTCAGCAGGGTGCTGGCAATCAGTTCTTGATGCAAATCAACACACTTTAGCAGCCTGCCTCTATGACAGCTCCATGAAGGGGAGCAGATGGGCGTGTCATTGGTACCCATGGGAACACAGCATGAGCGATGGTGGCTTTTTCCAGTCAAAGCTGGGGAAGAGGGGCTCGGAGGTGAGGTGAGACTACCTAGCCAATGAATTTAGGAGCCAGCATGCTATCTTTTATCAGTTTTTTTCTCCTGCTGGGCTGATGTGGAAGTCATATGTAGAGATGATGGTACTACAAGGTGGAAGCAGCCTGGTCATATGTTAGCACGGGGAGAATGGTCGCCCTGGGCTCTCATGCAGCATGCACTAGCATGGCAAAACCAGGATGAACATGTGTGTGAACCACAGATAAGCAGAGTACTGCACGTCATAAAATCAAGGTGTTTATCTCACCCCTGGAGAACACAATGGACAGTGCTGCAGCTTAAAGTTACCCAACTATTGACTTGTGCTTGGAATAATATGATCTCTATGCACTTGAAGAAACTGCTAAACTTTTTGCCTAGGAAGACTGTTAAACTGTGAAAGCTAACAAAGGCCATAAGAAAGCTATTATATTAATTTGTTTTACTCTCGGAAAATGTTGACGATTTTGCCAAATCTAGTAACTAGAGTTCTCTAACTGCAAAGTAATCAGAAAGTCCAGAGGAGTAAGAGGGCACATCATAATCAGTAAGGTCTCTTCCGCAGGGAAGGCTGCCAACATTATTAGAAACTCTCTAATGCTAATAACATTAATTAACAGTCCTCTATTTTAATACAAAACTGCATCATGACTAGTATTTCTGTGCTACAAACTATATCTGGAGGTATGACCAATTTTAAAAGCTTAAGTACCTATTTATAATTGATCTGACTTCTAACCACCAATAAAGCAGGTTGTCATGAGACTATAATATTTTATGCCCATGGAGGCCCTAAAGTATAGTGTGATCACATACAGAAAGCATACTCTGTTGAGCAGAGTATTTTTAGCATAGTTCTCAAAGCATCACTGAGCTGGAAGAATCTGAGGTAGTAAGTAAAGTTAACCACCATCTTCATTTTGTCCATCAAGTAAGATCGGCTGGACCCTTGATAAAAGTGACTCCAGTTATCAGGAGCAAGAGCAGATTTCCTGCAGTGTGACCCAATTTGCCCTTCAAGATATTAACTGATACAGCCAGACCACTTACTTCTTAAACACATGCAGTAAGTAGTTCAGGTAACTGACAGAACCAGTTATATGTGATAGCATAAAATGGAAAGATCACTCTTTCTAAACACTACAAGCATAGTTTTCAGACATATAGCTCAGAATCTCTCTCTATCTCTATATCTATCTATCTATCTATCTATCTATCTATCTATCTATCTATCTATCTTCTTTATTCGATAGTCCAAATTAGATGATTCTACATACTTGTTGCCAGACTGCAAGCACGTGGGTATCAAGGGAAAACCTGTCCATTCCTAATGGAAGGAAGAATGAAACAATGTTACGAAGGTTCCTACACACCAGCACAAGATCTGAATGCTTTCTTTGCCTGTGACTTTGTAACACCTCTCAGTGGAACAGGTAGAGGCACTCTGCCTCTCTGACTTCGGCCTGGGACTCTTGTCCACTAATGAAAAGACAGTGAGGTGAGGCCTCAAAGGCTGCTGGGCTTTGACTCAGTCCTCTTCCTCTTCTGCTGTTTTCCAAGAAGGGAACTTGAGCTGATCAGCTGCTAGTGCTCAGTGAAAGACACGTGGAACAAAGCTGAAGCCAACCAGCATCTTAAAGGGGGCTGGCCCAACCCTCCCAGCAGCCCTGAGTGGAGGCACTGCGAGGACTGAATGAAGGAGACGACTGCAGGGCTATCTATTATGTTGCATTAATGGAGCAAATCTAACTGATAAAAACCGGACAACAAAGAAACAGTCTTTCCATTTTATTTTCCAAACCATTGCCAAGTCGCCTCTTTTTGTTTTTTAAAACACAGTCTCTCAAAAAGAGGTAGAAAAGGAACAGAAATACAGAAATGAGGGAACAGTAGACATGAGTATCTATCGATAAAATGAAATCGATGGAGTGAATTTGTCAATATGCATAAAAATTCTGAGGAGCTGAGGATATTTTCGAAGAAGTCTGGAAAATTCTATACAGAGAGAAGAGGTAAGCTTGCCTAACAACACAACATGGTAAGAAGAAGGTGCTGCCCTCGATGACATAAAATAAGTCCTTGAGTTCAGAAAGATTAATAAATACTTATTGGTGTTAATATGATTTTATAGACAAGAAATGACACTCAAGAGAAAACATTACAATATACATACTGTAAAGAGAAAAGAGCCATGTTGGAGGTATTGTGTTATTAAAATAAAGAAAAATGACTTAGACTTTAACGTTATCTGTATTCTATAGCTAAAAGAAAGTAGAAAAGGAGAGACGACTCAGTGGGCAAAGTTCTTGCTGCAAAAGTATAAAGGCCTAAGTTCAGATCTTTAGCACATACACACATGTGCAGCAGGTATGGTAGCCTATCTGTAATCCCAGCGCTTTGTAACTGGAAACAAGGGACCCTTCAGGCAAACTGGCTGGCCAGGCTATCCAAATCGGCAAACTCTGGATTCAAGTGGGAAACCTTGCCTCAATATATAAGGTAGAAAGCAATTGAGGAAAACACTCGAAATCAATCTCTGGCCTCCACATGCTTGTGAAGAGACATGCATATACAACCACACATGTGGACCCACACACATGTGAACACACATATGCACACACTTAGATATGCAAAAAAATTAAAGAATTCTCAAGCTACTTTAAATTTTTAGGATTAGCTGTGGTTGTAGGGCACAAGTAATGCTAGTTCATAAGGCTTAAATGCCATGATTTCTTCTTTCTTTTTTTAAAAAATATTTTATTATTTTTATTTTATGTGTATGTATGTATTGCCTGCATGTATGTAAGCGCACCTGTGTCGTGCAATGCCCATGGATAGAAGAGACTGCTGGATCCCCTGGAACTGGAGCTATGGACAGTTGTTGGCTGCCATGTGGGTTCTGAGATTCGAACCCAGGTCTTCTGTAAGAACAGTCAGTGTTCTTAACCACTGAGCTATCTCTCCAGCACTGATTTCTTCTTTCTTATAAAAGTGTTTAGAGTCATTGTGTTTAGAGGCTATAAATGCATGACTGGAAGTGTTCATCATAGCATTACAAGCCCTTCTGTCTTATTGGTCAACAACTCCCTCCTTAAGCTCTAAAGTGTTTTGCTGGTACCAAATCAATTTTTTGCTGGTACCAAGCAATCAATTTTATATTAAGGAAAGAGAAGAGAGAAGAGAGAAAAAGACAAAGATGATGCACTTAGCAAAGGTACTTTCCAAACACTGTGAGTGATATGTGTCTGTTTTATGCAGGAAGAACACAGATTCACCTGTAGCTTTAAGGTAATGTACTGAAGTTAAGAAGGGGGGAAGAATTTGGTTATTCAGGAAAGAATAGGTGAACAAAAAGTGAATACTTGTTATGTGCCTGGCACTAGGCTGTGAACTTGACATTACTTACTTCAATTTCTTTTATAAAAACAAATCTAGAGCTGAGAGTGGTGGCATACACCTTTAATCCCAGCACTTGGAGGCAGAGGCAGGCAGATCTCTGTGAGTTCAAGGCCAGCCTGGTCTACATAGTGAGTTCCAGGACAACTGGAGCTACAGGAAGACCCTGTCTCAAAAAGACAAAAAAAAAATTAGAAAGAGGGACAAGGGCATTTTCCAGTTTAAAGAAGAATGGAAACTTGAAGTAGGTAATTAATTTGGTCATGTATAAAAGATGGTCACAGTGATGGAAAGAGACCATGATACAAACTCAAGTCTCCAACTGTAAGACGAACCATGGCTGTGTTGAAGCACATAGCTTAGGAAGCATTACACATTCTGGAGACAGACACTTCTATTTGCTCACAGTTCCTCTCTGTCCTGTCTTTTTCTATCTAATATAAATATTCAAAAATTCTACCTCAAGTTAATCATAGGTGGTATGGCAGACTGACTCATGATAATGACTGTATACTGTAGAATAACTGAACGAACTGTAAAATTATTACATTTTTTTCCTTTTGTTTCTTTGAGACAGGGTCTCCCTGAAGCCTCAGCTGGCCTGGACCTCAACTTCATAGACCAGGTGGGCCTCAATCTCACAGAAATCCTTCAGCCTCTGTCTCCCTCCATAGTGCTTGGATGAAAGGCATGTGCCACCACACCCAGCTTTAATCCAATTTTCAGTCTGTTTATACCACGATAATAATTTTTCTTTTGCAATTACACGAATATTTCTCAGCATATATAATTCCATCATTCTGAATTTCTATGAAAAAATATCATCTATCACTAATGGGCTAGTAGTGGTTTTAAAAACACTGGAAACTATTTCATAAAAAGCTATGATTACAACCATACAGCTACATAGTGTAATTTATTGAAGCATTCCAGGAGTAGGGATGACTGGAAAACACATCCTTTATTGTTTAAGATTATATTTATAATTTGTTACTAACTGAAAGATTAATAGCACTCTCCTAGGTTTATAAAGGTTATAATTATCTGTCTCAAAAGGCTCACATTTCAAAATCATATGTGAATTATGCATCCCTTTCTTCAAAGTTGGTCAGTCAGGGGCTGGAGAGATGGCTCAGGGGTTAAGAGCACTGACTGCTCTTGCAGAGGACCCGGGTCGGATTCCCAGCACCCACATAGCGGCTATGAACCATCTTTAACTCCAGTTCCAGGGGAATCTGAAGCCCTCTTCTGACCTCCGCAGCATTGCACGACACAGGTGAACTCACATACATGCAGACAATACACTCATACACATAAAATAAAAATAATAAATAAAATATTTTTTAAAAGTTGGTCAGTCAAAGGAGACACAAGTTGCTAATCTAAAATATGCTTATTCTATACTCAGAGCCTAACTGGACACTAGTCCAAGAATAGATTGTTGGGAGAGACATCTACAAAGAAGACCCTTACCTCACATATGTTTTTTTTCCATGCCAGTTGTGTGGGGCAAGGGCCAGAACACAGATCTGAGCTAGAATGCAAGGGGGTGAACTACTTATTTCTAATTTGCATATATATGCATATACTTAATCTCCCTACCTCTCTGCCTTTGATCACTCTGTCACTGAAAATTTAATGTAGTGTGTCAACATAGTATATATGCTCCTGTTGGTAAGAAAAGACACTAAGCAAGCATGGAAAGTGTACTTATTTAATCATTAAAATTAAAAGCACTTTTACCCTGTTGATTAAGTAGCAAAGGCAGGCTGTAAGCTTCCTCCTCTAACTTTAAATTAATAAGGGCCTAGAAGACTTCCTAGAAGCATGCTTATTCTCAGGGAGATCTCATCAGATATTGTCTCTGCTGGTACATTTCATTATTTTACAGAGAACCACTGGACTGCCAAAGTAGAAATGAAGAGATTTCTAAATTGGAGCAAAACAGAAGGAAACAAGGTATAAAACTAAAAGAGGTCTTTGTCATAACTATCCTTAAAAAGATTAAAATGAGAAGCACTTTGGAAGTGTCATTATTATGGAACATTGACCCCCCCAAGAGCTAGTTCATGTCATAAAAATTATTTTTTGACCTTTGTTATTTTACATGATGCAAAAGTAGTGTTAAGGATCATTGGGTGAAAGTGCTGAAACTGGAATGTTTTGAGAGAGGAATATTCACTGATACAATGTTGTCCAGCACAACCATTTATAAAATACTTGCCTTATTTAATTATTTGAATCTATATAAATACAGTGAGAAAACGACTCCCTAAGAGTTCCCTGGAATAAACAAATACATGACAGATCAGTATTGGGGTTAAGTTCTATGGTAGACAAGAAGAGAATTAGGTCATAACGATGAAATTAAAAGCTAGGTGAAGGATTGCACAACTCTGACATACTTTTGAATGTACTCTGAAAAATTGTTAAAATTAAGTTCCATAGTACATATACCACAATTTCTAAATATCTTGAAAGGATTCTTCATGTTGAGCGATTCCAACAGATGAATCTATTTGTATTAGTTCATGCAATATGTTGTGGACCTGACAACTTTTCAGGTTATCTGCACCATATTTAAAGTTTGTGAGAAACTGTGAGAATTGCTATATTAAAGAAATATTCCCTTCGGAGTTGGCATCATATCCAAATGCTAAAAATCAAATAATTTAAAACACTAAAGTCACATGAAAATGATAATTACAGAACATCTTGGTGAGTCAGAGAACTCATTAGGGTACCTTTTGTCATGATGAAGAGTAATTTTGCTATCAACTGGAAAAAGTTACAACCCTCTGACTATTATATGCTGAATGTTTAAGTTGTCATCTCTCTGTATCCAGGATTCCCTGAAGAGACCAAAATCTTTGGATGCCTGAAGACCCTATACAAAATGGTATAGTGGTTTCTTAGAACCCAAGCACATTTTCCCATATACTTTAAGACATCTCTAGCTCACAGTGTTTTTTTTTTAATATTTTGTTTTATGTGTATGAGTGTTTTGCCTGCATGTATGTAAGTGTGCCAGCATAGTGCAATGGCCGTGGTGGTCAGAAGAAGGCAGCGGATTCCCTGGAACAGAAGTTACAGACAGTTGTTGGCCACCATATGGGTCCTGGGGGTTGAACCTGGGTCCTCTGTAAGTTCAGTCAGTGCTCTTAACTGATGAGCTATCTCTCCAGCCCCTACACAGTTTCTTAAATAAAAATGTATTTTTTTTTTATTTTATGTGTATGAGTTTATTGTCTGCATGTATATAAGTGCACCCATGTCATGTAATGCCCATTGAGGTCAGAAGAGGGCATTGGATACCCTGAAACTGGAGTTACAGATGGTTGTTAGCTGCCATGTGGGTGCTGGAAATCAAACCCGGGTCCTCTGCAAGAGCAACCAGTGCTTTAAACAACTGAGCCATCCCTCCAGCTCCTAGTTCACAGTTTCTTAAATCATGCATCACAAACCTATACAGGGGCCCACAAAATTTGGCAACAATAAAAGGTTTCTGCATATGCAAAGAAGAAAAATTAATTCAAAATTAAACATGTAAGGAATCCAAGATGTGTCTGGCAGTGCTCACCCATGCTACATTACATGACTTCACTGTGGCCTTGGTTCTAAACATACAACATGTTTGCTTGGTGTCACACCACAGAATGCTAACGAATGCTGCCTGAAACACCTTTGCTAGGACTCAAGGCTCTGTATTATAAATTGTCATGTTTTTGTTGTACATGGAATGTTTCTTGCTGTTTCATAATTATAGAGGTTTAATTAACAGAAAACAGAGACTTTTAATATTTTTCTACCATTAATCCGTAGCAAGTATATATCAAATTAGCACATATTTTGCATTAGTTGCTTCCCTGTTGCTATAATAAGATACCATGACCAAGGCAAACTATAGAAGGAAGAGTTTATTTGGGCTTATCGTTCCAGAGGAATGAGTCCACCGTGGCACATGGTGGGGTCATCACAGTAGATGCTACTGGAACAGAAAGCTGAGTGCTCATGCCTTTAGTCATTCACAGGAAGCAGAGAGAGCAAGTTACAAGTGGGCAAGACTGTGAATTCTAAAAGCTGGCTCCCAGTGACCTGCTTCCTCCAGCAAGGCTGTACTTCTTAAAAACCTCCCAAAACAGCGCCACCAACTGGAGACAAAGTGTTCGAACATTCGGAGCCTATAGAGGAACCTTTCATTCAAACCACCACATATTTGGATTCGATTGTGTTAGAATGCCTCATTTTTAAAACTGAAGCTTGAATTGATGACTTGAGTTTCTTAAAAATTGATACGGGAATTTTGGCTTGGGATTGGGACAGAATTTCCAACACTCTCTAAAATGGCCCTACAATTGGTTCTGCCATTTGCCCCACACATTTCTGTGACGCGGCACCTCAGCATTGATAATTACAAAGCAAAAATATCAATCAAATCCCCCAAATGCTGAAGACGATCCACATCCTACAACATCGAATATTCAGCCAAGGTTAACACTTTACGTAAGAATAATGAAGAGCATCACTTTTATAAGTACACAAACTTGCTTCATCTTTAATGAGTGATAAAATTATACAAAAGTTGTTTTAAAATAAAATTGTTTAGGATTTACTATCAGTAAGCGTTTGATTTATACCCGTTTTATACCCCTATACACTCAGGATTGTATATAATAATTCTCAGACGAGAGGGTGTCACCAATGGAAAAGTTGAAGAAGCCTTGCATTAGCTTACAACTAATTAAGTGTAAATGCACTCTAAATGGTTGTTATACTACATTGTTTAAAGAAAAACCATTAGGAAACAAAGTCTGTATGTATCAGTACAAATAAAGGGTATTTTTCCTAGATATTTTTAGTATATGGCTGGTTGACTCCACTGATACCACACCTCACAGAAAAGAGAACAGAACTTCATTTATGGTTGGGAAATAGTACAATGTCGAGAAAGTATAAATGTGTTTATAATTTCAAAATAATAGTCAGTCGCAGCAAAGAAAGCTAATTGCTAAGCCAATATCCCTTCTCTCCTTCCTTAAAACAGACCACTGATGTTTCAGAGGATGGCAATACACTTAGCTGATAAACTATGTATTTCCTACATGTCTAAGTTCTGGTCAAGGAGAGGCACATTAATATTTTTGGATTGGACTTCTAGGGATGGATAGCGCCTTCAAACAGAGGGCTGAGAGCTAGGATGTGAGTCTTCCCCTTGCCTTTATTCCTACTAGGAACTTTGATGAGATGTCTTCTGCTCAGGCATCTCCACTGGGGCCCCGAGCAACAACTACATGTTAAGGATGTCCAACAGGAAAAGCAGAGGGCGCCTGGATCCCACTGGAGACTGTGACAACAGCATATGTGGACCACAAACCCTGAAGTTCTCATCATAGGAGAGAAACCATCAAGTAGTTTTTTTTTTCAAAGCCACCATATTTCAGTCTTTATAATTAATAGCTGTATACAGTTTCTAATCTATTCATCAGGTAAAGAAAGGGGAAATCGGACAGATATGACATTTCCTGAAATACGTGAATCCTCTTCAAACTTCAACCAGAATGTCTTGCAGGATTTTTAACCTCATTGTGCAACACATGAAAGTTTTATTCTGAGGGAAATCAAAGGAGAAAGAGGAGCTCCTTCCTGACATTTCTGAGGTAAGTCTGCTGAAAGCCAAGGCGCCATCACCACAGGGCATCATTGGAAACACAGATGCTTATTGCTTTTTACCAGGACAGAGGTGGTTTTCTATATAAGCTGCAAGTCGAAGAGCACAAAGGAAGCATGCAGCCCACACAGCAAAAGCAGCAGGACTCAAAGTTGCTTGCTTTGTAAATCCTGAGATCTGAATGGCGTAAAGGTTGGGTTCTCAGAGGTCTAGTATAATAAAATCCCTACTTTAATTACAGCAGCATACTTAAAATGCTGCCATTAAGGTTGTGTCAGCAATTACTTTTTTACAACTTTATTTTCTAGAGAATAATAAAAAAGTGTTTGGGACTAATACCTTGGGCTGAAACTAGGCACTCAGCTCTCAATTCACAGGCTTTTCTTTGCTTCTGACGAACTGGGAGGGAGTCTGCTTCCTCAAAATTGTGAAAGAGAAAATACTACATGAACAGACCTCCAAATGGCTTTGCCTTTGATTGTCTGAAATTCAGGTTTGTGAACTGCCAGGGACGATCACTGCCGTCACATTTCAGAGAAATTTGGTTTCTATGGTAACAACAGCTAAAATGATTAGTGTCTAAAAATTAAAATCACCTCCCTGAACTATACTTTAAAGAGACAAATCAGAGCAAGATGAAAAGTATTCCTTTTCTCAGTACACAGAGCTATGATGGAATGAGGTGTGAGGAGTAAAGTAAGCAAGAGCCTTACAGATGCAATGGACTTCAGTCAGAGCGAGGAAAGCAATTCTCAAAGCAGAATTCTCCATTGGTGGATGGGAGCAAACATTCAAGTTTTATAAACGGTAGAAAGAGGGAGCGAGGGAGATCGCCCAGCTGGTTAAGTGTCTGCTACACAAGCATGAGGAGCTGAGTTTGTTCCCCTCCCCCGCACTGTGTAATCCAAGCATGGTAGCACACACGTGTAATCCCAGCGCTGTAGAGGTGGAGACAGAAAGATCCTTTGGGCTTGCAGGCTAGGTAGTCTTGCTGAACCTGCGAACCCCAGGTTCAGGGAGACACTGTCTCAAAAAACAACGGGGAGAATGATAGAGGAAAACACCTAATGTTGACTTTCGGGCTCCACACTCATGCATATACATCGACATATACACACATGCACGTGAACATGCACACACATAAATAAATGGTAAAAAGAAACAATGAACAGGTATAATTAGAAGATTTGTTTTTAGAACAAGTATCACTCAAAAAACTGAGGTTTAAAATGAGTTATTGTATGTTAAAACTACTATATGTATGTATAATCACTTACAGTGATAATTATTGAGCTTTAACTGTGGACAGCCCTTTTGATAATGTTTTTATGCCGACAAGCTCACTAAACACTAGTGACAGTGTATGAAGTAGGCAGTTTGATTATTTCACTTCACAGGAGTGAAGATGGGGTAAAAAAATGTTCAAATGTCCTCAGAGCAAGTCTGGGTAATAAATGAATGGAGTTTCCTTCCTTCATGCCAAGACTATTTAAAGGAGGATGTGTATAAATCCACTGAATAGTAATTCTTACTCAACAGACTTCCATGGTTTATGAAAGAGGGACAGACAGAGTTTAAGATACATGAACGCAAAGCAAAATGTTTGCAATGTTGAAAGAAAGGGTGAGAATTTTCTGAGGCACTGACAAAAGACTGAAAAGGAGAAAGATATTTCGGAGTAAAGCTCAGTTAGGAACAACATCAATAGAAGGGACTGTGAAGTCAGTGATGCTCTCAGTAGCCCAGCTGCACGGATGACAGGAGAGTTTGGAAGGATAACAAGCCCACAGCCCAGACACAAAATTCTGACTTGCTCCATACTGCCCGGAATCATTCTAAGACACCTTTATGTCAAAAGGGAAAATCTGGCAGGAGGAGGGGAAAGAGGAGAGGCAACAAGAGAGGAGAGAATTTGAGAAGAAAGGTGGCAGGAAGGGACAGGCAGAGGAAGGTGTCAAGGGAGAGAAGCCATCAAGAGCTGTCTGAGAAAACAGGCTGAAGAAGGGCAATGGATCACAGGTGGCGGGACTTCGGGTCCAAAAGCTGCCATTGCCATGGCAAATTGTCTCATAACTGCTTCCCAGCCTTTCCAGCAAGACTCTGTCCCAGAGGGAAGATGTGATGCCACCAGACTGCAGGCTCTTTCCTCTTCTTCCCTGGCTGGTAAGCAAAGATGGCCCAGGGGGGTCTCTCACAGTGAAAGGGAGTGATGCAGAGATAGAGGTGTGAGGGAGGCGGCACCCAGGAAGAGCGCTCAAGAGGTGAACCTGCATTTCAGGCATCAGAATTGATACTTCTGCGATGCTAAAAGTCACTGAAAAATTACATGAAATTTTTAGAGATGCTGGGAAAGAGGTTTGCTAAGTAGATAAATTGGTGTCATAAAGATGCATACTGGCATCTGACAAGATCCATTACGGCACTTCCTGAAAGAGAAAGTCTTCAAATTGAACCACATCAGTGCTTGCTTTGGCATGCAGTTACTTTTAAAGCTTTTCTTTTCTTCTGCCTTGTGTTAGAACACAAACATCCTAAAATCCACTGGGCTATGCAGACTGACAACAGTTCATCAGGGATTCTCAGGTTCAGCTGCAAAGCAGCCAAGAAGACTAAGGTAGGTAGACTTGGCGAGATCACATGTGCATCTGGGTGTGTGAAACACAGCATGGGACTAAATGGGACTAAACAGCATGGGCAGTTCCCTTCCCTCCTGTGCAAGAAGGCTACCATGTCACTACCCCCTGCTGCTCGAGGTGCTTATTTTCTTGGGTTGCAGCTTAGTGACTAGCTGCCTTTAGCTTCTACAGTGCCCTCCATGTCACCTCTGGTGATCCCCAGGACACCCTCACCTCTTCTATACACTCCATAAAACCATCTCATTACTCCTTATCTCTCCAGCTTTGCCAGCACAACCTTTATCTTCTTTCTCTCCCTTCAAACCAGTATCTCTTTGAGATTGGTTTTTAAAGTGAATGATTTTGCCATGTATCTTTGCTCTGTCTTAGACTTATTTCCTAATTCTTTTCTTTTCCTCCTTCTCTCCACAGTGTGCCAGTGCTCTCCTGTGGGTACGTGTAGGGTGGCCAGGGGTTGACTCTGGGTATCTTCCTCTATTGCGCTCCATCTTATTTTCTGAGACAGAGTCTCTCATTGAACCTAGAGTTTGCTGTTTCAGCTAGACTGGCTGGCCAGTGCACTCTGAGACCCAGGGATCTGCTTCCCACTGCTCTCTACTACCTCTCCCCACCAGTTCTGGAGTTCCTGGTACACACCTCCATACCAAGTTTTTTTTTTGTAAACCTGGGTGCTGGGGAACTGAACCTAGGCACTAATGCAGTAAGCACTTCACCTACTGGGATATTTCCCCAGTCTTCATTCCTATAAATGTTTAATTATCACCCACCATGAGCCAGTTGTCATAACAGGCATTCAGGATCACACAAGAAATAAGACACACTAATTTTATGGCCTTGTGGTGTTTAGCTTGTCAGTGAGAAGGCAGGTAGTTATTAAACCCATAACTATCTAATGCAGTGATAAGCACTAAAAACTGGCAAAATGCAGAGATAGCTTTTAACAATGGGAACTGACCTGGTAAAAGAAGTCAAAAGGGACTTCAGTTAATGTGAAGAGCAGCAGAAGGGGCTGCAGAGAGCTAAATTTTGATGCCTAGTTATCCATTGCCGGAAGACCCCAAGGTTGAGTGATGCACAAGAGGTTAAGGACGGGGAAGAAGTAGAGAGCAGGGCTGAAAGGGAGCAGAGCAAAGAGACGGGAAGGTAAAGTGGGTTCAGAATGGCAAAGTCTGGGAAGCAGTGCTGAAGCTTTCTAACCACAAGAGCAACAGGAAACCACTGGAGGACTGCAAGCAGGAAAGACAGCCAAGGCCCACTGTTACTAGGAAGAACATTCTTTTGACATGATGAGGATGGATCAGAAGGAAGAAGCAAGAGGGGACATGGAGACAAGCGGGGACATCACAGTGATACAGCAGGAGATGACGGGAGGTTCCATAAGCATGCCAGCTGGGAGGATGAGCAGCTATGGGTGAGAAGCGCTAGCAGGTGTGAAGAGAAAGGTGACTAACAAGTGTCCTTGGTGTTTTCTCCTTATATAATACCCTACAGATACAAACATGAGACCTACACAGATGCTTGCTTTGGTACTCTGCCTCTGCTTGTATGCTAGGAACCTTCCTGCCCAATTCCTCCGTTATTAAGTACTCAGTGATGTATCTCCTTTACTCTGCTAGAGGTTCTTCAAAAGTTCTGCTTTTTGACCAGGTGAGTCTTAAATTTGCTCATAGATTGACATGATTAGAAAAATCTGTCCATTTTCCCATAACCATAAACACTACAATTTTCTTTGGTCATAATAAAGTTTTGGCTAAAAGGATTTTATTATTAAGTCACAAAGAAGTACAAGATCAACTAAGGTTAGTAGATACTAGTAAGTAGATACTAGTCATAACTAGTAACATCCATTGAGTATGTACAAGTGTGCCAGGTCTTCTAGCTTGATGATCTAGTTATAATTTCACAGCACTCCCAAGAAGTAGGCTCTGATATTATCCCCATCTTACATATGAGGAAACTGGACCCTAGAAATGCCAAGTAATTCGTACAAAGGCACAATGAACACACGTTGGAGCCAGCAATCAGATTCTATGGTTGACTTATTTATGGGCCAGGATAGGACACACCTCACAGGAAGACCCTTATCTTCCAATGAATGAGTCTTTGACTCCAAGCCCATCCAAGTGATAGTGCTGTTTGCTGATTTCCCACAGTCCCTCAGTGGTAGCCACATATGCCAAATGACCATTGAGATTATCATAACTTGACTATCTCTCTGTCTTCATTTTTCCCCAGAAAAGGAGAGGAACATGGATTAGTCCTCTACCGAGTCCTCACTTTCCAAAATGCAAACCCAATCTCCCTTTATATGTTGACTCAGGCAACAGAGGATGAAGTAGCAGTTCCACGTCAGTACTATTCTATAAAAAAAGGCAGCATAAAACTAATTTTGCTTAGTGAATATCAAGGGTCAGTCATCAAAACTAGTCCATACTTTTTGCTGGCCTTGTTGCCCTAATCCATAAATTCTGCTACAAGCATCAAGAAGCTGAGATTTTTCCCCAGAACCAGGTCCAGTTCTCCTGCAGCCCCAAGTCCTGTCATTTTTATCCAGTTTGTTCTGACAAATGGCCCTGATATGAACTGAGTAGATCCACAAATACTGCCAGGCCAAGAAGCTCAGAGGCTGAGGATGGTCTGGAATTCATATGTCCTTGTTACTATGACATGTATGTTAGAACCCTCATGATGAACGTATGTCCCCGTGTTGCCCAAATCCAAGTCTCTGAAGTTCCATCCACAGTCCTAGGCTCAACCGTAGTCTAGTATGGCTCAAAGTGAATCTTGGGTCATGTCTCACCTGCAGATTCTGGCCATGTGAGGTTAATGGGTCATCCTCGGCTCTGTTGGTGACTATGAAGCATAGCTGATGCACATGTTGGCGTCACCATCGATGTGAGGCTGTCCGCTTCCGAGATAGGATGCTAGGACTGTGCTCACTCTGTTCTTTCCCAGAGCTGAGTGGTAGCCAGCAATAAGAGTTGGCTCCTGGCCCACGGCACAAAGCAGTTGGAATTTGAGCTCCAATGCCAACTGTGCTTTTAATTCATTAAAATGTTAGAAAAATCACTTAGGCTTCAGCTGATTCATCCCATTAGAACAATAAAGGCTCAAACTATGGGACAGTAAATGAAGGCTGTTTTCAGAATCAAAGGTGTCTATAAGATCAGTTAATATTTAGTGACACTACTGTGCCAAGAACTGTGCTAAATGCCTTGGACAATTATCTGACTTAATCTTCACAATAATCTGATGGAAGTGGCTATATTACCTAGAAAATTAGGCTTGAGTCACTTACCCAAGACTACAGAGCTAGGACATGACAGAAGTAGGAGCCAGCCAAACTTTCTCTACTTTAGGTGGGTGGGATCATATCTTCTCTCAGAAGAATCAAATGTATACATGATGCGGACATACATGTGTTAAATATGTATGAAAATTAACTTTTAAAAGTTAGAAATGTAATTAAAGAAAAAAATCCATTTCAACCAGGACTTCTTAGGTTATAAAGAATGATACTCAAACATTTTTGAAAAATTGTTCAAAATTTTCTTTTTCAAAGAAGATGCAACATCAATTCTCTGGAGAGAAGCAAAGGGACTTTTTCTGAATTAATTAATTCTCCCAGATGTTTTCCTATGTAGTGTATCGATAATGAAAATTTGACAGTTCTTTTTTAAAAAGTACTTAAAAATCCTTTATTTCCAATGACTCTCTTCTGGGCATGCCCATGAAAATGATTCCACACCATGAGAAATTCACATACAGAGTCTAAATATTAGTGCATATATACCTGGGGCCTGTTTGGCAAGGAACAAACAGTGCTAGACAGAAGAGACCTCCCTTCGAGTGGTTGATGAGAGTGGTCCAGAAGACTCCCTAAATAACACAAGCTATTGTCAGAGCTCATGGTTATCTCCAAGAACTAGTAGATATGACCCTACTGCTGAAGAAAGAACATACTTCAGATACAGAACTTGGAGCAATGGAGCAGGAACTGACTTGGAAGCCCTCTACCTACAGTTTAGCTCTCATAATGCTAGATGATAATATGCAAACTGCTAAGGGAGAAAAACAATCAATGCAACCCAGCCCTAAAGTCTAATAACCATAACAACTGGCACAGCAAACTACCTCTATTGGTGCAGTAGTGGCACTGGTATGTGGGGGGCAACCAACAGCTATCTATTTGAACCAAAAGCCCACCCAATGTGAGTGAGTTCATGGGTGGCAATGTAAACTCAGCCAAATACGCATGGCAGGACAGGACATATATCCTAGAGAAAACCCTATCTCTATTATATCTCTAGATAAATGAAATTTCTTACCATGTGCTAAATATGGATCCTTATATTTACAGACAAGTATGCCATACAACCACTCATCAAAGAAGTTTCTTTTTGCAACAGATGGAGGCTACTGTGGAATTCCACAACTGGTCAGACACAGAGAATATATGTCTGAGAGATTCCCAGTCCTAGGTGACATATCTACAGTGGAACCTCTACACCTAAGGCTCATGGAACATAGTGGAATGAGGGGTACAGAGAAAACTACCGCATCCCTCAATTCTCAACAATGAAGCTTTTTTAGACAACAGAGTGTAATACACAAAGAAGGTCGCAACTGGCCAAGTTTTAAAGACTAGGAGACTGCAGAGTGTATATCCCTGGGTAGGGCTCCTATATTAAACCTCAACCACCCACAGCTCAGGGACAATTACAGAAGAGGAGGTAGAAAGATTGTAAGAGCCGCGCTGGTTCATGAACACAGGGATGCAGAGGCTTCCACTTCACTGGAAACTTGTACATGTGAACTTGTGGTAATGGTGGCATCAAGCACAAAACCCGTGCCAACTCAATTAAACAAGGGCCCAAAGGGGAGGAGAGAAATGAGTGATGGGCCGGCATTAGACTGAGAACATTTGGAGACTGATTACTACTGGGTGAGGAACAATATGCCTTACATATGATCTCTAGATGGACTAATTAGACTCCAGTGGACAAATTTGCACTGAAGCACATCTGGGCACAAATGCTTGACTGGATAAGACTTAACATGTATGGCAGAATACATGAGGTCCAGTGGGGGGATGGAGGAGCACGGATGGAGGGAAGGGGACTAAATTTGATCAGAACTGTTGTTTAAATTACAAAAGCTCAATAAAAAATTTTAAAACCAAAAAAATTATATTGTGCATTCTCTTTATTTATATCCATAAGTAAAATTTCAAAATCAGAAAAATTGAGTACCTAAATAAAATTTTTCATGGAAAACGTGAGGAGAAAATAAAATCAGCACACGAGCTAACTTGACAGAGGGCTCGGAAATGCTCATAGCACCATGACACAGGGCTGGGCCAGCATTCCCCCAAGAAATAGAATGTGATCCTCATATGTAACTTACAATGTTCTGGGGGCTGGAGGGATGGCTTGGCAGTCAAGGGTGCTTGCTGCTCTACCCAGCACCCACACTGGGCAGTTCACAACCACCTGTAACTCCCTCTTCTGGTGATCCAATGCCCTCTTCTGGTCTCCACAGAAGAGCTCTCTCTCTCTCTCTCTCTCTCTCTCTCTCTCTCTCTCTCATTAATAGAAATAAACCTTAAAAAATGGGGCTGGGAGATAGCTCAGCAGTTAATAGCACTGACTGCTCTTGCAGAGGACTCGGGTTCTATTCCCAGCACCCACATGGAGGCGATGAAGCGTCCTTAACTCCAGTTCCAGGGAATCCGAAGCCCTCTTCTGACCTCTGCAGCATTGCATGACATGGGTGCACTTACATACATGCAGGCAATACACTCATACACATAAAATTAAAAAATAAAAATAAAAAAATAAAATTTTCTAGAGTCATATTTTAATAAATTTAAGTCAGATAAAACCAATTTCAATAACATATTTAATTCAACTCAATATACACAAAATTTCCATTTCACCATGAAATCAATCTGAAAGCTAATAAAAAAGATACTTTATATCCTAGGGCATGCTAAGACATGGAATCTGGTATGTATCTTCACTTAACACATCTCAATTTGGACCAGCCACATTTCAACTACCCCAAAGCCACATGTTCGATCTCTGCAGTATTAAGACTAAGCTACACCATAACAATTTTATACATTCAAGTTTCTAGAACATCATGGCTTCCTATTTTCAGAAAATTGTCTCTTTGTCTGAGACATTACCTTTCTGTTGTTTCCTATCCTGTCTACCAATTCTTTACTCAACTCATGTTAGAGAAAACACTTTCTCTCAACAAATCACAATATTGAAGTGTAAAATTACACACCATTACATCTTCTGTGCTCTGTCCTATATCTAGGCTATGTCTCTGCTCTTGCACTATTTTACTGGCATACCACTGCCTTTGATTTAAAAGGGTTGCCGCTCTTCAGAGCTTTACTATTAAAAATTCCATAAAGAGTTTCTTCTAGGAAAGGCCTGATTTGTCTGAAGTTAACTGCCCTGGAAGCTTGTTCATCTCATCTTTTATGCAAATAATTTGGGCTTTCCCCCACTCTCAGTTGTAGGAATTGAACTCTGGGCCTCATGTACACTAGGCAAGTGTTCCCAGACTTAGCTGGGCTATTTCTATGTTACTGTTTGGATTTGAAATGGCAGACTCATACTTGAACACTTGGTCCCCAGATAGTGCCCTGTGTGGAGAAGATTATGAAATCTTTGGTGCATGGCCACAGCTAGTGGAGGCGGATCACTAGGGTAGGCTGTAAAGGTTACGCTCGCTTCCAGTTCTAGCCCTAGAGCTCTGTTTTCTGATCTGTGCTATGAACTACTGCCACCACAGAGATGAGTGGTCATGCCTCCCCTAAGTAACTGATATACCATGAAAGTGGACTAATTGGTTCCTTTAGGCAGTAGGAAAAGGGAGAAGGAGAGAGAGAGGGAAGAGAGAAGAGAAAGGAGAGAGACAGAGAGAAAAACAGATAGAAGGTGACAGGGGGAGGAGGGTGGGGAGGAGAACCAAGAACAAGAAGTAGGTGCAAGTAAGAAACTGACCCTGGGCCTTGTAATCATCAAGGAATTCGTATGA
Organism: Nannospalax galili; assembly: GCF_000622305.1. NCBI lineage: Eukaryota > Metazoa > Chordata > Mammalia > Rodentia > Spalacidae > Nannospalax > Nannospalax galili. Next base: position 224,237 of record NW_008349529.1, read on the forward strand.
AGTTACAAAAAGTAATATGCTGCCCACAGGGAATGCCAGAATCCTATCAGTACTTCTAGAAGTAGAAGATATTACTACAGGAAGGTAATTAGAAAGGCAAATAAGAATAACCACAGCATTTCCAAGTTCATCTTGAAGAAAGGTTAATTAGAAATTAGCTGATAAATAGATTTGCATTATTTGGACAAGAAGGATCTGTAACCTCATCTGGTATGTCACACTATACTCATTTTATTCAGAAAAAAACGCCAAGATAGCATTCTAAAGTTGCTTCAAGTGAGAGATGGAATGGAAAATAGAAAACAATAACATTTGAAGAAATGGATATTATTTCCCAAGATGACAATATGAAATTGTAAGCTGAGAGAGGAAAAGGCCAAATGAAACATGATGAGGCAATAAAAACACAGAGAGACTGTCAGTCAAATTTATTATCTATATTTTAAAAATAGTAGTTAATTCAAGGCATTTAATGAATAGCAAAAATAAGAGGTAAAACAAAGTAAGAACTAAATTCACATTGAAAAAGGAGCAGCACAGACCTATCTCGACAGAACAGTTAATATTTACAATGATAACTTTATGATAAAGAATTTTTTAACTCACCAGGATGCTACTAGTCTTTCCTGACTGGGTCTTGCAAATGTATAACCCAATAATGAATGTCTACTGAAGGTAAACAGGGTGGCCTACAAAGCCCACTGCAAGGACAGCATCAGACATGCAACAAAGATGACTCAGAGCTGTTGTAAAGCTAGAGAGAAAAGCTTGGCTTTGTTCATCTAATAGCCTTCATTATAGTAGAGCTTGATACAGTATCTGGCATGTAGCAAGTGTACATTAAATAATTGTTGGAAAGACCTTAGGCAATAGCTACAGCTATAGATTACTAGGAAGCATAATTTTATCTTGAAATATGCTGGTATAGAAAACACACTGAGATTAATTGGTTTGATGACAATTTCCTCCACAATGGAAGGGTTGCATCTTGGTGGTAGCAAAGGAACACGCTCTTGTCTAAGCTGGTGGAGTGACCAAGGGTACTTCATTATGAATCCCAAGTAGAGTAGTGAGAGTGATAAGGAGAAACTTCCAGAAGCCAAGAAATGACTGTCTAACAAGATCCATCCACAGATCAGGGGCTCGGCACTTAGAGGAAATCAGTAGAAAAAGTAACCCTAATTTCCACAGATAAGTTGAGTAACAGATATGTATAATACATATAAGATTTTTGTGTCTATAACTTGACCTTTCTCAGGATCCTGTCCCTCAGAGTATCTGCAACCTCGTGTGAGTCCAAGCCCCCTGTTACCAAAGTAGGGAGAGAATAAGAAGGAGCAGGAAGAAACGGAACAGTGTGCAATACAAACAGACGAAGTTAGTGGTGTCAGTGTGCCAATCAATTCACTACTCCTCTATTGAAAATCTTCAGCCTGGTAGATTACCATAGTGCCACAACTATAGAAACCTGGAACTCTGCACAGTTGACTTTCTTCTAGTACATGTTTAGATGGAAAGTGGTAAATTCTCACTGACAATATTTTTCCTACTCAATTCACAAAGGCAGACATTGTGTCCTTACAGCTATGTCTTACCTATGACAAAAGGGGTTTCCTTAGCAGGTTCCTTCATTGCTTCTCCACCACTTCCTGTGTCAGCATCAGAAAACAACCTCCACTCCATATATATATATATATATATACTGTCTAGGACATGCCTAGCTCCCATTTTACAGATGGTGGCAATGGAAACTTACCAAAGAAAGCAGCAGAATAAATTACAAAATAAACAAATACATAAAATCAAAAATTAAACACTGTAAGACTGCCCTCATTGGTGTTCCTTTTCCCCCTTCAAGTCGTCCTGTATGCCTAAAAAAATAAAGCAGGGGAGGGGGGAATTTCTGTAAGAATAATTACGTATTTCTAAAATTTTCAGTCTATAGCTTTTTGGTGACAGATATTTATGAAAGGTTAGAAAAAGGGGTGTCTCATCCAGGTTCTACTGATCTGAGCCCCCTGTGCTGTATTACTTACTGCTCTCCAGTGTATCTGTCTGGGCTTAGATCAGCTGTGCATTTGGCCTCCAATATTCCTAATAAGAGTCCCCAATTGTGTGTTAAACCCCAGGTTATCCAGGCCCCCGTGGAGGCCTGGACTGTCACAGGTCTCCAGTTTTCCACGTCAGCTGAGCCATGAGTTTCCAGTCTTAGTACCTCATTCTATGTAGGAAACCAGAACAGCACATTATCTAACACTTTCTTCAGACACACACACACACACACACACACACACACACAATATGGGATTTTCTCTGTTTAGTCACTGTTGAAGCATTTCAAAAGTGTTACTACTAGTATATGACTACATCAAGGTGTGGAAAGGGAGAACACTTGGTTAATATGTATCTTGTAGACCTTTCACCTACTGCCTTTTTTTTTCACAACAATCCGAAGACATGAGAGATGACACAAATACTATGGAAGAGGACCACAGTAGAGGGTGTATTCTGTATTCCTAACCATGGCCTCTTTGGCCCAGCTTCCATTCGTGAGGAGCTCAATTACTGGAGAGTCAATCTTTCCATGTCTTGAGAATTAATGTAAATGAAAGGTGACTAAAGCAGAAAGATGGGAAAAAAGCGATAAAAGAAAAGCTGGAATTGTAACAACATTCAATGGGTCATTCACCTCAGAGTTTACTCACGGCCACATCGATGTTTTGTAGCCTTGCTGCACAAAATGTGGCTCTTAGAACCACAGTGGCATCCCCTGAAAGCTTGATAGAGATCTTGAACTGTAAACTTGGGCTGTAGCCTAGACCTGTTGAGTTCAATTCTGCAGTTCATTAAGATCTCTGCAGAATCCACAAGCACTGCTCAGCAGAACTGAGGAAAGGTGTTTTTGCTACAAAGAGTGGAAGCCATCCCTAAGGAGGATGAGCTCCTCTCTGCCCCCAGTGCCCACTTGTTGCTTTCTCTATTGAAATCCTGCTGTTCTACCAGATTTCTCGAGGAATGCCTCAGCATATATACCTACATTGTATACTTGTATACCTACATTGTATTACGCTCACTGTGACTGAGCTTAATTTGATACTAGGAAAAATAATATGATTATTTTATTAAAGTAACATTTCATGCATTTAAGTATGAAAGGCTGATTGGACTAATATTCCCAGAAAGCACTGACATTTGAAAGGAATTTGTTGATCCAAATGGACTTCTAATTGATATTTTATATGAAAGAGCCACTTTTCGGCTGGGAAAGTTTCCAGGTAGCTATTGTCCCTACCCACTGCAGGTCATTGCTAGTAGAAAACTCAGTATTAGAATCCACTTATGGACAAATAGTGTTATAATAAGGTATAAACCAAATCATATTTATCTGAATTTTGTTAGCAATGATAATGAGACATTAAGCTGACTACCTAAGATTATATTATATATTATGCTTAAAATGAGCATGAGTGAAACAGAATTGGATTTAGGATTAGAGAAACTGAAAAAACTATTTTGGATGTTACAGAGAACTGAGAAATAATCAATAAAATACTTTATGCCAAAAGTGAACTTAAGACGATATCTACAAAGAACATAAGTGATAAAGGTGAGCAAATGAAAGTTATGCTCAGGTGGTTTGGCTGTTTCTATGCTTAAAAGCTGAAAACTGGCTGGAAAGAAGGCTCAGTAGTACAGAAGGACTTGTTCCTCTAGAGGACATGAATTCTGGTCCCATAACCCACACTGGGCAGCTCACAAAAGCTTATAACTCCAGCTCCAGGGAGATCCAATATCCTCTTCTGGATTCTGTGGGCACCTGCACTCATGTGCACATACCCCCCCACCACAGATACACATATAAATACATAATTTAAAAATAAAATAAAATTCAAAAAATGAAAGCCAGGTAAAAAGTTCTAACTTCAATAACAGCCATAGTATTCCTGCCTACAGAATTTAAGGGGGCAATTGTATATGAGAAAAGAAAATGCTTCATTAGAAATTTTTAAGATCAAACAAGCTACTTCTATATAGAGGTTCCAATTTTAAATTATCCCCAGCAATCATGAAGTAAAGGAAATCTTTCTATACATTCTAGTTGGGTAGATAAATATATAAGTGAGTTTTAAGAGAGAAAAGGAAACAGCTTATAAATAAGTGTTTTTTTTTTTTCATCCCAAAACCCACAGTCTTTATCTTGGCTTTAACTTTGTGTACAAGTTTTCCCTATATAGGTGGTCCTAAGTGTCTTTCTACATTAGACATTATTTGTTTGCTATTACTATATTTTACATACTAAGATTAAGATGTAATTCTATATATTTGGACTAAGCAAAAATATGCCAGTCTCTAGAAGCAATCATTCCTATATATCTTTTATGTATGAACCCCAGATTTTTCACTATACATATGTGGAAGATAGATAGATAGATAGATAGATAGATAGATAGATAGATAGATGATGGATGGATGGATGGATGGATTAATATGGATAGATAGAGAGATAGAAAGAAAGAAAGAAAACAGATAGATAGATGATAGATACATACACACATGCTGTACCCTAAGCAGAGATAAACACCTAGTAGATGCTTTACAAACATTTACTGAGTAAATTATGTAATATACCAACTTTATTGCTGTTATTACTCCAGCAATATGTTTGTTCTTCAGAGTCTACTCCTCTTTCATAGAGCCTTTAATATATTCTGGATCTATTTCTTGTGTTTTTAACTGAATATCTGTCTCCCTTTTTAGAATTTGAGTTTCTCAAGAGCAAAAATACAGTCTTGTTCAATCTCATTTTCATTACTCTTAATGTATCAGTCATCCAGAAGGCACAGAGTAAATGCTGAAAGAATGCCACCAGTTATTGATCCACCTGCTTTTCCATATTGTGTACTCAGTATAAATTATGAAGAAAATAAACTTAATTTTCAATGGCTTTCACATTATTATTCACCTTAGATAATTGCCTTTCCTTATCTCTGAGTGAGTTTTTTGCAAGTAATTTATATATGTTCTACTGTGTATTTTACTGATTCTTTTAAAATGATGATTTAGTAAAATTGTAATCCTTTTTAGTAAGCAGCATCTAGCTCTCAGACTTCCTGAGGTGGTAATTTGACAGTTTTACCACCTGGGGCTAAAGTGAGGGTGACTTCCCAGTCGCCTGGGCAACAACTGAATATAAACAGAATTGGCATGTGCATGCTCTGAATGTGTCTTCCGTCCCTCCTTGTTCCTATTGGTTGAAATGTGGATATACTGGTTGTGAGGCACCTTGCATAAAGAAAATGCCCTGGAGATGGATATAGCAGGGCAAGAAACAAAAGAAGCCTAGCTTCCTGTCAGGGTAGACAGCTCATGTCCACAGAGTAACAAGAGAATACATTTCTACCTTAATTCATGTCTTAACTAATTTGGGAGCAGATTATCTCATTATGTTACCCTTATTACACTCTTCTTAATCTTCACCCTGAAAGCTAAGCACTAGCAAGAGTTTCTTTCCCATACTGATTCCAATACAGTCAAACCAGAGAAATGCCTCCTAACATAAACAAATCTAGAGTATTTGCGTTAGACTACTTCCTGACTTTTCTTCTGTCCTAAGAGGCAGGGATTACACTGACTGTCTTCCTTTACCCAGTACTGCATGCCAGGCGTATTTCATCAACTATGGTTTGGGAAAAAAATCTGTAACATCCTCTGGCAACTCGACAATTAGCTTTATTGAGACATTTTACATACACCAAGACCTTCCGCCTCGCCTCAATCTTCCTCTCAATTCTCCAGTGACTTGCTGAGGCAGGTGCTGCTGCCGCCACAATCTGAGAAAGGTTAGTGAAGGATTCCTGTCTCCTATGATCCTCCTCTTACTGATAACATGGGGAGAAGCTTTCATAGTGTTCAGTGTCAGGCTGCTCCAAGAAGTGGCTGCTGTTTATGCTAACTGCCAGAGATAGCCCTAAACCTAGCAGAGTTAGTCTCAAGGAGGAAACCACTGAATCTGCAGGAAACTGACCTGGGGTCTAACCTCCATACAGAGAGGAGGCAATCCAGCCCCCTCCCGCTGTCCCACATGCTTAGTCCACTCAACCCCAAGGCTACAGGGCTAACCAAGGACTGTAACTCTTAACGGTTTAAAGGACATACAGTGTTTTAAAATGACAACTTTAAGTATGTTCATTAAAGCAGAACACAGTGCCCAAATATCTATAGATCACGAAGAGGATACACACCTAAAATCAGTCTTAAATGATACATTCCAGCAGCAATATAAATTTCTCAGTTAAGTTTCCTAGTGAGATAGGGTTAAGTTCCCAAACCAAGGATTATCAAAGAGAATTTAAAATCAATTCTTTACATGTGATCATTAAAACAGCATAGGGAATGAGCTGTAACTCATCTCCTAAAGTAACAGGAAGGCTGATTTAAACCAATAAAGGCTGAAATATTCTAAGATCATTGTAACTTTATTCTCTTTCATCTTCATATGTTTTTATAGATGTCTGCTTCTTGGAGGCTAGCATTGATTTTAAGAAATATTTTATTTTAAAATAAAAATTACAGTCTAAGGGAGAAATTAAGAGAAAAGTACAGTTATGGAACTCTCCAGAATTCTGATTACTGGGCTCTAAGAGAGGGGCACTGGAGAAGCTAACTCATTGCTCGCACTCAATGTTGAGCAAGTTTATCTCTACCAGCTTTAAGTGTAATGGAGAAGAAAAAGAGGATAACAACAAAAGATTAGGAAAACCAAGACACACGGAGGTGAGTAGAGGAACGGAGAGGACGTGAGTGCTAACAGATGGCCACGGTACAGACGAAGGAGCTGCAACCAGCAGAATGAAGAAACTGCTGTCTCTTCCTATCTTCAAACTCCTTCCAAAAAGCACACCTTTAAAGGTAACGGTAAAAGGATATTTAGGATTATTTTTTCAGAAGAACAAGAAGGAGCCAAGGGAGTCATTCAGAATACTTGGTTCAGTGCATTTCAGTGCTACCCTGGCTCAGAACCAAGAACTCCCCGAGGTCTCTCTTCCCCACTGTTGTGAGCCCCTCAAGGATAAAGTTGGCTCTCCTTGATATTCATGACCAGGTCTTAGACAGATGCTCCATAAGTGAGCACTGGATTAAATAAAAATATAGATTACAGTAGTGTCTTTCATTAGCCCTAATGAGAAATATTTCATGGTTTGTTTGGCTAAAATAAATAGGTATAAATTTTATAACAATTCATATCATGTATAAACTTGACAAATATGTTTTTTAAGTTCCACACATAATCAGAAAGCGCAGACATGTGTCACAAGCTTAATGTCTACATTATGATCCAGTGATGGGCACTGAGACAGAAGTGGCTTCTATAAGCCTGCTGCAGTTTCAAACTAAGGCAAGCACCGAGCCACAATGAATAACTATCACTAAAGGAAGCAAGTCATAAGGCCCCAAAACCTACCAGTAGACAAAGAGAGAGAGAGAGAGTGAGCGAGAGAGAGAGAAAGAGAGAGAAACACTAGATTGCCATCCTTACTAGTAAAACCTCACTTTAGTTCTTAACAAATCACTAATGAAAATGAAAATACAGAGGATATGTTTATCCATATTATAAAGTATAACAAAGACTAACCATTCCTTTGTGATTATAAGCTTCCATTTAAGTTACAGTGGAGTCTAAGGACCGAAGAGTGGGGTAAATGGAATGAACTGCCTTCGTATCAAATATTATTAAATACTACATATTGCTCAGTCTGAGAGTTCCATTAGTCTAGTTTTCGGGGAGACTAAATTCCCATGCATATTTAAAATGGCTTTTAGCTTGAAGCATAAAATGTCATTTGTTTTATAACAAATTAAACCAAATACATGCTGATATAACTGTGAACAGAATGTGCCCTTAAATAGCGCAAATTTTTAAGACAGTCATACTTTTTGCTTATTTGAAATCTGAAATTAAAAAAAAGACTTGTTCTTGGGCCTGGAGAAATGACTCAGAGGTTAAGAATACTTACTGCTCTTGTAGAGGACCCAAGTTGAGTTCCTAGAACCCATGTCTGATATCTCACAACCACCTGTAACTCCAGATCCAGAGGATCTGACACCCTCTTCTGGTCCCTGTGGGTCCCTGCACACATGTGGGAGACAGACAGACAGACACACACATATAAATAAAAATAAATCTTAAAACGTCACTACAATATCCAACTCAAAGTCCTGTGTACAGTTTTGTCTAAAGTGTGACAATGTAAGTTGCTAGATTGTTTTTTGGTCAGTATGAACTTAATTATTAGATATGGTAGCATATGTTAGTGGCATTGCTTTCTTCTGCTTGTTTAAAAGCCATTTCTGGGATTGGAGAGATGGCTCAGTGGTTAAGAGCACTGGCTGCTCTTGCAGAGGACTGGTTTCAGTTCTTCACACCCATGTGGTGATAACAACCATCCATAACTCAAGGTCCAGGGGATCCAACGCCCTCTCTGACCTCTGCAGGTACTGAGTGACATGGGTGCACTTACATGCAGGCAATACACTCATACACATAAAATAAAATAAATTTTTTAAAAAATTTAAAGGCTACTTCTGTGGAGCTGTTACTAACCTACCAGCTAGTGATGAGGGCTTTTGCCTACACAAACTTCTATCCAGAGGTCTCTTATTCCAAGGATCCAGAAGAAGGCAAACCAATATTAGGGGCGTATCAGTTATTTTCATGTTGCTGGAATAGAATATCCTGAGAAAAAGTAATGTTGAGGAGAAAGGGTTTATTTTGGCTTAGAGTTCTAGAGGGATAAAGCCCATTATGGCAGGGGAGGTATGACAAACAGGTAAGAAAGGCATGGCCACAGGAGCAGAAAGCTGGCTGACGACATTTTCAACTACACACAGGAAGCAGAGAGGGAGAAGAGGAAGCAGGGCCAGCAATAAAACCTCAAAGCCTTGCTCTATCAAGGTTCCATCTCCTAAAGTTTCCATAACTGAATTCCCCAAACAGCACCACCAACTGGGGACCAAGTGTTTAATATATGATGAGCCTACGAGGGACGTTTCTTAGTTTAAATACATGACGAGCCTAAGAGGGATGTTTCTCAATTTAAATACATGATGAGCCTATGAAGGACGTTTCTCATTCAAACCACCGCAGAGGGAGCATAGTCCTTAAATCTCTCCCTTGCTAACCTGCTTGGGCTACCTGTTTGAGACATGACTGAAAAATAAACCATGTTACACTGAGATTTGGGTTTGTAGGGTATAGCAGCTAGCATTATTTACCTCAACTATTAAGTCCAGTTATCTTTTCATCATAGATCAAAGTTTCTTCCTTTGTAAAGTCTCTCCATGCTCTTAGGCAGAATTAATCACCCTTTTCATTGTGTTCCCCAAACGATTATTATGTGTATCTATTATTTATTGCTGTTTGAATCATTTACTAGCTTGTGAGCTGAGAGTAGATGTTTTTCATCTTTGAATCTTAAACACCTAACCCACAGTAGGTACTCAATGAAAGCTGTTGAATCACTGATGCTATTTGGGAAAGTTATATCAATTTAATAGAAAGCTTATACATGAATTTGTTGAATAGAATAACCATATTCAATTTACACTTTAATTTCCTTTTTTTTTTTGGTCTTTTTGAGGTAGGGTCTTCCTGTAGCCCTAGCTGGCCTGGATTCACTATGGAGACCAGACTGGCCTCGAACTCACAGAGATCTGCCTGCCTCTGCCTCCTGAGTGCTCTTATTAAAGGCATGTACCACCATGCTTGGCCTACACTTTAATTCTATACCTAAATTGTATTTTCTTAGATAAACAGTTTGTTTTTAATTCTCTTTTCTGATACTTAGCAACATGGATCATCAACCCAACCATCATGAATGCATTATTTCTTACTATGCCTCTTCTTTTTTTAATTTAAAAATATTTTATTTATTATTTTTATTTTATTATTTATTTTATTGAATGTATTGTCTGCATGTATGTAAGTGCACCCATGTCAAGTAATGTTCAAGGAGATCAGAAGAGGGCATTGGATTCCCTAGAACTGGAGTTATGGATGATGATTAGCCTCCATGTGGGTGCTGGGATTCAAACTGGGGTCCTCTGCAAGAACAGAGAGTGCTCTTAACCACTGAGCCATCTCTCCAGCACCCTTAGTCTGACTCCTAATAGACCCTTAGAGCTTAAGCAACAACCTGCCAGTAAATAATTATGATCTGTTCTGATTTTTCAAAATAGTTTTATTTTTTTCTTTGAACAAAAGAAAAACTGATGGATACATACATCTGGCATTCCTCCAACAATAATGTAGACACAAATAATTTTTTTAAAGGGGGTGTTTTACCTAGCTTTAACTATCAACTTAACATAACCCAGAGTCATCTGAGAAGGGAGTTATAATTAAGGGATTTTCCGTATTAGATTGGTTTGTGGGCATGTCTATGGGGGAGTCTCTTGATTGATAATGGATGTAGAATAATCTAGTCCACTGTGGTAGGAACCATTCCCTGGGCAGGTAGTCCTAAACTATATAATAAAGCTAGTTGCACATGGGCCTGAGCAAGTCAGTGAACAGCTTTCTTCCATGTTCCAAGATTCTGCTGGTGCAGGTCTTACCCTGATTTCCCTTAATGATGGATGTAATAAATTCTTTCCTTAAGTTGCTTTTGATCAGAGTGTTTTATCCCAGCAACAGAAAGGAAACTAGAATGGGGGTGGGGGTCCTGCAAAACAAATGTTAACATAAAATTGAAAATACACTAATATTTAAATTACAGTCTATAATATCAAAAATTGAAATAAAACCATATACTCCCATAGAATTCATAAGTGTCATGTAACTGCTTTCCTCTCAGGCTGCTGTACCACAGTGCTGGGCTTCCTGAGCTTGTAGCTGGAAGGGCACAATCTCACATGCACATGTTCACACAAGTATGCAGAGTAAGAGTGTTTAAGTCCCCGTTAAGCAGGGAGAGACAAAATACTGTGTCTCTGTGAAGCTTCTACAGACCACTAGAACTGCCAAGCAAGGTATGATAGCCATTGCCTCACAGGCTCAGAATATAATTTTCTCCAAAATTATCTTGCAACACCCCTGGCTTATATATCATTATTTCAGAAGAAGTAAAATTAACACACACTCCTCTTGGTTCCCAAACCAAAGTCAATATGAAAAATGTCCCGTCTTCCTATGGGGAAATGTGAAGTACAGGACAGAAAGCAGTGGAAGGTAGAAAGCCCACATGTTCCCACTACTAATTCTATAACCTAGCATCTGGTAGTTGCCCCCTTTCCTGATGCCTTATTCTGATTCCCTTTCCTCAAGTAGGCTATCTTATGCATTTGGTCTGTAGGGATGATCAAAAATTCATTTCTTTTCATGTAAAACTGGGCATTATTTATGCAGAGGCAAACATGTCTAATTTTTACATCTTCTAAAATGACATTATAATTAGGTATTTTTTCCCCTAAGAAACATTGACTGATCTGATTTCCTAAACACACAATGATTTTATTCAAGCAAAAGAAAGTAGGAAAAAAGAAAATATAAGCAAATGTGCAATCTTTAGCAGGTTTTCATCTTAGGAAAAAATAACCCAAAGTATGAATCAACAACACATTGTTATAATGGTTCTTGTTAATATTTAGAACTTTGAAAGCTTATAAAATGGGAAATGTCAGGTCAGTGAGATGGCTCAGTGGGTAAAAATAACTTGCTGAGAAGCTTGACTACTCAAGTTCAATCCCTGGGACTCACATAGAGGAAAGAGAAATAAACTCCTGCAAGTAGTCCACACCACACACACAAACGCACGCACGCATGCACGCACGTACACACACACACACACACGCACACACACATTTTAAAAATGTAAATAACTAGATGAAATCTCTTAAACTGCCAGCCCTCGTTGAATTGTGTGAAGAACAAGTAGTAGAACCCAGGGTATCATCCTTCCAGAGGCAAAGAAAGTGAGGCATGAGGGAAGAATCTTCAACTTATGCTCTCTATCCAGTCAATCCACTATACAGTAGTTTATAGTAGGACACCCCCTAACAACTTGCTCCTTATGTTATTAATAAGGTTGACTATAACAACATTGATTTCTTAAGCACAAGAAGGAATAGTGAAACCTACTGCATGCAAACTGTATGTGCAGTCCTCATATTCCCCAGGCCGTGTTAACTTCCACTGGGCTACTAAGTTTCCAGCAGTACCACCACCTGCTCTGAGAGTGCTGTATGTTCTCATGCTTCAGCTGCTGCACAGCTGGACCTACCAGTTAACCTCTGGGAGTTTCTGGATTCTCATGCCACTCATAGATGTGTGACTTGGCATCCCATGTGACAGCTGGAGAAGACTAGCACAACTCGGAAATGTGGGAGAATTCACTCCAGATGGGCAAACTCTGAGAAAAAGGAGGGCACTGGATCGATAAATGCTCTAGCTTCTGCCCCAAGCACTGTTCTGAAGCATGGTACTTTCTTCCAACATGTCTAGAGAAGTTCTACTTGTCCAACAGATGTAGCAGCCCAGGAGCTGGCTGTGCCCTTGGCAGCACTGTGGAATGTAACCAGCCCAGCACCATCACTGGTTACCGGTTTGCTTCCTCCTTTGCCTCCTCCTCCTCTGTACCTTTTCAACTTGAGGTAAAACAAACACAGCATGAGAGTTACCAACATAAAAGTATTTACATACGCAGTCCAGTGGTATTACATGTATTTACAGTGCTGTGCAACAGCTTTCCAGAACTTTTTCCTGCAAAAGTGAAACCGCATGCCCACCAAACACAACTCCTCATTTCTAGCATTTAGGTCTTGGCAACTACTGGCTTGTTTTCTACTTTTCAGAGCTTGACTGCTTTAGAGAGATATGGCTATATTAAGCGGAATAATATAATGTTTATCTACTTGTGACTCCCCATTTTCCATACCTCGTTTACCAGGGTTTATAGAGTTTTGCCTCAACTTGTCTCTAGAAAACACTGGTTAGACACAATGTTCTGTATAACTTGGATGTTGGAACTAATTTAGATATACTTGATTTCCGAAGAGTCCCTTTTCTGACATGTACCTGGCTTTACATCACAGTGTTTTTAGACAGTAAACCAGCAAGAGCATCAATAATGGCAGTGACATGGTGGTGGTGACAGAGACAGCAGTGGTGGCTGTGTGGTAATAGGTAGTTAAGATACCTACTTATTAGGTAGTTCACTGTGCCTTCTGAGTTGGACTATACTCTGTTATTAATCTTGACTGCGATGACTTAAGTCCCCATTTCTACCCATCTGTCTTTCCAAATACACATTCATGTACACAAACATATACATCAGCATCACTGGATAATTTCCAAGGTTATTAATGTTAACTTGAGGACTTGACTGAAGCTGCTTGGGCCTTGGATTTTTGCCTTTTGCCCTCAGCAGCCTTCTGGCTAACCAGTTGTGCTATAAATTGCTTTTACCCCAGACAGGTGACTCAATCTGAGTCCTGTGTGCCAGGAACTTTTATAATTGCTTTACATGCATTTTCCAGTTTGTTGTTAAATCCATAAAACAATTCTATAACATGAAAAAGACTCATGCATAAAATACCTCTCTATTATTTTTCCCTAAATATAGCAAGAAAATAAAATTGCCTGTATATTTTATTAAAGGAATAAAACAGAAAATTTATGAAATCTGTGAAAAAACTATCCATCTTTGCAAAAATGCATTTAGTTTGGGAATATAAAGTAAGAAATATTCCAAAAATCTGAAGAGCAAGGTGAAATTAATTTGGGATAAAAGTGACTGTTACAATATCAGTTTTCAGAACCCTTCTCCAAGGTTACCTCCCCATTGTGATTAGGATTCTCCTACACGACAGATTAGGTCTGCCACACACTATCTCTTTAGAGAGATCATGGCTATATTAAATGGAATAATATAATGTTTATCTTCTTGTGACTCCCCATTTTCAAAGCCTCAGTCAAAGATGTCTCAAGGACAGGTGCATCATGGTTAACTTTGCCTGTTCTCTGGGGCATTACAGATAACATGTTTCCATTATTATGCTTTTAATGGAAATAGGAGCTTCAAGATAGAAATCTTCAGGTCCTAAAATTTAGCTACTGTGAGAAGAGCTGACTGCATGGGCTGAATCCTGGCACCCAGCACCCTAGTTATGTCTTGGCCTTGTATGTAGGTTGCTTTCTCCCCACTTCAGTTCTTCTATCCCTTGAACTTAAAATAACATTAGCTTCCTTGTAGGGTTGTTATGAAACACGTGAATATATATATGGGCATAGATTGTATTTAACTCATGAGAGCCTCAACTGTCAGTCAGAAGGTGTGACTGTGAAGGAAAAGGGGCTGGGAACTTGAAGCATGTCCACAGTCTTTGTTTTTCTATTGCCTCCTGCGTGGACTCTTCTTGTTTTCCTTTGTGTGTCGTACGAATTGAAATTTTGGGCTAAATATGAGTTTAAATTCTCTAACGCATAGATGTAATATTTAGTTTAATTCACTTCACCAAATACCAGTACACCGTGCTCATGCTGGGAGATCAAGGGAAAGGAGGCAATCTCTTTTTCCTCTTCAAACACATTTATTGGAGGAGACAGACTTGGAAAACGCACATGCAAAGCAATGTCTCAAATACCTCAATGGGAGCAAAGACAGTGAATAGTGATTATTACAGATTGATTCTGCCCTGGGGACTGGGTTTATTAAAACATCACACAAATTAATAAACAATACTGCTTGATTTCAGTTTATCACTCCTTGTCTTTAGTGTGTTTTGTATAGGAGGCTTTTACCAGAACCTGTGGAAACAAAACAGAGAATAGTCACCGATCATCCTATTCTCGATGCTCTCTGTAGAAGCCATGCCCACATAATTTGCTCTACTGGAGCAAAATGCAAATAAATGTGATATGAGATACTTTTTTTGTTTAAATTGTGACTTTAAAATGACACCATTAGATCTCTATTGCTAAGCCAGCTCCTGCTGTCTTCAGAGCAGGACCTGGTGCTCCTGTTTCCTTCTGTGCACCTACCATCACATTGAAAACGTAGCCTCTGAACTATAAATACCACTGACTACAACTTCAACTACTAACACTCCTCCACATTAGCCAGGAAATTCACTCCTTTTTTTTTCAGCCTTCCTTCAAACTAGCTAGTCATTTGCAGGCTTGAATTGATGCCCTATCTAGACTCCCTCTGCGCAAACCATCTAGTCTTTAGAAACAAGCTCCACCTCAGAAATGTTTTCTGTTGTTAAATGACAAACAACTATCACTCTGACCACAGTTGATATTCCCCAGGACTCAGCTTGACAAGGAAAGGGAATGAAGTGAAAGAAAACTAGATGCTTGCCAGCATGACTGCTAAACGTCAGCTGTTTGGGAGTTTATCCCCACATGAGATATTTCTTTTGTACTATAGGACAATCACTGAGGGGAAAAAAACACACACGACAACATAATAAAGCCCCGGAAGACAACCCCATCATTATGGCTGCAGGAAATAAAACACAGATTAATGTCACCAAAGCACATGTCAGGAGGGATAATAATGATGTATACAAATGAATCTTCCCATCCTGGACAAAGAACTTAAGTACCACCTAAAACCAAGTAATAATTATATACAAATCACCCATGACAAAGCTGTCTGCTAAGCATGTATTACATTTCCACATTTTCAAAGAGTTTGTTTTATATTTTTCTCTGAAAATTCTCTTAAAGTCTTCCCACTTGGATTCAAGTGACACAAATTACAAAGTGGTGCAGCAAGCACTTACATTGCCTAACAAGGCAAATGCGGCCTGCCAGGGAAGACTATGATGGGATGGCAGGCTCCACCAGTACCAAACAATGTGCCAAGAGAATGTACAGCTGAGAAGAAAGGCAAGACAGCGTGGACCACAGAGAGGCCACATGGCTGTCCGAATCAGCAATGGACAGAAACAATCATTGTGGAAGACAGGTTCCATTTGTGTTTCTGGCCACAGGGAAACTGGGCAGCGAATGAAAAATAAACAAGAAAGTCCAATCACTGGCCAACACAAAGAACATAAACTCTGGTTTGAGTACAAAGGACAGAAGAGCTCAAAGTTCATTATTATGGCTCTAGGCTACAGCCATTCTATGATTAATTAGCTCTCTTATTGTGGTTTGGCTATAATATCCCCACATTCTAATCAGTCAACTGTGACCTCAAGGTAACTCAAGGAAACCACAATAAATAACAGTGCCATGTTCCCAACAGTTACGGCTTTATTTACACCAAAGTCCTTGACTAAAACCAACTTTTTAGGGATGAGAATTTATAGTAAGTTATCAACAGTTGAGAGCAAATGAGTGGGTGACAATAACAGACACGCCATCTCTGACTTTTTAGTCATGGGTAAACTCTAGGAGGCTGTTATTAAAACTCATGAGCATTTGTGACTATTGAAAAGGTGAGAGATGGAAAGGGAATTTGTGTTTTTCTTTTCTTGCTCTTATTTTCTGTTGTCATAAAGTGTAACACGGTAGAAAGACAGCTCAGAACTTGTACTCTCTTGCCTCATCTGTGGAAGCCTACCATTGGAGATCTCCTACCCAAAAGAAAGAAACATATGTAGTATAAAAATTATACCACGAATGCTATCGCTAATATCAGCTAAGGCTACTTTGTGTCTCTTATGTTCCAAATGTTGTTTCAAGGGCTTTAGGTGGATTAATAGCCATAATCCTTATACCAGCTTATGAAGTAGTCTTTATTATACTTGTTTGACAGATGATGAATTGGAGGGAAATTGTTCATTGTTCTCAGAAATGTTACCTTCTTATAATTGCAGCCAGTACAGAACTAGCTAAGAAACTGAGCTCCCTATCTCACTAAACATGTCACCTTTGATGAACTCGTATTTTTGGTCTTCCTTACTAATAGGCCAGGTCCTTAGTCACAGCCTGTTTATCTGTTTGGTCGTGATAGTTCATAGGCCTAAACACTTGTAAGTTAAAACAGACCTTAGAATCTTTTCACACAATGCTCCCTTTTGGATGGGTTTCTGTCTACGGAATATTTTCAGCCTTTTATAGATGTAGGATTCTTGGTGCCATGAATTCTTGTTAAAAATGGGTTCTGGGTGCTGGAGAGATGGCTCAGTGGTTAAGAGCACTGACTGCTCTTGCAGAGGACCCAGGTTCGATTCCCAGCATCCACATGGCCAACCGTCCTTAAGCCCAGTTCCAGGGGAATCCAAAGCCCTCCTCTGATCTCCACAGCACTGCACGACACGGGTGCACTCATGTACATGCAGGCAATATACTCATACATGTAAAATAAAAATAATAAATAAAGTATTTAAAATTAAAAAATGGCTTCTGCTTGGTCTTCCTTCACAGTATCACATTATGCAAATGAAAAATTGAAGAGCAGTGGCATAGAACTTTGTTTCTAATCAATATTAGCTGAGTTCAACCCAGCCTTCCCCATAAAGAAATGAAGGAGGCTGGTCCTCATCTCTGGATCAGGATATCTAGTCTTTAATTCTGGTGACCAACCTCTGCCTGCGTCAGACTCCCCGGTAGCTCCATCTGGCTTCTCTACTGTTGAATGTGCTAATTCCTTCAAGCTGCTTGAATGAGAATGCACCAAAAACAACACCTGTGAAACTTAAGTTGCCTGGGAGGCTCTTGGTAAGGGAAGCTGGAGGACTTTGTTCTGGAAATAGTGTGAAAACTCACTATCCCCATTCTATTTCAATGAAAGTACACACTGAATTGGAAGGAAAGGGGCAGGCTGGAGGAAGGGGCAGGGGGATGATCAAGGAGAAGGAAGTGAGCACTAAGCCAAGATGTTTTAGATGAACAGTGTGTAGAGAGTTGACCTTCAGAACTTTCACACTACTCAAGACTGTTCTGCTACAGTCTGAGTATTCCTTATCTGAAGTGCACGTGACCAGAAGCATTTCTGAAGCCTAAATTTTTTGTATTTTGGAATAGCTGCATGTATGTAGTGAGCTATCTTGGAGATGGAACCCAAGTTTAAACATGAAGGTCATTTATGTTTTTTATATACCTTATACACAGCTTGTAGGTAATGTTTATACAATACTTTAGTGTCTCTATGCTATGACTCATACATATTGCATGAGGTCAGGTATGGAATTTTCCACTTATAGCATCATGTTAACACTCAAAAAAGAATCAGAGTTTACTGTTCTTTAGATGATGGGTACTCAACCTCAACTGCCACCCATCTTTCTTTGCTCTAGTACTGTCCTCCTCCTAAACTCCCTCCATGTGGGTCTAGTTTTATTCCTTACACTACAGAAATATGCTCTGAGGAAACTTACAGTTTGTCCACACTGAGTGGAGATCAGTTATAACCAGGCTGTAGGCTTGTACATCCATACTCAGATGTGAATGTTGACAAACTTGAAAAAAAATAGCATTATCAAAATACATTTATAGCAAAATGAAGTTCTGAGTCTTGAATTTCATATACCAATCAGCAAGTAGCTGACATATTTGGGGAGGGGCTGCCAAATATTCTTGCTAGGCTATGGAATGCCCAATCTCCAATCCTGCTTTCTTCTGAGGCACTGTCTCTCTATGAAGAAGACACACATTTCTCTATGACACACACTTTATCAGGTACTCTGTGGCACAGTATTATGTTCCCCACCAACTGTGAGCCCCTGGAAGAAGACAGTGGGTCTTGTTCAGCTTTATAGTCTTAGGACTTTTTGTTCAATGGTCGGTTGGTTTCTTTTTGAGATAGGAGCTCACTGTGTAGCTCAAGCTGGCCTCCAACTCACGATTCCCCTATCTCAAGCACCGAAGGGCTGGGATTACAGATGTGTGACCACACTCCTGGCCTCTTGGCACTTTCTATTATTCTTTTATAACTACTGGGCCCTTCCACATGGAATCAAACATTCCAGAACTGGCTCTGCTTCTGCGGTCTTCATTTAGGGAGATACGGTAAGAACACAAGGGGTTCTCAGAGCACTGGCAAGCCCATGACTTACACATCACCAATGGGGGCCAAGGAATGGCTAACCTAGTCAATAAATTGTGAATTTGTAAGAGGTTAGTGACTTTGGTCCAACTTGCTCTTCAATATCCATATAATCACACTCTCCACAAATAAAAACTGCAGATTACCTATTAAAGACTCCACCTACCATTAAGCAAACATCCACTGTGAATGTTTAAAAGAGGGGACAAGTAGATTTAGCAATCAATCTCATTTCCCTTTTTCTACTGGGAAATTTCTACCCATTTAAAAACAGATTGGGTTTGATTGTTTTTAAATTACAGGAGATTCAAAACTCTGTACATCAACATTTTAAAGCATTTATAGAAAAGCTAAAATTTCTTCCAAGTGAACCAGACAGCATTAGCTAAATGAAGATAAGCCTTCTGATAATTACCCGACCTGTTTTGGTGATTACCAAAAAAGAAAAAAGTGTAGCTCAAGTACTAAGGACTGAAAGTCAATTTGTCAGCTTTTAGGTAACAGACAGTAAGAAAATGAAATAAGGTCTTGTTAATATCAGCCTCCAACTTGACAAAAACATGCAATCAACATTTTAAGGTAAATAATAGTTAAAGTCTATTTATTTAATAATGAGTAGGAGCCAAAATACATTTTTATAATTAGTCAGCAGTAAAACACAGCAATTGTAGTAAATACACTTCCCATAACAAAAGGAATGCTGATTGTAAAGGATATTATGAAAAGTTCCTAAATCAAAGCTAAAACCGGAGTGTTTAAACTGTTCTGTTCCTCAAGGAATAAAACAAGCCCAAATAAAATCTCTTAGCAGTAACAGGCTCAGGGGCAGGTCTTAATACAGATTTGACTCAGTTTCTTTGTGAAATGGGAAACTGTGACAATATCAGTTATGAGTAATGCATAATTAAGTAAGTGATTGCATATATATCCTTTACTAAAACTTTCTTGTTTTCCAGGTAATGCAAACAAAGTAAAATTTCAAAAATGATCCATTATTTCCTGAATTAATTTCTTTAAGCCTGCTGCCTCTCTGCTCAATGCCACATTTCAGAAATTCATGGGGCCATTTTTTAATACATAAATGATTTCATTTGATTTACTAAAATTTCAGTGATTTTGTGTGTATATGTAGATGTTCTTGTATGTGCACATGTGCATGTGGGTGTGTATGCCCATGTATGTGTGTGCATGTGGAGGCCAGAGGACAGACAACCTTGGACGTTATCCGGGGTCTCCCATTGGCCTGAAGTTCACTAATTAGGCTACACTGCTTGGCCAGTGCATCCTGGAGATCCTCCTGTCACCATCTCCCCAGTGCCAGGATCACAGTCTTCTGGCACCACACCCAGCTTTTTTACGTGGGTGCTGGGGATCAAACTCGCATCCTCCTACTTGTTCAGGAAGAACTTTACTGATGGAGCTATCTCCTCCTCTTAAACACTTTTTGCTCAGCAAGAGGTACCTTTAAATTCAGATTTTTTTTTCTATAAAACATTTCACATAGACAAAGTATATTTAGAAACTCTCCAAGTTACAACATGCCAGCAACCTCTGAGAGTAAGTGGAAGAGGAAGGAGAAAGGGAGTTCTTAGCATCTAAGGGTCAGTGGCTGAGGAAAAAAACAGACAAAATTCTTTCATATTCATACCTTCCATGTTGAGATGTTTAAGGAGTTATTTCAACAGGAAGGTCTGGGGCAGGATTAAAAACACCAGAATGTTCTGAAACATCTAATCACACAGTAAAAGTGAAGACTGGCATACATCACCATTTTTGCCTTCCCAGCAAGGAGCGAACCTCCGCGTGGAAAAAAAACAAAACAAAACAAAAAACCAAACCAAACCAAAACAAAAACCTGCTTTAATCATCATAACTGACCTTTGGCAGGATTAATAGGCTACCAAGTATGATTTCTCACTGCAGGCTGAAAAACTGCAGCTAACATAAGAGAAAATTACATAATCACTGAAGGAGAAGACAAGCAAATAATTTTTACATGAGTCAATTGAGATGGAGTGGTCCTGCTTGTCAGCTTGCCTCCCCTTAGCTTTGTCCACTGGGGGCATAACATACATGTTTGGGTGTCAGAGTGAGGTAATATTTTATAAAGAGACAATAGCCATGAGTTTTCCCCTTTTTGAACAATGTTGAGGTACAACAGCACATTTGTAAGGTGCCTTGTTAAAACAACCACAGCTGCAATCACAGGAAGAAGGGAGGGTTAAGAACCAACACAGTTCCTGTCAGCTGTGTATCCTGCAGGCTTAAAAAAGGTAGAATCAATTCACTTCAGCAATGAGTAATAACTTCTATGTCCTTGAAGAAGCACTTTGAGAAATGCTAGAGTCACGCAACTATTCAACCAGTGACACTGATTAAATGCTCTATTTGCTGTATGTTTTATTGAAGGTGGAGGGGGCAGCAGATTAATATATTGCCTGTGCCTACAGGAACAGCACTGAGAAACTGGGTAAGAACATCTTCCATTAGGAAATGCCATTTGCAAATTACTGGCACCTTCTGATGAACTTCATTCCAATCAATATTTTACATAACGTCAGTATAGCAGGCACCCTCTTCCCCAGATTACTTTTCAGAAATTGCCGAAACAAATGCATGTTCACATACGGCTGCATGCAGCTGGAAATGCTACAGATCTTGTAAGCTGTAGAACCTTGCCAATTGCTTCCATGGTAATAAGGGCTAGATTTGCCAACACAGGATGGTGCACCAAAGGGAATTGAGAAAGCTAATGCTGAGAGAGTTTGTGTGACCCAGTGACTGGCCAGCATGCCCAGCGAGGCAAAGCAGGACGAGTGTTTCCTTTTAATCTCACTGATGTATTCAATGGCTTAAAAGATGTTCTCTTCCATGATCAGGTTAGACTATGAAGATACATTATGGAAAATAAGCATTCTTGTTAGAAACTGTTTTACATTATACATAATTTTTCTTCCTTGCTTGATACAGGGCCATTTCTTTATAAGAGCCCAGGGAAGAATGCTTTCACCAAAGCATTCAGAGTGCCAAAAGCCTAAGGTGCCAGGGGCTTGGGAGATGATTCAGTCAGTAAAGTTCTTGACATGCAAGCCTGAGGACCCGAGTTCCTCATAAACACTGATCATCCACATTAAAAATTGGCCCTGATAACCCTAGCACTGGGGATGGGATAATCTTGTTGAATTGGTGTGCCCCAGGTTCACAAATTTTGAGACCTTATCTCAAAAAGTAAATGAGAGAATGACTGAGGAAAACACCAGGTGTCCATCTCTGGCCTCTACATGCATGCACTCTCACATGACTGTATATCTGCACATGTACACACACACACACACACACACACACACACATATTTAAAAATTTTAAAAACCAGGTAAAATGGCAGATAGGAAGAATAATTGTTCTCAAATTTTGCTGCACTTTAGAGGTGCTAGAAAGCCTTTGAAAAATTACTATACCAAGCCCCATCCCAGATCAAGCAAAGCAGAATGTCTGAGTGGGTGACCTAGTTTTTAAACCTCCCCTGGGGAATTCCAATATGCAGCCACTTTTGATAAGCAATGGTATGGAATTCTCCGACTCTGTGGTTATGCATGAGAATCACCTGGAGCCCTCAGTTAAAGGGTAGCTTGCCGGGCCCCAGCCCCAGTTTCTGACTCAGTGCGTTTGGGCTGGCATTTCTAACAAGTCCCCAGGTGATGCTGAAGCTATATAGGGACTGTACTTGGAGAATCATGACCTGCATCAGATGTATTTAGCAAAATAAATAATTGTCTAATTCGAAACGCTCCTTTACTTTTGCCATTCTGAAGATATCTTCCTCAGACTGCTGTCTTTCAAGGTCTACTGCTGTTTATGTTGAAAGTGCAGGTACTTAGGCTCTACTTCACAAGCGCCAGGTCAGAATCATGACAGAGGAGACTTCTGGTTGATACCCTCTCCATGCCAAGATGATGCTCTCAAAATTTTGATAATCAGGGATTTACTTCCTTTTCCTTTGTGTTTATGATAGCTCACTCCTCTGGAAACAAAAATGACTCAGGCATATAAATGCCACCAGGCCCCAACCTGAGAAGTGAGGACAAACCCCCACATCGTGGATTCTTTAGTGCATTATTCTGCGGGCCAGGGGTCAAGGTCACAGGTGGCATTTTCAGATGACAGTGTTCATAAGTTAATTCAGCTATTAAGTCTCTACTGTATTTGTTGCACAGCCTTTATTATTTCTCGTACTGCTACAAACCTGGACATGGGAGCAAAAATATCTCCCTTTCTAGTGAATTCACTGTAAAAACCAGTGGGGTTTTGTTTTGTTTTGTTTTTTCTCCTACATGTTCACATTAGTGGGAATTGAGGCCATTTTCTTTTTTACATAAATTTTATATTGAATTTTTGTGCATTTCATGTAATAGACAAATTTAGACCCTCTCCTCCAGTGGGTGTACTGAGTTCAATGTTGTATAACTGTATTAACTCAATGGTGAACCTAGAAACTTGTACCCACTTGTGAAAGAGATGTACTCTTGCTCTGGGATGTGTTACTGAATATGTTAAACCTGTAGTGAAATGCTTCTTCCAATCATGTAGTTATTAAAAATTAAAAAAATAATGATTAAAAAATAATAATAATTAGTAGATGTGTAAAACTATACCATTGAAATCTACCTGATGACTTTATATCCATGCTCAGATGCCAAG
>NW_008349529.1:248281-265945 GCF_000622305.1 Nannospalax galili
CTGGGAAAAATATATTTTTCTATCTTTTTGGCTATACCAGCTCCTATCTTTGGATCCAAGAGAAGTAAAGGAGAATGTTTCCTTTCCCATTTTACCTTGCTGGCACTCAGGTTTAATGAATGGAAAGTAAATGATAAAATATTTAATTTGCTTATGATTTAAAATTAATTTGGTAATTTGCTTGAAGTATGGACTGAGACTATTAAAATATGAAACTGTATCCCAGATATGCTACTTATCAGCTGATAGTTTTAAGAACTTATATAGTCACCTCTACCTCCATTTCCTCACCTGTAAAGTGTAGATAATAATAATGCTTAACTCATGGGGATAACTTATGCAGACAAGACACCTAGCTCTGGGCAGATCACATAACAAGTGTTCCATAAATGTGAGCTTTTGTTTCACTATTACAAAGTGGACACCCCAACAATATTAAAAATGTAACAAATGAATAAATAGGTAACCAAATAAATATCAGGAAAGGGAGCTCTGTGGTTCTATTGCACTTCATAGTCAGAAAGTGCTGTTCAGAGTGTCTAAAACTTAAGAATACATGTTGAGAGTGACTCAGTATGAAAGTGTGGGCTGGATATGCCAGGCAACTGCTTTAACTTTGTCAGGTCTTACTGGGCTCCTCCCCTTTTCAGATTTACAAATAAAACAAGGCAGAACCCTCCTGTCACGGCACTAGAGTGGGCTGCAAAATAACATAAATGGTTCAGTATTAGATCCATTTGTCTATTAGTCAAATCCAAAGTAACAACTGAGCATTGGCCTATATGTCATGGTTTATTTTTCAGAGAAATGCCAGACATACGGCCACAGTCCATGTTATCTTGGGAGTACAACTCTCCCAATGAACATTTTTAAATGCTTATTTAAAGGAAATCCACTTTTAGTACTACTTTTGTTCCTATTATTACCCTTTTCTAACCTTATACTAAAATGTAATATAGCAATATAATGTACCATTAAGCCTCAAATATATTTAAATGTAGATCTTGAGTCATAAACATCCAAGACCTTGCATATATTCATAGATATAGTATCTGTTACATAGAAAACAAATAATGAACCTAAAATCAAGCCTTGAATATAACATAAAGCAAGGCACATACACTGCCTATTTCTACAGATCTATGGAATACGTATTAAGGCTGAACTAAATTTGGCAATTTTGTTTGGGTCAATGCCAGTGCAAAGGAGTCTCAAAGAACCAATCAGTTCCTAGGCTTACTCCGATATGCTGAATTATATAACTGAACTGGATTTTAAGTGGTTAATAGGTAACAAAACATCTCACAGTCAGAGTCTCCTGTTGTTAGTTTGGAAAAAAAAGTAATTTCCTTAAGTCTGAAGTAAACAAGAAAAGTGATTTCACAGGCTCAGGAAAGAACCTAAGTCCTTTGGGTCTGGGCCACATACAGCCAGGAATCTCAGATCTAATGCAGACGCTAAATCTACAGAGACTTCCTGCACCTACCCTAATTTATAGAAGGGCCTTTGGCTTATTAAAACAGAACTTCACGTATAAAAACTCATAGAAAGTATTGAATGGCAAAGGAAACTGAGAACTACCATAAATATGATAATAATAGCGGTGATTATAACTAGCTAAGACTTGTGGAGAACTTGTCTTTTGGATACTGTGCAGAAGTTGTAGGTGGTTGTCTAACTTCCCCTCCAATTGTCCTGTGGAGTAGGTGATGTGCTCACTTTATAGCTTAGGGAACTGAGGTTTGGTGGCATTCATAGATGACAGAGCCAAAATATTAACCTAATCCTATAGCATTGGAGCCCTGTACCCTAATCTGACTCGCTCTCCAAAGATAGTAACTAAGCAGACAACCCCTAGTTTGGCTTAGATCTTAAACAAAAATTTATCAAACCATAGATAAATCCATGCACAGTGGAGAAGTTATTAAAATATAACCCTAGAGGACAGTAGCAAGGGCTAAAGCCTTGACTAAGGGAGATCCTTTAGCTATTGCTGAAAATATCACAAAGGGCATTTTATTGATGGGGGGGTCTAAGACCCACAGCATCAATTTTGCAAGCATCAGTCTCAGCCTCGGCTGGGCAGCCATATAGGCTAATGGACTACGTCTGCAACAACGGGTGAGAAACCACCAAGGAATTGTATGTGCCAAGCAGAAAGCCTTCTGTTCCATGAAGACTTGTTCTAGAAGGATAAAAGCACTAGGTCCAAGGGAGGGCTGATGTTGAGTTCACTACTTTATGTCACGCTCACCCTTCGACTATTACAGAGCTCTGGAGACTGGAGACAGAAAAACACTTCTTCCTTAACTCCCCTTGGGCTTTGGAAAGCACAGAGCAGCCCAGCTGTAAGGCCCTTGTGAAAAGTATAGCTCAAGTGGGAGGGAAAAGTGCTGCTGTTTCCATTTAGTTTTCCTCTTGAAAATCACTGGAGACCCACAGTAGGTCTGAACAGAAACTGGTAGTCATGGCTCAGTCTGTTAGTGTGGAAAGGGACCCAGCAAGACAGGAGACCAACCTCAACCATGGCACTGGGAATAAAAACTTCCCAGAACAAGGAGGCCAGGGATCTGTAGGAGGAGTCAGAGTGCTACTGCGTTTAGGAGAATCAAGAGAAGAAATGAATGATGACACTTTAATAGTTAATAAGGACTTCGTTCACCCTCAGGTCAGGAGGATGTTCCAGGTTGAGGTCATTTATGCTAATTTAGTGAGAACACAGAAAGAAATCAAATAGCCGTTTTTGTTTCGGAGTTGTTAAAGGCTATAATGTTAAGAAAATACCAGAAGCAACACGACTTCTGAGCCCCTCTTTTGCATTAATTTTTGCTGTCAGCAAAAACAGAAGAGGAAGGAAAAATCCTCACAGAACTGCACTGCTTCGACTTATAGGCCCTCAAGTATTCAGACACACATGGCTCACATCAGAATATAGGAAAGATGAAGATGGGATCTAGGAATTACTATAGTTAGTCTCTGCACAGTCGTGGGAAAACGGAATGGTGCTTGAAGATGGAGTAAAGGAATATCTATAAAAGATCAACAAATAGGGCACAATGGTAGGATTGAGAACAAATTCAGTGAAATATAGTCATGTTCCACTCCACTTCTGGGAACAATGAGCAAAGCCAAAAAAGACATGAAACCGGGACATACTTTCATTAAGGCAAAACCCTTTATTGTACAAGTGTGGTGTGGCCCTAACCTTGGAGTATTTGATGTACGAAAATCCTTGGAGATTTCACTTTACCACAAACTAAATTCAGACCAATAGCATAATGGAGATACTAACAAGGAATGCAACCATCAGATGCAGTAACAGAAACATCCTGCCAGACAAGCACAGGGGAACTGTAAACCCACTTGTATCCTCCAAGTCTCCACGCATTAACCGTTTGTGGCATGCTTTAAATACACTAGCGAGGCATGGGGTTTAAGGGCTGCTTGGAATCCTCATGAGCGGAAACATTTTTAGCAGGAGAAAATAAAGGTGATCAAAGTTCCAAACACTTAATTTACTGATACTCTTTAAAACATAGTCCATTAACACAGTGGAGGCAGTGCATGAGAGTCACAACATTGGGATCCGTGTGTCTTGCAGTTACCTCCTTCCCCAGCCCCAGCTTCTCATTTCACAGGAGTTGCTTGCTCTCTCAAAGATGATTTGGAAAGATGGAGGGAAATTAGCATATTGATTTCCCAGCACTCTAAAGGCTAAAAGCAGCACACACTTGGTCATGTTTCAAATGACGGAATGTGAAATTAAATTAAGGGATGCATCTGTGCTCAGCCCCTAATTGCCAGCCTAGTGGATGGTTTTAAGGAGCACAGAGAGGGAAGAGAGAAAAATGAGAGGAGGAGGGAGAAGCAAGGTGGAGGCATGGCGAGCTGACGAGCTATAAGCTGTGGCTCTGGGGAGGGGCACTGAGAATCTCTTCGTTAAATAAATCTCCCTAATTTAAAATAGTACTAGGTGCTGGTAACAGCTGGCACCTTCAACAGTGCAGGCAGAAGCTTCAGAATCATCTCTCTAGAAATATTTTATGTATCTGAATTATTTTAATTCAATAGAAATTAATAGCTGGATTTATTTCTTTTTCAATCATCACTGTTGTCAAATGCCAGTTCTCAGGTTTAAACCTGTTTCTAAACCCTCAGGTTAGTGTTATTCTTTCTGCTTACTCCTAGGATGTAGTCTGTTAAAACAATAACAGACCACTAAACAACATTCCATTCATCTGTGCCCTGGATCTTTGTACAACCAACAAACAAGCCTGTAACTGGAGATAATCTTTCACTTGAGGAATGAATACATGATAGAAACTTAACATGTTCATACTTACGATTATTATTTATAAACTCATACATTTTCCCCCCTACTAGGACAGAATGGAAAACTGAAGAACAATTGCTCCTGTTTTTCTCCAGTTCTATTCTGTACAAAACAATATTCAGCGTTGAGAGGTATTACAATGAAAAATAGTTACTTGTGGTCAAATCAATTTGAGAAAAGTAGAATAGGGACTTTCTTTACTTCAGGGCTTCTCAAAATTATTCACATGCATATGTACACAAAGGAGAGAAATAAAGGATAAGATTTCCAAAATGGACCATTTGTTGGCCTCTCCAGGGACCCCAATGTGCTGGGAAACACTACACATCTTCCTGACCCAGCACACACTCCTCTGTCCAAATCCATTCTCAAATCACATTTTCAATGTTCTCAGAACTAAGTGATGGTGTAATGCTGCCCTAATGACCTTGGTAGCCAGATGCCCAAGGCTACAACCACAATCACTGCTCAGCTGCAAGATGATAAACCAGATAAAAAAGGCAGATCGAGGCTGATTAACCAAGAGGAGCCTGGTTAACTGTGTCTACTGTCACCAACAGAGGTATCCAGTTCAGTCTGACTGAATTGGCATACTTGAAGAACCATTTCCCTAAGTGATTAGAAAGAAGATAAACAATGGACTCTTTCCACCCTGAGTGTTTTAGATGGAATGCATAATTGTTCTCAGCTAGCAGTGAAGAATATGCAAGCTCATTAATCAGAGTTTCACTTATCACTATTGCTGTGACTTTAATTATTAAACTGATAACACAAGTAGAAGATTATATAGCATAATTCAAATACAATTCAGTCATTTACTTGTTAACAGACAAAAGGTATAATAATTGCTTATTATGTACTAAAGGAAGTTCTAGCTGCCAGGGAAGCATGTATAAATTAAGAGATTAGCCCTCTTGAGAGCCTTATAATAGGGGGATGCCAGGGCATGCTAGAGCAGATGTAAAGTAAAAAGCTATTTGGGAGGAAGACTAGGGTATAATACATATTATTATATGATTTAGAATGGAGAGAGATTGCAAAAACCATGGTGCAAACCAAAACACTTTCACTGACAGGAACACAATTAATAGTGTTCATCAACTGTTAGAATAGTAACAGAAAACTTCACTCATACGCTGGCTGGCGTGTAAATAACGTGTAACAAGGGAGTTTCATTTGCCTGTCTGTACTCTTCCCTAAGTTATAATACTTCTCCTCCTCTTCCTCTCCTATCCCCTCTCCTGGTAAGGCAGGACGGTAGCCACTGTTCACTCATAAGTAATGAGCACTGAAACATGGCCAAAGCGCATCAGAATGAGTTCGATTTATAAAATCTTGAAGAACCGTAAGCAAAAATTTTATGTTGGTCATATGTTAAAATTGTAGCATATATGACACACCATTTTAATAAAACATTATTAAAATTATTTTTTGTGCCGGGCTTGGTGGCGCAAGCCTTTAATTCCAGCACTTGGGAGGCAAAGGCAGGCGGATCCTTGTGAGTTCGAGGCCAGCCTGGTCTACACAGTGAGTTCCAGGACAGCTGGGGCTACAGGGAGACCCTGTCTCAAAAAGACAAAAAAAATTAATTTTTGTAGCAATTTCCTCCTGGATAAGACATTCTGTCTTGGAGGGAAGCTCCTTAAGAAATAAGCGCAGTAGCACAGGCCTTTAGTTCCAGCACTTGGGAAGCAGAGGCAGGCGGATCTCTGTGAGTTCCAGCCAGCTGGAGCTACAGGGAGACCCTGTCTCAAAAAGACAAAAAAAAAAAAGAATGTAAAGGATGTTAAAAAGGAGGTGAAACAACATGATGTTCTAGAGGGATGTGAAATATTCCATCCTGTAAGGAAGCTTTTTAAGCTTAGGAAGTAAACAATTCATAGAGCTTCAGAAAGTTTCTGAAATTGCCCAGCTTTAATAAGTCCCTCCCCAAATACATATAAGCAGTAAGGCCTGCTGAGAGACACTCTCATACAAGCTGCACTTCCTACAAGATGCTCAGATCAGCCAAGCAACTGGAAGAAGCAGAGCAGCTGAACTGCCTGGAAAGAGGACCAGACCAACCGAGCCACCCAAAGAGACACTCTCCAACCCGCTGAGCTGCCTCCAGGTTGTGCAGTGACCTACAGGTTTCCAGGTTTCATGAGCTGTCACCCATACTGGGGTGGGCTTCAGTGATGCAGATGTCTGCTCCTATGAGCAACCCTTAGTCCTTAGGTAAGTCTACAGGAGTAAAACTCATGGGTTCACCAAGTTGTATTTGAGTGATAGTCTTACTTTGGCCTATCATTGGTTTCCTATACAGGGTGAGTAGACATTCATTCACATCTCCCCAGGAATAGTATCACACATCATATTTTTAATTGTTGCTTTTGATTTTTAAAATGTGGCCACAATAAAAATATAAAATCATAAATGTAATTTGAATTCATGGCTTATATCATATTTCTATCCTTCCAAAAATTATGTTATTCACATACATGTTCATGTACAGTGGAGAACACACACCAGCATAGCAAAGAGATTTTGAAATTAGGCAGAAAGATCTGGAATCAGAGTCAGTTTTGTTTTCCTTCTCTGAAGTTTATTTTCCTTTGCTAGTCAGTAGGGTCATGATCTCCGACACTGCAGGAGTGTGGTAGGGATAAAGTAAATGTACGGAAGGCGCTTGGAGCACAAAGTGAAACGGATACTCTCTAACGCAGTATTTTCTTTTCATAGGAAACAGTCCCTGAGGTTGGTAAGAAGCCAGGAGTGCTGCTGCCCCAGCACTACGCATGCTTGTGCAGGCTGTAATGCCTAAATGGAAGCAAAAGAAAGCAAAGACACCTAAAAAAGTCACATCTTGGAAGGAAAATGTAATCTTTAGATAAGTGAAGGAATCGGGAAGGTTGACTTTTTAGTTCAGGATTGGAGGTACCACAATTCTCTACATAAATACATTTTTAAATTTTATTTATTTATATTTATGTGTGTATGTGTGTGTCAGTGTATGATTATGCACATATGTGTACAGGTGCCCAGAGGTCAGAAGAAGGTGTCCGATCCCCTGGAGCTGGAATTATAGGCAGTTGTGAACTGACCTATGTGGGTGATGGGAACCAAACTCAGATTCTTTGCAAATGAAGTATGTGCTCTTAACTATTATGCCATCTCTCCCACTCCATAAATAGTGGGGGCGGGGTTGTTTATTTTTCTTTGTTGAGACATGGTCTCACTGTAGCCCCAGCCGGCCTGGAAACATACTATGTAGGCCAGGCTGGCCTTGACCCCACAGAGATCCACCTGCCTTTGCTTCCGGAGTGTTGGGATTAAAGGCATGTGTCACCATGCCTGGTGTAAATAGTCTTTGATATAAAACATGTGCAAAGTTGCTCAGCATGGAAAACTTTCGTAGTTACAGGAAAGGAACTTAGGAACTCATGGGAATCTATGAAACTCCAGTTTAGGGGAGATTAAGAAGCAAGTGGGTCAGATGACCACACAGCTGAAGAAGCATCCTCTCCAAACAGAAGAATTCTCAGAGGGGAAGAGGATGAACCCAGAAAAGCTGTTCCATGAAGATGCAGAGCTCTACCTGAAGAAAATGCCTTTGTTAACATATAATTTCAAAGTAACAGAGTGACAGCAGATTTAAGCCACCCAAGGACAGTTTGTCCAGTTTGTCTTTCCTAAGTCAGAACAATATGCAGTAACTTCAAATTAAGCTGGACTCCTCTATCTGCCAAACCACTGGGCATCGAGGGGAAAATGAGGACTTCTTGAAAATAAAAATCTTGTGTAATGTAGTGTAGCATTTATTTTAGTGGCTGGATTTATTTTAATGGCTTTAGAAATGATTTTAGTTCTGTATTCAAGGAAACATTAAGAGGTCACTTAAATTTTTCAGCTACACTTTACTGCACTTTATGGAGGAATTTCTGCGTTGTAATATTTGTGACTTTGTAGATAAAGGGAGGCCCCTGGGCATTTTCCTCATGCATAGCACAGATTTACTATATCAAAGAATGTTAGTGGAAGAAAGGCTTTTAGGTAAACTGAGGTTCATAAGACAAAGTGCCTTAGAGATCATCATGATAGGTACCATACAATCAGGGCAACTGCATTGGTACTTTCATTGCCATTCAATCATTTATCCCATCATTCACCCTACAAATACTTTTCAGCATCTCCCAAGGGCCAGGCATTAAGACGACAGGCAGGATTCCTTAAGCTACACTGTCTTGAGGAGACCCAATACACAAACAAATAATATTCTGTAACAATAAGTTCAATAGTGAAAATAAAATGGAGCCATGTGCTATTGAACAACTGAGAATTTTTATAGACAGAGAGGTTCTCTGTTTGAGGACTTGACCTTTAAAATATCTGTATAATAGAACCAGCCAGTGAGACCTGTTCAGAGCCTCTCAAGGCTAACCAAGGAGCAGGGAGGTTAGTAGGAGAGTACACAATGAGGCAGGGAAGGAGTCAGAAACCAGGCATGGAGTCTTGAAGTGCAGAGGACTCGGGGCATAGAAGAAGACTTCGGGTTATACTCTGGTTGCAACAGCAGGGTTTAAGGCGCAGGTACAAGATGTGATTCACATTTGTACGAGGTGTTTCTATGTGAATTCTAGGTGACGGTAATGGCATCATGACTTTGGGTCTTTCCAACTCCCTACCTACAAACAGGCAAAGATAGTGAAACCCCATGGCCTATACTTAACCAGTCTAAGAGACAATGTGTCTCAGAAACTCCACATTATCAGCTAGTAAGCACAAAGCATGAAAAAAAAAGACAATGCTGTTTGGGCAAGAGCAAGAAAAGAGAAGCAGAGAGATGTCTGACAGGTCTGAGAACAGGAGGATCTCTTAAGGTTCACATGCAATTCACAGGGGAGCACAACTAGGTGATTTGACAGAGTAGTTGATACTACCCAACCCACAGTCCTGGATAAGCCCCAACAATCTAGAGCAGTCTAGCCCCTAGGAACTCTTGAATCTGACCATCCAGGAGTCCTTCCAAGACAGGAAGAAACTGCTGGGTTTCCCCACACTAAGGAGAAACTGCTGCGGAATCAAACTAAGCTAGAAAGGGGCGAGAATGATGGAGGACAGACAGGGTCCAAGTCAACAAGGAGGCCTTTTTCCAAGGCTGCAGCCCACATCGTCTCTCACTGCATGCTCTCTTCACCCCTGCCACTGAGTGATGAGGTCTGTGTGCTCGTCACCCTTGAATCTCACCCAAATCCTGTGATTTGATCAACAGAGTATGATAAAGTGACTATAAGTTTCAAGGTTAGATCATGTAAGTGTCACACGTTTCTACCTAGCTTTTCTGGACTGCTTCCCTATGGGATCTCAGCTGCTATGTTGTGAGGAAGCCCAAACTAGCCCAGGGGCGAAGTCCCACATAAGAATTCTAACTGATAATTGAATGAGGTCCAGGCCAAAAGTAAGGTGAGGCCGTGGATAGTATGGGCAGACCTGCTGTGTCTGTTGAGCTTTGTCTGAACTCATGGCTCACAGAATCCAAGACCATGATAAAATGGTAATTATTCACCACTGGGATCGATGGTATTTCATTAGCCTGCAAACAACAACAACAACAACAACAACAACAAACCAAAAAAAAAAAAAAAACAAAAACCCAAACAGAGATATCATGGTTATAGATATTGGTAATCTATTCAATCTCTTAGAAAATTTATGAAGTATTTTTAAAAATGTTTTTATCTTTGGTGAATTATTAAGCAAACTCAATACCAATGGAAAGGTTCCCTTTCAAAAGAGTCGTTTAATTATTGGTGTAGCACAGTCAATTTTCCTTTGCTCTGGATGGCACCTCTTGTTAGCAAACACTTCAAAAGATATGCCAGGGGAAGTCAGAGTTCCCTACCCACCACAACACACAAAGGAAGCTGCCAGACTTGTTTAATTTGATTCTCTCTTATTCTTAAAAAGAATTATTTGAAGAATTATGGGAAAAGTGGGATGAACACATAATTTATCACCTGAACTAGGGTAATTAAAAAAAAAAAAAACACCTTCACTGAAGACGGTTCACATACCATGAAACTTTTCCTATTACAATCACAACAATCTAAAAACATCAACGCAATCTAATTTCGGAACATTTCCATCCTCTTCTAACCCAGAATGATTTGAGAATGAAGGGGGGGGGCAGTAATAACTACGAAAAGACAGTAGGCATAAAGCTAGCCTACCTTGAGCAAACCGGAGCGAGGCAGCCCCAGACTAGAGCATACAAGTCCTGGGAAGAAATCTGTATAACTGAATTCAGCAGAGGAGCCTGCTGGAAGAACAGTGGTTTTAAAACAGTAATCAGAAACACAACTCTCATTTAGTTCTTCCAGAGTTAAAGGAAGGGTGCATAATCTGGCACAGTCAGTTTTTGAAAATTGTTCAGCTGTATCCACTAGAGCTGAACATATGCATCCACTGTAACCAGCAATTCCATTTCTAAGTGTATAACCAATAGAAATGACTACTGACTAGATGGTTTCACTTATATCAACTACAACAACATCCAAAAGTAATCTTGATGCTACATCAGAAATCAGGATAGTTTTACCTCCAGTGGGAGTTGGTGACTGGAACAGGGATGATGAGAATTTGAGCTGTGGTTTAGGTCCTGTTTCTTGGTGTAGATATTGATTAGGTAGGTTCACTTCTTAAAGATGCATCAAGTGGTAATTTAGAACTTGTTCATTTTTCTGTAAATTTATATTTGATAAAGGGACATTGTGGGTCTGAACCGAGGCAGGATTTGCACACCCGTGAAAAGAAAGTTATCTTAAAGACAGCAATTAGAAGCATTTGGTGTTCACACAGCAGCAAGTAGGTGTTAATTTTCTCCTTAACACCTTTCCCTGGAACCAGAGGCAATGAGATACCTGGAGAGAGAGAGGTGGGGCAAAGGAAAGTTCTCTCTCCTGCATAGAAGAGTGCTTAAATAAAGACTGAAAATGATTAACAGTCAGTTAGAAAGGTGGAGGTTTTCACTGCTATATGAGCTGCTAAATGCTTCTGCTGACAGGGAATCAACTTTAGAGATACTCAAGATCATATGACAGATTCCTTTCACATTCCAGTAAAGGAATTAAGTTATAGAAAACTGGCATTATTGGACCCAAATGATGTCTAATTAGGGTTTAAGCTGGTATCAGAAACCAGGCATCTTGACTCATAAGCACTTTTTCCTAGGTCTGACACCAGTTATACTTCTTGCTTACCAAGAAGCTTTCTCCATAAGGCACGCCTATTGATCTGATCTCTGATCTAATGCACACAAGAGACAACAGGTCTCAGAGTCATGCACATTTCACAGAGGTGGAAACTAGAGATGCTTAGAAAAGTTAATATCCTTTGACAAGGTTAAAAATCAATTAAGTAGAGGTGCCAGCATTCCAATTAGTTCTTACTCTGGAGTCTAAAATTTTTCAACCAAGGAGCAACATCCCTGCTTTGACTTGAACATGTTGCTATGTTCCTAAGCTAAAGAGCCAGTGAGCACATAAATGTGCTATTATTATTATAATGCCATGAAAAGAACCAATTGAATTATGTGTTTCTAGGTGATAATCCCGTTGGTCTCATTTCTATTCGAGGAAATGTCATACATTAGGACAGCAGCAGTTTCCTCCTGTCAGTGAAGCAGCCAAGCATGGAGGGTCTAGCAGTGATCCAGCACCAGAGAGATGTCCTTGCAAGCAGTCCCTCTTATAGTGACACATCTCTATTTCCTTGGCAACATTATTGTCAAAATACAATAAGCAGAGTTCAGGATTCATGGTCAACACGTCAGTTTCACAGTCTGCTTAAGTATCCATGGATATTTAGAATCAGGTCCTCCAAATGGAGCCTAAGTAAACACTTGTGGCCTGAAGTGCTGAAAACACCACTTTCGTTTCAATACAAACAGAAAAATGTCTCCAGACAGGCATACTTTATTTGGCAAAAAATACCCTGCTTTGAGGGGTTTTCCCTCAGAGTCTTTCTGAATAGTTAATTCTTAGAACAAAGACATTTAAGATGTGCGGGCTCGTTCATGAAGCTTTGTAAAGTGTGTTTTTCCCTTTCAATTCATTAACATCACAAGATACCATAGTTAATAGAACAGGGTGACAATGATATTTCTCATAGAATTCTCATGATTTTGAACTTACAGTAGGCAAACAGAGATAGAAAAACTGAAGGGAACATGCAGGGAGAAATCTCTAAGCAAATATTTTCTCTATTATTTATTTATGTGTATATTTTGCATACGTGCATGTATGTGTTTGAGTGTGAGTGTGTGTGTGTGTGAGAGAGAGAGTGTGTGTGTGTGTGTGTGTGTGAGAGAGAGAGAGAGAGATAAAGAGTGTGTGTGTGAAGGTTAGAGGTCAATCTCATGTGTCATTCCTCAGGAGCCATTTGTCTTGCTTTTTGAGATAAGGTCTCTTGCACTGGGACCACCCATCCTCTTGCCTCTGTCTCCTCAGTTCCAGTGCTGGAAATACAAGTGCACACCACCTCGCCTGGATCTTACCTTGGTACTGGGGATCAAAATCTGGTGCTCATTCTTTCATGTTAAGCATTTTACTGACTGACCTGTCGCCCATCTCTGTCTAGCTTAATTTTTAAGTTAATATACAACTGTGCGACATGAAATATAAGAGAGCTGAGCATACACAGTCATCTTAAGTGTACTCCAAAGATGATAACTGTATAGTTTACTTTCATTCTTAAGACAACCATCATTTGTTGTTAAAAACCTGTTTTCCTACAAAACACAGATGCTCATCAGAGTAACATTGATCATGCAGTGTGCGCACAGCATGGTACCAAACACTTGAAACACATCATGTCATGTGTATCTGGAGACAGATGATATTATTCTTCTCCTTTTAGAGATGATAACACTGAGAACCAGAAGTGAAGTCACACTGTTGGAAAGAGCTAAGATAACACTCAAAGCCAAGTTCACTTTCCTCCAGTGTCCATGCTCATCATGACAACACAGTTCAGTGAGATTCCACCCATTGACTACAGTCAGTGAATGAGATAGAAGCTGCTTAGCACCGTGGCTCTCTGTGCATACATTCCTTCTCTAGAATTACTAACAATGGTCACAGAAGAGATACATTATTGCTTCTAGAAAAGAAGGATCTCTCCTATCCTGGTCCTAGCCTTGACTTAAAAACCCACACGAAACAAATTAAGACTGCACATGAGTCTTCCTGCTCCCCAGATACTGTCTGGGAGTCTCTGCTCATCTAGGGTGAGTATCCCAGTTCTTTAAGTTGGGCTGTAGGCGCCTCTCCCTCATCCTTCTCTGACAATGCTTGTTCACTCACTTCACCTGGAAGCAAAGGGCAGGTTTCCAGTGAGTGGAATGGAGTATCTGAGGTGCGGTAGAACTACCCCTGCCTTCCAAACCCTGGCTTCTTATGGCCATGCCTAAAGCCTGGCTTTTCCATGCTTTCTTCCTCTTCTTCTTTTTTTTTTTTTTTTAAATTCTGTGCTAGGATTGAAATCAGAGTTTTGCACACTATTAGGCAAGTGTTCTGTAATGAAGATACAGGGCTGAAAACTGAGTTTTATATTAACTTTATAATTCCATTCACTCTGTTGATCATTTAATATGCTAAGTAAGCACAGGTGTCAAATTCCAAATCAGGAGTTAGAAATGAGAGAAACTGAAGAAACTGGAGTACAGAAGGAAGGCTGAGGTAACAGGAATCCTTCTACGAAGAAAGTCTGCAAATTACCTCTGCCAAGATACATTCAAATTTAGAAAATTAACAAAATGTAGTAAGATTGACCTAGTCCCCAATTACTTCACATTTAGTCTGAAAACCCATAATTTGGAGATTCATTGGGGTCAGGGAGAAAAACCCAAGCAAGCCATTTAACCACAATGACACCAGTTACTGGATGATCACACACCTTAAGTGAGATTTAAAGATTATTTTTAGGGAATCTCATTCCCTAACGATGGCTTAGCAGCTGAGCATTGGATACTCTTCCAGGGGACCCTGGTTCTGTTCCCATCACCCACATGGCAACTAACAACCATTGGTAACTCCTATTCCAGAGGATATGACACCCTTTGCTGGCCTTTGCAGGAATTGCACACATGTGGTACACTTACATGCATGGAGGGCAAAACACGCACGACTTTATGTGCACTACCACACTTGGGCAGGTGCCCAAGGAGGCCAGAAGAAAGTGTTGGATCCCTTGGGACTGCAATTATAAGCAGTTATGAGCTCCCTGATGTGAATGCCAGGAATCTAGGTCCTCCTCAAGAGCAGCATGTGCTAACCAACGAGCCATCTCTTCAGTTCTGCCTTAAGAGAGTTTTAAGAAACCCATTTGGTTTAGTAAATGACACTTGGTTATAAGTTTTTAATTGATGATGGAGAAGGGAAGGAAGACTCAGAATTTGAGGGTAGAGATAAGGAGAGAAACTAAACTCTATTCTGGGGAATGGGTATTAGTACAAGGACAGAGAAAGAGGAGAAGGTTTGAATGGGCACAGTAGCCAAATGCCACAGGCACATGGAAGCCATACCCAATTTGTTAGTGGACAGATCTGGAGGGAGAGCATTTTGTAAGCTACTTAGCATCCAACAGATAGTATAAGGCTATGGACTTAGAAGCAAATTCACCTGTGTGTCCACTCAACCAGGAATCGCTTAAGCAGCTGCTTTCTTCTTCGTACCAACTGAAGCGCAGGTGTTATTTCTCACTCATCACATCCTCAAACATGGACAGTGCTGTTCCTCTCAGCATCTCCCAAGCCTCATAGGACATCTGGTGATGAACACTCAGGATGAATGTTGCTGGAACAGCTTCTCCCCAAACATCCTGCCTACAAAGTACTTCAGCTGGAGAACTAGTGGGAGCCTTGGGACGCACTACTCAGAGGATCCCCTCAGGTCAGGGAAGAGAAGGGGCCAAGAGACATCTTGTGAAGAATGAGCCTCTAAACAGGGTCCAGTCTACAGTCAACCACAGAGTAGAAAACTGCACCAAGATCCGACAAATGATTTGTGGTTTTGCAGTTGACCACACAATTTAATTTCCTCATAAAGTGATTCCATGATTGTACTTTTTTTCTCTGAAAAAGCTAGAGATGACCCCCAGGTCTAATTTTTTAGATACTTGAAGGGGAGGCATAACTGGCCATGAACAAGTAAACTGCTATACAGCTCTGGCTGCAGCTTATTAGGTTTAATTTTATGCATGAGTGAACTTGGACACCTAGTAGTTGACCCCTAAATAGCCCCAGCTGATCTCAATTACTATTTGTGCTCACATACACCTGTGTTTTCCACAAGCCAACACATTAATAACATTTGTTTTCATGCTAAAACTCCAGATAGCTGCATTTAGTCACAAGGATGCATTCTATAAACAATTAATGGTCACACAAAAAGGTTTAGAAGGCCTTTTCCCCCAGAAGAAGCACATTTATTGCAAAGCTGTGGCTTACCTTTTGTTATTGATTTTAAACAATTATTTAACATGGCATCTTTTGTTGAAGAATGTAGTTTTCTTCCCACGTCTGTCAAAAAATAACAATACATATCTTGTATATCTTGAGGTCCAATCACTTCTAGAGTCTAAATGTGTGTGCCACCTCCTAACTCATGATGAAAGTCTAGCCTTTAGGGTAACAATATTGAAAAGTGAGGCTTTTAGGTTTATATAGGTATTTTCATCATGAGAGAACAACCCTCACAAATTTACTGTCCTTACAAAGGAGGCTCTAGACACTTGCCTTGCCCTTTCTTCTAGGAAGCTGTGTAATATGAGCACCCAGAACGTTCTGTCTATAAGAAACAGACCCTTTTCAGATGCCAGATTACCTGGCACCTTGATCTTGGACTTGCAACCTTCACAATACTGAGAAATATATTTATGCTGCTTATAAGATGCATAGCCTATGGTATTTTGTTATAACAGTCTACATAGGCTAAGAAAACCAAAAATATAGTGAACTTTATGAATTAGGCCAGGTAAGGGCCCCACAGGAACAGACAGATGCACACGGTTCACATGACTTAGTTATCTGCTCTGGTCACTTTCTCTCAGGTTTAGGGGTTAGTAAGTGACTGGCTCAGAATAAGTCAGTTGGGTCATTCCATTTCTGACTTCTACCTCTCCCAGCCACAGGGATCATCACTGAGCTCAAGACAGATCAATAGAACTTATTCTAAACTAGTTAAAAAGCAGAGGTGAGTGCCAGAGGGAGAACAAAAAAGAATTCTACTGAACTTAAGTTCAAGACAATCCTGTGACTTTTTGTTAAATAATTAGTGTTTCTGTCAGAGTCAGTTTGAGTTGAGAATTTCTAAAACTTTTCACTGAAAGCATCTAGAACACGTAGAGGTCAATCTATTGGAATTTTATTTCCTTTGAGTTACCGTAGTTGAACAATGGCATTTGCTATGGATGTGGTAGGCAGCCTTTTGATGGCCTGCTGAGTCTGAGCTGGTGTTCCCACCAGGATGTGACCCCGTGGCACTCTAAAGAGGAGAAGGTAAGGCAAGAGGAATGAGAGGCATTTCTGAGATTCTGATTCAGAGCCTCTTGCTTTTGTCACACATATCCCTTCTGGCTCTGAAGGAGGCCAGCAGCTATTTTTGAGCTGTTTAAAAGAGAGAGGGCCATCAGAGAAATAATAAAAACAAAAACTGATGTCTTCGTTGCTTTTGTCACACATCCCTTCTGGCTCTGAAGGAGGCCAGCAGCTATTTTTGAGCTGTATAAAAGAGAGAGGGCCATCAGAGAAATAATAAAAACAAAAACTGATGTCTTCAGCCAGTGGCCAGCAAGAACCCACAGCCTGTCTGCAGCCACACAAGTGATAGAGATCTCCACCCAGTCCAACCCCCAAATCATAACAACCACAACCTATGCTTTGATCTTGAGCTACTGAAAGAGCAGGAGCCCAAAGAGCAAACGAAACTTCATCTGAATTTTAAAAAATTTTATGTGTATGAATGTTTTGTCAGCATGTATGTAAGTGTACCACATGTGTGCAATGCCTGTGCTGTTGGATCCTCTAGAACTGAAATTATGGATGGTTTTTAGCTGCCATGTGGGGTGCTGGGAACTGAACCTGGGTCCCTCTGCAAGAGTAGCCAGTGCTCCTATCTGTTGAGTCATCTCTCTAACCCCTGCACCTGCATTCTTGATACACAAAACTATGGGAAATAAATGTTTGCAGTTTGAAGCTGCTATGGTATGGGGTAAGTTTTCACGTAGCAATAGACAACTGATAACATGGAACTAACCTCAACTAGATTAAGGATAAAATACTCAGTTTTTTTTTT
>NW_008349529.1:266943-270128 GCF_000622305.1 Nannospalax galili
ACCATTGTTGGCTTCTCTTGGAAGCATGGAGGAAATGATTCCTCCGTGTTGACCCTCCTCTTTATAGACTCAATTTTTTACTCTGCTATGTTTTGTAAGATGGTTCTCTGTTACTTTGTTCTTTATTTCACAATATAATTCCATTATGGTGAGAACATACGGTATTAGAGCAGCAGAAATAAGATTCTTTAAGAGAACGATTGAGGGTTAAAATTGCATTCCATTTAGAACAACCTATTTGACAAATATACATGTCTTGTATTCCTGCCATGTTTCAGGCACAGGGAGATTAACAGAACAATTAATTTGTTGTAAGCAGCTTGAAGCCCACTCAGGAGATGAGAAAAGTCCATGGCATTTGGAAACTGATGAATCAGAAGAAGCAGCACTTTCTCATTAGCTGTATGACACTGGATAAGCCATCTAGCTTTCCAGTACTTTGCACTCCAACCAAAGAGTGCCCAGTCAGTTGATCAATTTACAAAACTGCTAGAAGTACTAAAAAGGGAAATGTATATTAAAGTATTGTCACATTCTAAAATAAACTAAGACTATAATTATTATAACAGTTACTGCTAAAAAACAGCGGGTGGGCTTTACTGCAGAAAAAGTTAGGAATAGGTCATAATTATGAGAAAAGATTATCAATATCTGTCTAAACCGTCCTCATATTTGAAATCTGAATCCTA
Organism: Nannospalax galili; assembly: GCF_000622305.1. Classification (NCBI taxonomy): domain Eukaryota; kingdom Metazoa; phylum Chordata; class Mammalia; order Rodentia; family Spalacidae; genus Nannospalax; species Nannospalax galili. Next base: position 267,633 of record NW_008349529.1, read on the forward strand.
AAATTAACTGTTTTCATTGTACTTTTCAAAACCATGCCATCAGAATTGTTTTTCTGAATGTAAATAAACCTCTCATATAAATATCTGAATTTATTCGCTGCAAGAAAGTGCGGCAATTATTTATAGAAAACTAGGTTAATTGTTTCGGTCAACTGATAACTTTTATAAGCAGCGAAGTTCTTGCTCTATGAAAAAGTAACAGAATCTTCTTTGATATTAAATTTAAGTAATGGTTAAAACTACTATTTAGAGCCAATTAAATGTTTTCATTATTTCTATGGCCTTCCCTAGTAAGCTACCTCTGATATTCTGTGACTCATTAAATTAACATTGTGTGATCATTAAAGACGTTATTTTTTGTATTTTCAATATGTTACTGTACTTCTACCCAATATGCTCGTCCAAATAGCAAATCTCTTAATAAAAATGAACAAGTGAGAACAACTGACTGCTTTTTAGGACAAAGATCTCAACAATGAATTGGGATAAATAATCAATGTTTATTGAATTCTAAGCACCAAGCTATTATTTCCAACCATATAGGTCCTTGAGATTCAAGTTGCCCACTTTTCTTTTAATGAATAAGGTCAAAATCATGAATTGAAATGCTGTGACCCTAAAGCATACCTACATCTCAAAAAAGTTTAGCCCTCAGGCATTGCAAACTGCTAAATCTCTTTCCAGTAGACCTAAATATTAATATACATATCAAAGTTGAAGATAAATATATCCCTTGGAATCAAGTTCTATTCTAGTTGTCTACACTTTGGTGAGACATAAAATAAAATTAAACATTTATTAAGCTCTAACTATGGACTAGCACAAGTGCAGAGGGAATGCAAAGTATAAAGTAGATGTAGTAGATAAAATGTAATTGAAAAACTTAAAAGGCTGTAGGGAGTGAAGAATGAATTTGCAAGTCCTAGTTCATATAAACTTTAATCAGACAAAGCCTTTCACTTCGAAATAGAAAGGAGATAAAAGAGCATACCAGAAGGTGCTAGTTCAGTTTGAAATCGGAGGTGCTGGAGCATTCAGAGGACGGCTGGAAACACAGAATGTAAGCTCACCTGTGGTACCTAATCCATAAAGAAGGAAGTGATGAAACTGTCCAAGAAGAGTTTATAGAGAGAATCAAAACAAAGCCTGAACTCCAGAGCACTAAAAGAGTTCAAGGCGGAGTAGAGACTTACAGAGAATGTGGGCACAGAGGAGAAGAAACATGAAGCATGCAGGTCAGAGATGTGAAGACAGGACGGACCGAAAACCAAAACGATGACCAGTCTCCAACTGCTACAGCAAAGTGAATAAAGTCCAAGAAGTCCTAAACATCACTAAATTCAGAATCAGGACATCACTGCTGATCTTTCCTAGAACATCACAGGGGAATAGTGTTTTGGATACAGAGGGTTGTAAGCCATCATTCAACCATTTGAATACAAAGTGGGAACGAGCATCCACACGGCAGCTAACAACTGTCCGTAACTCTAGTACCAGGGGATCCGACAGCTTCTTCTGTCCTCCGTGGGCATTGCACGACATGGGTGCGCTTACCTACATGCAGGCAGTACACTCATACACATAAAATAAAAATAATAAATAAAATATTAAAAAAAACAAAAACCAAAGTGGGAACCTAATTTATGTGCTGGAGATCAGAAAGTACAGGTTATATATATGAAATACTTTGAAGCGGGTATTTTAAAGATGGAATAAAGTAGGAAATGTGAGTCAAGAGAACCTAGAAACACCTCATCTCTTTGGTTGAGAAAGTATACAGTGATGAGAGGAGGAAAGAGCTGCAGCTTGAGAAAGGGAAAGACTGGGAGTGGAGAGAAGAAAAGGCTGATGAAATGGGTTGAGAGTCCAGCTGAGGCTGGAACGCATACATCCAGCAAACCACCAGTCATATAGTTTTTGCCTTCTAATAATGTCAGTAACCCCAATGCAAGAATGTAGACCACATAAGGCCTGCTCAAGTTGAGACTGGATGTTGGCAGATCTGTAAGGCTGAAGTTTCAGGGGAGACAAATACTTGAGGGGGCTGGTGATGTATCATGGAACCATATGGCTAAGGAAAGATGTCCAAGACATTCTGATAGGAGAGCAGACAGGTGATAGATGGAAGGGCCTGGTCAATTAAAAACGGCTGGGGTGGGGGCAACACCACAGCAGACAGTAGCAGGGAAGACAGAGTAAAAGAGCTCTAGTAGGGGGGGGCTATGGGAGGGAGCCATCTGGGAAGTGGGTATATAGATAAATAAGATGGTTTGGGATGTTCTGTGTGATATACACACAAAAAAATCAACAAATTTTTAAAAATGAGTTATATTTGAGGAGGAAGCATAAAAAATTATGTCATGTTAAGTAATAGAGGTGATAAACGTTACCACTGAAATCTACCCGATGACTTTATATCCATACACAGGTGCCAAGGATCCGAGGGCAACAACCATGACTAGTAATAATCAGATACATACAGATTAGAGACTCATG
>NW_008349529.1:270219-272931 GCF_000622305.1 Nannospalax galili
AGAAGGGGCAGAAAGATTGTAAGAGGCAGAGCTTATACTGAGTTCAATATTGTGTAACTGTATTCATTGAACAGCAAACCTAAAAATTTTATAGCCACTTTTGAAAGAGATGTATCTTTGCTCTGGAAATTGTTCTTGAGTATGTTAAAACTGTAATGAAATGCTTCTTCTAAAAAATAAAAATAAAATTAAAAAAAGAAAAGAAAAAAGAAAGAAAATAAAGAAGTCTTTTCATTGAAAAAAATTTTAATTGAATTTTTGTGATTTTCATACAGCATAATTTAATGGTATTTAGATCCCCCCCATCTGCACCTTCCCTTACTGCCCCTGCCCAATTTAATGTATTTAATGTATTCTAATACACACACACACACACACACACACACACACACGTGTGTGTATATATATTTGAGAGAGAGAGAGAGAGAGAGAGAGAGAGAGAGAGAGAGAGAGTCAAATTAGTGTCTCCAAATGTCCTCAAGTGCGGGTTCATCCGCTGGAGCCTGGTTAACCTACCAAGAGTCCCATCCTTGGAAAAGATGATCTTTCCCCTGCCCAGCACCCACTGGGTACCCAAATTTCCTAAGGCTGGGTTCGCCATGTCTATGCTAGTAGTTTTTTCTGGCCTGAGTTTGCGTGGGACTTGTGGATGCTGTCACCATTGCTGTGATTGACCAGCTAACTGGAAAACTCTGTTTCTTTGTGGTCTTCCACCATCTCTGGCTCTTTCTTACAAACTTTCTTCTCCCTCTTTCACAATGATCCCTGAACCATGGGAGGCAGACGTTTGATACAGGTGTCCTGTTCAGAGATAAGCACTCTAGTCTCTCATTCTCTGCACATTTGTTGGTTGTGGGTTTCTGTGGTAATCACCCTCTGCTTCATAAGGAAAGTTCTCTGGTGAGAGGATCCACCATCTCTGGCTCTTTCTTACAAACTTTCTTCTCCCTCTTCCACAATGATCACTGAACCATGGGAGGCAGACGTTTGATACAGGTGTCCTGTTCAGAGATAAGCACTCTAGTCTCTCATTCTCTGCACATTTGTTGGTTGTGGGTTTCTGTGGTAATCACCCTCTGCTTCATAAGGAAAGTTCTCTGGTGAGAGGTGAAAGACATATTAATCTATGGATATAACAATAAGTCCTTAGGAGTCATTTTAATGCTATAACTATTTAGTTAAAAACTAGTATTAGGTGGTCCCCTATGCTCTGTGACCTGTCTAGTCATGGGTTTCTAGGCTTGATATCGATTTCAGGTATGGTTTCCATCCTATGAAGTGGACCTTAATTAGCGAGTGATTGGTTATTCCCATAATATGCATGCCTTTATTGTACTGGTGGGTCTATTTTCCAGATCAGTTGCTGTTGTAGTTCACAAGATTCAGAACAGGGTAAGGCTGGTAGCAGGCATAGCACCTTCCAGCACTATGAACACTAGCCAGTGGAGATGAGGCTCTGAAGCCAGCACAGCTTGATTTCTCCTTGTTTGTTCTACAGTTCCTGTATGTAGCGTCTTCAGCAATAGGGTCCTACCATCAAGTTCTGGTGGGTAAACAGAGTAGGAGCAATGGTCAGTTTAACATTCAGACTTGATGGTGAGAAAATGTGGGAAAATAGGGTATATGGAAAAAAAAAGAACCTAATAAAATTAAGAGCTACCTAATGCCTTAGCAGAAGAACTGATTTTGGGGAAGGTGGGAGGGAAGGATGAAGGGAAGGACCGAGGGAGGGATGGAGGGAAGGAGGGAGGGAGGGAGGGAGGGAGGGAGGGAGAGAGGGAGAGAAATAGAGATCATTATGGTTTTCTTCATATAACATTAAAATGTGTACACTGGTCACCACAGTAAACATTCCAAGTCAGCCTGGCAATGTGGCGCATACCTTTAATACTAGCACTCGAGAGCCAGAGACAGAGGAAGGCAGATATCTGTGAGACTGAGACCAGCCTGGTCGACGAAGCAAGTTCCAGGCCAGCTGGAGCTCAGGGAGACCCTGTCTCTAAACAACAAGAACAAATTACAAGTCATACTAGGTAATTTCTGAGGTTAGATCTTATACTTTAAAGTTAGAGATCTCTGCCATGCTAATAAAGTACGGCAAGTTTTGATTATTCAGAAAACATTCAAACTTAAGAAAGAAAAAGAGGGGCTGGAGAGATGGCTCAGTGGTTATGAGCACTGACTACTCTTGCAGAGGACCCGGGCTCGATTCCCAGCACCCACATGGCGGCTATGAACCCGCCTTAACTTCAGTTCCAGGGGAATCCAAAGACCTCTGATGACCTCCGCGGCATTGCATGACACGGGTGCACTCACATACATGCCGGAAATACACTCATACACATAAAATAAAAATAATTAAATATCTTTTTAAAAAAAGAAAGAAAAAGAAAATTGTAAAAACCGAAAGCTTTCCAAATGTAAAAAAATAATAAAATAGATAGCTCTTGGACTGAGACAATTACAAGGCTACAGATAGGACACTCAGGCAAAGACAAGATCAGCCTGCACAGCACAAATGACAGAAACTGACACAAACAGTTCCTTGATCCCCATTGTTAAGTAGAAGAACCTGTAATCACTCAAAATTCTTGTGCTTTGTTGTGACTAATTTCACTCCATTTGAGAAATATGCCCCATCAGTAAATTTGATAGGGGTGTTTGTTCTGCTTGAGGGTGGGGAGATTATGATTCATATGTGACCTATTAAAG
>NW_008349529.1:272946-276835 GCF_000622305.1 Nannospalax galili
TTTTTCAAATTTCATAAACTCTAGGATTTATGTATCCCAAGAGAGCTCTTTCTTTAACAGACTTATGCCATGATCTCATGGGTCTTGTATTGCTCACCTTTTAATAATCTCAGTGGCAAGTGTCACAGACTCAAAGTACATTCATGGTTAGACTCTCAGGTGACCAGAAGTGACAGTTCTCTTGGTTCTACATTTCTGAGGGATTACAAACTAGGCTTAGCCAAGGTCTCCACTTAGGCTGGTTCAATTGCTCATGTTGGTGTTAAGTTTCAATATCCTTCAAATATGTTGTGAATTACAGACATCAGTTCCTAATTTTGAATTCAGGATTAAATAACAACAGCAAAAGTCACACCAAAATGTGAGGCACACTGTTCTGTACAAACTACGTCTTGACTTTAAATAACCTAATGAGCTGAATGAGCAAGAGAGAAAAAAAATATATCTTTTCACAGTAGTTGGATGTTCCGCTCTTTGGACTTTCAGAGACAGGGATTTATTTACAAGCTGAATGACATGGGGGTTATCACCCAATTTGGTGGGTTGAAGGTGCAATCATGAAGGAAAGTTGAACAGTGACATGGAAAAGAAAGGCACAGGACACTGGGGTTAGCTGATGATGCAGCAGTGGAAGGAGAGGTCCAGTATTACAGTAGTGCAGATGGCAGACCCATGCTTTTCTGGACAAAGCACTGTTTCCTAAACCATCCTCATCATTTTGGATATATGAACGGCAGCTACACAGAATAATGAGATAGGTTTACAAGTGGGTAGGGTGGGGTGGGAATTAGTCTCCACAGGTTTTCAGAGAAGAAACAGCTTCTGATGACTGAAGCACTGTCCTTGGTGCTGGAAAGTGCCACTCACTGGAAGGATGTGGGTGGGCGTGTGTGTGTGTGTGTGTGTGTGTGTGTGTGTGTGTGTGTGTGTGTGTGTGTGTGTGTGTGTGTGTGTGTGTGTGTGTGTGTGTGTGTGTGTGTGTTCGTTCACAAAGCAATGGAATATGTGGCATGCCACATACACATATGTACACACACACACACACACACACACACGAGCCCCAATTCTAACCCTTAGAATAAACAGCATTGTGTGTAGAGGCAGATAGCCTCTGAGGCTATTAGATGGGTGTGGAGGATGATAAGGTTCAAAATGCCCCAAGTTCACAGACTTAACTGCTTATTTCAGGTCTATTCCTAGCTGACTATGTAATCCTGAATTAGGTATTTTCTTCCTTTAAGCCTTAAAAGGCAATCACTAAGCATTACTGTGTTGTTGGGGTTAACTCTAAATTCAGAGGACTGGATTAGAAAGTCCAATACTTCTGTGTTTTAAAATTCCTTTCATGTCTATTATATGTTAAATGGTCCTAAAAACACCATTACCCCAAAAGCTTTGAGACTTTTCAGAATAAGGGAGATATTTATTCCTGTAAATCATAAAAGCTTGGTATAGGTGGATAAAAGCAGCCATAGACAATAGTTCTCTGGTGATGTCAGGCCCCCAGTTCTACATTACAGTGCAAGGCCATGCAGATCCCTAAGGAGGAAATTTACAACCAACTGCTGAGCATCCAGACATCGCACCCCAACTTTTGTCAGCTGGTCCCTTAAGATGATCATGATTACAGGCAAGATGAAATAAAGAGCAAATTCTTTCAAAGCCCTAAGTTCATATCCATGTCTTCAAAAACAGTTGCTGAATCAATTTCTTTGCATGCAAATCACAGTTTACAAAATGAGTCTTAGCCCAAACTGGAGTCCTTTTTAAGAATCCTCCACTGACAAAGCTCTTTCTTCACCTGCACCCAGTGCTGAGAATCAGAACATGCCATGGTTGGCTTCACTTTCTAGATCAGCTGCACGCGTCATGAGTCACTCTAAAGTTGACACGGGCCTTCTCTGACATGGGTCTGATTTGATCTCCAAAATGAGGCTTCACAAATCAAATGCTATTTTCCACACTTGAAAATTTATGAGCCACATATGATGGCCAGCAGAAACACAACATGAAAACATAAGCCCAGCTCAGCAGTAACCAGAAGCACCTGTTTTCACAAAATGCTTGCCACTGCTCTGAAATTAGGCATAAATTTTATGCTTGTTGCTTAGACACATCTCATGAAAAATAGTGCAGATGATCATCAGAAAATAAAAAGATTTCTAACCTTAAATTGGATATGTTTTTGAATATGAAAGATGAATTCTTTGAATCATACTAACAAGTAACAACCGACTAAGAAAATAACTTAATATTCCAATAAGCAAGAGATTTCTTTGCTTATACCTATTGCTAGTAACATCAATGACATTCATACATGGACTCCAGTTCCTAATAAGACATGATGATGATGCCATGTGCTGGAAGCAGAAAGACATTTAAAACTTTGTATACCCCCTGGAAGCAACCATTCCTATAATACACACAAGCCTTAAGAATATCTATAATGTGATGAATTTCAAAGACTAAGGAGACATGGCATGTATTTTTGTTTTATAGAAAAGACAAACATCAAAACAATCATATATTTTCATATCCTCTGATTCCATGGCAAGTGTCCTCCTTTTTGCTCAATGATGTTTAGAATTCAAGTCCAAATTTTATGACACATTATTCTCCAGGCAGAACAAACTATTTTCCATTCCTGAAAAGCACCATCTCTACTGGGTGACTCCTAACACTCCAGTGCTAGGTCTGTATTTCTCTGTACAATAAAGGATTTCTCCAATAACTGGGTCCCTTTTGACCACTACGTTATACCCATTAATGAAATATTCTAGAGGCCTGAAAGATCAGGCCTGACTTAAAATCTACATTTCCCCCATTCTTGTTGCATTATTTCTAGGAGGAAATGCATTCTGAATTTCAAGTGACTGACTTTTACAAACACTACGAAAGTTCAGATTTCAAGGGAAATACTGCATGGAAGTGAATTCACACTTCTAACTCTTCCAGTCTCCTAGCCAAGGGGCTCAGTCCATTCAGTCAGAGTCGGCTTAGTGTCTGTTCCCATGGAGGGCCCACCTCAGCCAAAACACCTCCAAATGCCTCTAACAGTATCTTACAAAATGCTGATCTCGGTTTCTTCACTGCACTTCCCACTAGATTTTACTCCTTCCTAGCTAGCTCGCTGACTCCACCAGGGCAAAAGCCTTGCTTCCCTATTTGCATGTATGTGCATATATCTGCATGTGTGCGTGTGAGCATGTGTGTGTGTGCATTTTGCAAATGAGCCTCAAGTGCAAATATTAAATTCATTCATGTACACAAAGCCTGAAGGTTATTTTATACAGTATCCTTAGTATGTCTACATTTTAACTGTAACATGCCACATGAGGTCAAGTAAACATTTCTTTTACTTGTGGTAGCATGTTGATACTCAAAAAGTTTCAGATTTGGAGGCATTTTGGATTTTGGATTTTTGAATTAGGGATATTCAATTTATATCTGCTGGGTGAATAAAAATGATAGAATGCTTTCCATAAATTCAATTTTCCCATCCTCCCCCTTCAAGGTGATAAGCATTGAAACCAGACCTTGAGTGTATATTGCATTATGCCATCACTAAACTACATCTCCAAGCCAGGTTCTCTATTCTTGATAGGATAAGACAAATCAAGTACAGTGGCACAAAAACATAACTCCAATACCAAGTAGCAGAAGCATGGGATTGTTAGGTGAAGGTGAGCCTGGGTTCCATGGCATGCTCAAGGCCAGTTTGCATGACATAGTGAGAATTTTCATCAAAATCAAAACAAAACAACAATAAAAAATAAACAAAAAACTAAAACAATGGCTGAGGATGCAACACAACGATAAAGTACTTGCCTAGCCCCAGCATGGGGGGGGCAGACAGGAGGAGGAGGAGTGGGAGGAGGAGGAGGAGGGG
>NW_008349529.1:277306-291034 GCF_000622305.1 Nannospalax galili
TTTATTTATTTATTTATTTATTTATTTAGTCTTTTTAGAGATACTGTCTCCCTGTAGCCCCAGCTGGTCTGGAACTCACTATGTAGACCAGGCTAGCCTTGAACTCACAGAGACTCACCTGCCTCTGCCTCCTGGGTACTGGGATTAAAGGCATGCTCCACAACTCCCAGCCTCTATGATTTAAATTTAAAAGACAGATAATCAACTCTCTTACAGATTCAAAATTGCCACTAAATATGTAACCCTACCTCCACCCCAACCTCAGGTGAAACTGTCTGGTGAAGGCTGCATGGAGAATTTGTGTCCTCCCATCTACTCAAGATTCAACTTTCTGAAGGGAAAGCGGGATCAGGGGATGTTGCGTGAACATCAGTTAGGCTAAATGAAAATATCATCTGCCCAAATGTGCCCACTTGGTTATCTCTTCACTGCAGCTGTGTGGGCTGTGGGCTGCCCTGTGAGACAGACAGGCTATTGACTAGATCACCACCATTCTGCTCTCCTGGGTCTTTAGTGTCCTACACCAGGAGCTAGCATGCCATTGTACAAGTGAGACACTGAAGAAACACAGACCCAAGTGATTCACCAGTTGCACAGTTACTTGATTCTACTAGAAGATTTCTATTTTTAGAAAGTAGGAACATTCATGGAAACAATCTAGTTTCCATCTCTGCCACTTACTTCTATTAAATGAAAATCACCAAATAATCAAATTTTCCAAACTGAAAAATTGCCAACACTACCAGGCAAGAATTAGTGAGTCTGAGTTTCTCTCCTGTTTCTAGTCCTTTCTCACTCCAGGAACTTTGGGCAGTTTGGGAAGCCTTGGAGACTTCATGGTATAGAAAGTATGAGCACATACTGAAGGAGTCCTCTGAACTTTCCTGTTGACCTTGGTTGCATGCTGCTTCACTTCCCCTGACCCCATAGGTGGCTTCTCCACGCATCAGGACACCAGTCTGAATTTATAACTTCCCAAGCAGCTGTGGTGGACACAGCTTGCATGTGTCCATTACTAAACCAGTTGCTACAGGCTGAGCAATGCATCCTATAATCATGACAGATTTGATCAATCAATAATAACAGAATTGGAGCAGGAAAAAGGGGTATTTTAAATCTGACGACTGCTCTTTTCCAAAGGAGGAAAACAGGGTTTCAAGGCAGATAAATAAATGCCCACTATCCCATGCAAACAAAAAGCACTACAAGTTGTTTCTCATTAAATAAATGGAAAGTTTGGGGATCTTTTAGAAATATACACAAAAAGAAAAAAAAAAAGAAAGGAACAGATTATTTTAAAGGGAATTAAAACTTGTCACATGAGATGTGGGCCAATCTTTTGAGTTTGTATAGTCAAGACAAAAATAGTGGAGTTACTCACCTCCACATGCCATATGCTACATCTGCGAAAGAAGAGAGTGTTAAGCAGAGAGGAACCATGGAATCTGCATTTATGTAGGTCAAGATACAGACTTCAAATATAAAATGCATTTGTTAGACTATAGCAGCAACCTACCATATAACTTAGCTGCTTAGAAGAAGCGTGGGTTTATGTAGTGACTTGCCTTGCCTGAAAGTGAGTGTGTTCACACTGGAAGGCTTTAGCAAAACCTGCATGTCCATATGGTGGGCTGCTGAGGAAAGATTTCTTCACCAGATAGCAAGCCTTGCTTACTGAAGTCCAAAGCTGGTCCTACCTAACTCTACTGTTCTCAGAGAGAATTATGCCATCCTAAGTATCCCCCAAAGATATATTCATTGACAAAAGTAGTTGTTTTTGCAACCATGGAACAAACAGGCAGTGGTACAAAAAATATTATTTTTTGAGTTACCGAAAATTGTCATTAACATCACCTATAAATGAAACTTGCAATTTTAAATAAGCAGTTAGTTTTTGTTCAAGAGATACCATAAAATGACCCAAAATGGAAAAGAATAAAGCAACTTATTGGGGAAGTTAATACTTTTGATTCATATGTGGATAAATCTTGGGTCTTAGGTGTCACCAAAAAGGTTATCAGAGAACCAAACCACACCATCCAGACAATGCATGGGAGAACCAGACCCAATAAAGGAGTCTGGCTTCCAATCCCAGTTCTGTGATGATCAGATAATCAACCAGGCCTGCACAAGTCAGTTAGCTTGCTGGGCATCTTAGTTAATTTTCATCTAAGAAATGCTCAGGTTGGACAACATAGATTCTAAATTACCATTCAAGCTTAATATTCCTCTAAATTATTCCATGTAGGAAAAATATAGCTTGGGATAATAAAGCTAATGACATAAAATACCCAACAAATGGAATATGCAGGACAATCAGTTTTCAACAAAACAAATGCACTACAGATGGAAAGTAATTCTTTCAAAAGAAAAATAAATAGGATAGTCATGACACAAACAAAACTGTTTTACTTGGTTCTTTATAATCCTATTTCTTCTAATTCTTCAGGGACTGCTTGTGTCCAACTGCATACAAGGAAGGCTTGACTCATCAGGATCTCACATCCAAGACCTGTCACTTCTAAGCCTGAGAGAAGCAAGGACGACTAAGCTTCCCTCTCCCCGTTCCTTTTCCTCCCCCACTATTTCTTCTCGTTGGCCTTGGGAAAACAAGGGCATTACGGTGTAGCTCCTGCACATATCACAGTAGGATTAACTCTCTTTCCAAAGTATATGCCAAACTTCTTAATCCATCCTTCTGGCACACTTAGCAAGAGAAAGAATACAAATTAGATGTCAGTCCTCCAATGCAGAAAGGGAATGATTACATGAATTTACAAAATAAGCAAATACATACATAAATACAAATAAAGTAGTAAGAAACTAGTCATTTAGTTACCCATATCACTGCCTAAAACTCTTCTCACTAGAACACATAGCACCAGACTTGTTTTTTTTTCTTTAAGAAGAATAATATATAATATTTTTCAATGACATAAAAGAAATTCAAATATTCTTAAAATGCAGCTTGAACCTGAAAGGCACTTTAAAGCCTGAATTGCCTAACTAGAGACTTCAAATGCATATACTGCTTAAAAAAGAACTTAGCTATAAAGTTTATACACACACACACCCCACATCAGAACTGTCGCTCAGCATCAACTGGAATAGGCAAACAACAATTTGTTAACACAAATGATCTTTCTTCAAAAGGTGTACCCAGTAGCTTTGTTCCCCCTTTTCCCAGTCTCCCTGAAGTGAGCTCAGGAAGAAAAAGTTAATGGGTCAGTACAGACTGCCAGGAGCAACGTTCACACACAGCTTTGCTCCTGCAGACATGAAAACCCAGGAGAGCAGTTACCACGGAGGAAGCCAATGCTTACTTCGATACTATGACGCACCTGTAAAAGGTGCCAGGGCATAGGAACGAGACAAACAAATACCTTGTTCTCAATAATTCTACTGTGTGGACAGTGGCAGATCAGGACTTTTATCTCAGTTAAGAACAGTTCAAAGAGATTGAATGTGAAACATATAATCTGTTTTATTACTTGAATATTATCCAGTATGGTTAAATAAAACACATGTAACAATAGGAATATACATTTAAATTTGTGTGGATTAAATTCATATGACAAGCCAGAACCTTTAAAAATGTAAAAATGTAAAAATGTCTATAGCCTAATATTTAGTGGATATATATACATATACATATATATATAGTGTGTGTGTATAGCAAACATAATTAATAAAATGATATTCTAGGGTCTGACTGCAGCTTGCTATTACACTCAGGTTTATGGCAGTTCTGTAATCAACTCAAGTTTTTCTTAAGGAAAAACACCAGATGAGTCATCCATGTGAGAATGTCAGGAGGAAATGGTGCTTCTCAGTAGATATAATTATAAAAAAGATGTGGTCTATGATGTATCAACATATTCAGAACTCAGTGGACTTATCAAAGTTCTCCCAATTCCTTAATGTACAATGATAAATCATGATTTTTAAAGTAACAGGAATTACTAATCAAAATCAATTAATTATCTAATTATTAATTCCCTCAAGAACTTTTAAGTCCCAGTTAAAACTCTTTAGCCAATCTTTTTACCTAGTCAGTGCAGTGGTAGCATTACTTGTCATACCAGTGTATTGCAGAAGCTGGGGCAGGAGAATCACTAGAGTCCACAAGCTGGACAGCTCACAGGCCTGGACAGCATAGCAAGATGCTGTCGTGATCTCCCTGCTACCATTAAAAAAAAAAACTTGAATTGTCACAAAAACTAAATAAAATATAAAATTATATATATATATATATATGATCTCACCTCATGTCCCATTTTAGGAACTAAAACCCAGTTTGGTGATTTGCCCAAGGCTCTTTTCTTGTTCACTTAAATTCTCACTCTAAAATCATGAAAGTACAAGTGACAAAAACCATTTTTTTAAAAAACAGATGACAGAGTATATGGGTTCCAGTGGGAAAGGGGTGGGGCTACAGGAAGGTGCCCATGGGGATGGAGGATGGGGTATAAAGATGATTAAGATTGTTTGAGATGTTCTGTATGAAATACACAAAAATTCAGTAACTTTTTTAAAGTACCCTATTTTGTTATCTTGTACACATTTGCATGGACTGATTCAACATAGATTCAGGAGAACTTTTCTTTTAAGAAATCACTATCATCATCATTGTTGAAACTCTGTTCTGACATTACACTGTTGCTGACATATCACCCACTTCTTGAATGGCTTTTCTTTTGTATCATCTGACCCTTTTAACATCTCGGTTCATTCTTTGGCATTTAATATGATAAGTGATGTGTATTTAAGATAAAGGAGAGGATGATAAAACTCTCAGCTAGAACCCAGAATAGACGAGTCAGAATCATTATTTAGGATAAAATTAGACATCAGTAAGCCCTTTAAAATGTACAAAAGAGGAAAGATTTTTGTAGTTATTTTCTGGAGAGTCCTTACTAGCTCAATCTTTCATTACCGTGGTCATAAAGTTCTTATGATAATATGAACCATAGAAAAATTGATAAGACATGGAGTTAAGCTTCAGAAAAGTAAAAGAGGCACTAGAGAGAAATAAAAAAGAATAGTACTTCTGTTTTACAGATGGCACAATAAAGTAAGATGTGAATACCATCAAGGATTCCCACCGTGCTTTCAGAACTAATGTAAGTGAAGTTTCTCCCTATATGAGGCAATACACAGGTTATAAACTTCCAAATTATACCAAGGACTAATTAAAATATATACATTGCAGATATAATTTAATTCAACCATATTAGCCATTTGAGAAGATTGTCTGTGAGGAGTAGGCTCACTCTTTAATACTGTTCTATAGCAGCAAAATGTAAGTGGGCATCTCCCATTGCCTAATTCAGAAAGAGCATGAAGCTGAAGGCAAAGATGCACCTTGAGGTCACTGTGCTGTGTGGCATGCCTTCTGCACAAACTTTGGCTACTTAACATTTAATGAAATGCCAAATCTCAGATGCCAAATCTACTGTGATACTTTGTGCTTATGATATAACAGTTTGAAGTTGGGAACTCAATAGCCAGCTAAATACACAAGATTTTAGACTGCATCGCATGAAGGGTGCTTCCTGAGAAATCACAGGATGTCAGTTTCACATGTAAAAGCAATGATTTTAGTTAGGTAGCGTCTTACCCTTAGAAGTGACCTTGACCAGTCCCATAAAGAATAATGCTTGTTGAGTTACTGAACTTGATACATATATCATTCTTTTAACTGTTTTGAGGATACTGCTTGTATACATTGTAAATATTTTCATTGCAGGCAACTTTTGCAGCACATTTCCTTAAAACAAATCTTAGCAAAACTAGTAGAACTAAAGCATCTGAGATATTTTGTTTGATTCAGTTGTACAGACATTAATCACAATACAAATCAAGAGAGGCTAGACTCCCTGTGTATTGACTGCAAGATATTTGTAAAACAGATATTAGTCTGAATAAATGTTCTTAAGCTTTTTGTTTTTTCAATTTCTAAGTTTTCAGAATTACTCATGTAAGCTGACAGTATTTTTATTTCTGTGCCACAAATCTCAGTTAAATTCTAGAATACATCAAGGAAGCTAAACTTAGGAAACACTAAATTATAAAGATTATTCATGAAAATACTATAATATTGGCATATCTCTAAAACTCAGAGACCACGTTGTAGAAAGCAGTATAGCTATAGTTTGAACAAACATCAAAGAATTACAACTTGGCAGTATCATGTTATTGTCACCACATGAATTTTCAACCATTAGCCCTTCACAGCAGAATTTTTGTCATGTGGAATGAATTGCCATGGCTTTCAATGCCACAGAAATTGGGATCTAAATAATTTATTAGTCAATGCTCAGAAGCTAAAAATGGGATATAGTCATGGTTAGATTTCAAAAGGCCAGGGGGAAAATGGGCTTCAGGTACGAGTTTATAAAGATCCTTCTTCAAGAAGAAAAGAAATAATTTTTAATTTTTAAAATGCAGATCACACAGAACTGTCATCTCCCTCCCTTCATTTGGGCGCATAAACTCGGTGATCTTGGCAGGGAGATGCTCTCTCTCTCCTTACCCTGAGGCATTTCTGGGCATTTAAATCTACTGGGACCTGTCTAAACCTCACCAGGAACCTAAAGCACTGACAGGTACAAGAAAAATTCTAGTTTTCTGCTATTCTTAAGCCAATTTACAAATGTCTCTATGTGGCATATTATTTTATTCTACAGGTACTGCTGCTGCTAGCTGACAGCAAATAGGAATCGTCTTAATTTAATGATAAAATTATGAGCGTGCAGCAGTGAAAAGCATTTGAACTTCTTTGTACAAACAGCACCAGATACTAACTACAAGTACTTGTTTAAAAGTGTGGATCATGAGCTTCAATCACTAGCACCAACTTGAACATGAACAATCACTGCTCCCAAATGAGCTAACCTTTACTTTGAAAGGGAAAACATACACACATGAAATGACAGAAAAAAAACAACAGCAATGGTACATGCCCTAGCCACCTACTTTACTGGCTAGCAAAATAATTCTTGAATGGCTCCTTAAAATAACAGATTCAACTAATTACATTTAAAACATTAACCTGTACATAGACCTGGGCTGGTAATAGTGTCTAGATGGGATCTGGTGGCTAGCTTTGCAACAAATGAAGAACAATGTAGAAGCACTTTCGTACTTACAGACTGCTCCCAGAGAACACCATCTGGGAAACCTTTTGCATTTTAAGAGTAAAAGCTGCAGGCAAGGCTTATTGTTAGCCGGGGCATGTGAGAAGGAACAGGAGAGGAGGGTGGAGAGAAGCGCTTACTTCGAAAATGCTCTGAAGCGTAATAATAGACATCCTCATAGCCCTCGTGGTAATCCTCTTCTGGTCGGTACTTTTTCCCTTTTCTTCTCCTGGATCTTCGGATCTGCTTGACAAAACCCAGGAAGCGGTCCATGTCTGGCTCCAGAGCAGCGCGTCGCAGCCAGCACCAGAGCGCAGCGACAGCCCAGCTGCTCCGCGGACCAGTGGCGCATGAATGACCCCACCGAGCCCAGGGACCAGGACGTGCTACCCTCCTTTCCGGCTCCGTGAACTCATCAATGCCGAGAGTTCAGCGGTGGGAGGGGAAAACATAGCAGCGGTATGGAAATACCTTGACCAGACTTCTCATTTAGCCCAAGAAACTGTCAAATCTGCTAGTTTAAGAAAACGCGGTGAAGGCAGAGAAAGAAAGTGAAATGGTAAATGAGGAGAAAAAACAAATAGCAAAGCTTTGGACTTCAACTTGTTTCCAAACCAAACAAAAGTTCAAGAGCTGAGGCGAGAGAGAGGGAGTCCCGGCGCTAGAATGTCACTACCCAGCATCTCCATCATCAGGGCGGGGGCAGAGGAGGGGCGGGGAAGCAACCTAGTCAATGGACTGAACCAAAGCTCCAGAGAACTCAGCTTTCCTCACCTGCTACCCGCCGCCTTGGCATCCCTTATCTGAAAGCACAGAGGGCACTTGGGAAACTTTCTGGAAAGCTAGTTTCTTAAAAGGAAAGATGGATGAACTCTTGGGCTCCCTGACGCATCTTACTAAGGATCCGCAAAGTGGTTTCATCCATATGCACAGCCCTCTTGCTGACTAGAGTGTGCAGTATGTGTTAATTGGAGCAGCAGGGAGAAGGCTCAGCAGCTGCTTTCAAATGACACGTTTACCCACTGGGCATTAATGTATTCCAATCGCTGTCTGATCTAAATATTATAATGCACTTCTCAGAGAAGCTTCTCATAGGCTTAGGAATGGCATACCATAATCAGCAAATAAAGGAAACCTCATGGGTCAGAGGGAGGGAACAGACAGTCCAACTTTGTGCACACTACACTCAAATATCAACCTGGCTGACTTGTTATGCTTTCTTAAAATATAAAAAACAAACGGGCTAAATGGAAAAACTGAATTCTTTTTGGTAAGGATGAAAAGCAGAAAAGTTTTTTTTCTTAAGTGTCCATTTCTTGTTTATGCTTTATATTTAACAAAAAATTACAGGTTTTTTTTCTTTTTCAAACTAGCAATCAGAAATACTTCAGGCCAGAGGATGGACGTACCCAGGAGTCTACGCAGGTCAATGTTAATTATATATAATCTTTTTCTCTCTTGTGTCTTTCTTCCTCACGTCTCTATATGGATGGAAATTTCTAACACCAGGAAAAAACTGAATTTGTGCACAATATAATCAGTCAAGCACGGCAGTATATTACCCAGTAAACTAATGATACACTGTAGCTCTGTGTTTCCAGAAATGTGATTTAAAGAAATGCTTCAGACTGCATAAAGGTTGCTCAATACCCATGTCATAATAAGTTTGCAAGGCCATCCCAGGAGGATTGACTTCAGGTTTACTACCTGTTGTTAGGTTCACAAGCAATTTGTCTCTCTCCTACATTTAGGCAGGACTCTGTTACCAGACATAAATTGCTAGTGATGAAGCGGGGAGAAATTTATTTAGAGAGGAAAATATTTACCAACCAAGAACATCTCAGCTCTGAAATGTGTAAGGTTACTTTGAAACATTCAATGAAATTTTCCAATTACTAGAGGCTTCTCATTTTGTATGCTGGAGGAAAGGGTTTGTGGAGAGAAATACACACTTAATGATGCTGACAAAAAGATTTTATAAAATGTTTCACCAACATCTTTAACACCAAAAACAAACAAAAAAAAAGAGCAAAAAACAAAAAACTTGTCCTTAGGTTCCAACTCTTTTTATTATTATTCTGACTTCCTTAACTAAAACAAACCAGAGCAGTAAAAAGTAATGAAGTAGAAGCTTGAAGATCTGGAGTCTAGACTTTGAACAACAGGTCAGTAAATAAGTGTTAATTAGAACACACAATCTTTTAAACTAACCCAATAGCACTTATAATAAGCACTCATTAGATGTTTGTGGAAAAGGAAAGGAGGTTCTAAAACGTTTCCATGTTCCAGATTATAAACAGAACACTGCCAAGGCAGATTGTACTGCATATTTTTGCATACCAATTTGAAGATTATCCTGTCTATCTAAGAACTACTTGCATTCAAGTCTTTTCTATATGATTGCTCTTTAAATAAGAGTTTGGAAATTTTAAGAGATAGTGAATTCTGTTCTTCTAAATTGAATCAAACATATATCCTCTTTGGTGTGATTAATTGGCCCAGTGCACATATTCCACAGAAAACACCCAGGTACATTTTATTCAACATTCCTGAACTATAACTTCTGAGATACTTGCCATTTAAGCTTTGTAGTTAAAAGTGCTCATGCAATCATAAAGGACTCACTTACTCAACAGATAAGCCATTACTCTTCAATAACAAAGATAATATTGCAAAGAACAACTTAAAATTACTGAAGTTGACTGATTTTCAATTTTAGTAGTTACAAAGGCTTATTTCCTAACTAAGCAACCATTTTTGCAGAAAAACCAACACAGATAAGTGCAACTGTACATAACTGTTTGTTTTCAGAAATAAACAGACATTGAACTTACTCATGCTTCCACTGTTTGTTTATTTTTGAAGGACTTTTTGAGCAGTTAACATCGTAGGACCTGATTAATATACATATATTTTAAAAACACAATGTGTACACATGGTGCTAGCAAGATGTTTAGAGTTTAGGCCTATATTTGGAGGGTTAAGGCAGAGTGCATCGACTTTATTAAAGGAAAGTCAGTGGTATGCTGACACTGTTAGAGGACGTCTTCTTGAGTCACAAGGAGTGAAAGTATGTGGCTTTGGACCAGTGGACATGATAGGAAAGACTGGAAAGATGCAAGTATGTGTCTAGATCCAAAGGACAGAAGACCTAACACTTGGTGTTCCACCAGTGGTGGTGAAGGGAACAGAATCTGTTCAGTCCTTTCATGAGCCCATAGCTGTGAATTGGTTCCCAGATCCCATCTCAAACATTTTGTGGTTAGCAATAGAGCAACCCTAAAATTTATAGTCTTAACATTCTGCAGCTACTAATAGTCCAGGACAGTTGCCTGCTTAGTAAAGCACAGCTCTGGTGCACATTGCCTCTCTGCAGAGATACCCTCCTCCCCACTCCCCATAGCAGCAGAGAGGCTGCCACAGTCCTTGGCCCTCTGCTAAGTGCTGCTCCTCACTGTTGACTGCTGGCTCAACAGGTGGACAGTGCAGAAGCTATGAAAAGCAGCTGCCAGAACAAATATCTCTCACAATCATGTTTTGTTTGGCTTACCCAAGTGTTTTTTGTTTCTTTCTTTGTTTCGTTTTGTTGTACAAAACTAGGCCAACATCTTAAAGTCAGGAGATTTCACAAATAAATCAGAATCAAAAATATTTGATTTTTTTTCCTTGAATTAACAAAAGCTCTAGCAACTTTGGACCCAATTCCACATAGTAAACTATGGGTCAAGCTGAGGGAGGCCTACCATCCATCAACAAACCTGTGCTTTCCACTTAGCTCCAGTCACCTCCCCCTGGGTCCAATTCTCTGACTCAGGCACCTCCTGGCCCCTCAGGCATCTGTGCTTGTGGACCATGGTAGAGATGCTATCTGACTAGCTAGTTCACAAACACTAACTGCTTAAAAAGTAATGGCAGCACCTTTATCTCATGTGAAGAAAGCTAGGTAGCTTTTGTAACAAGTTAGCTTTAGTGGAGTTAAATGTCACTAAACCGTTAGGCTAAATTTCCTTAAAGGGTGTTCACATGTGAAAACAAATAGGTTGAATTATTCAACAAAACATACTTCTATTAATAGATAATATATATGAAAGCACACACACACACACACACACACACACACACACACAGAGCACTAATTATTTTCCTCCAGGGAAACAGACAAGTGCTATAAAGCACTGATATGATTTCCATAGTCTTTTGAATTAGATTCTCCATCCATTTTATTAAAAGAGTAGATCAACTATTGAGATGAATCTTTAATCCACAACTGTTCCTCGATTAGCAATCGAAGGGTGCCCTTCTGTGCATATTTACAATTAGTGATGGTTACAGTATTTTCTGAGCAGCAGTTAGGAACAAGTCTATCAAAGAAACATTTAACACACTAAATAATCCAGCCACTTTAGATGCCACGGCATCTCCATGGCAGGTCAAGAACTATGGCAGCCCTCCTGTGACCTCAGGAGAGACACTGCCAGACTAGGACAGGGCAGAGTGCGAGGGGGAAGGTACTCCAGTCTCTGCAAGGATGGTATTCTCACTCCTGTCACAGGCTGTATTGTAGCAAAATGATTTATAACGCCCCTCTTTGCTAATGAAATCCATAGATCACGTCTCATACATACATAATTTAAAAATAAAATATTTTAATAATATGTTGAAGTCTCTTTAAAATTATATATTTGAATAAGCACATTTGAGGATCTGATGACAACAGACGGTGAAGTTAGACCCTTGCAACCATTAACAGTGATAATTTCTAACTTAAGATGTGATCAGAAACCATTTAGTACATTAAACAGAAAATAAAATATTAAGAGAAATGGACACCGCAATAAAGCTTTGTATGATCCTTGTATATCAAGACTGCAAAAAACACTTTATGCCTATATACTCATGCTAGAGTCATGAACTGAAATAATTATAAACAGGCTTTCTTTTACAAGAACATTGATTCATATGGAAAGTTGAAAGCTATGCTGAATACAGAAGAAATTTCCAGTTTGTAAGCATTTCTAATTTCAGTACTGTTAGTACCCCAGGCTGCTGTGTCTAACATGCTGGCAGCCACCCCTCATGGGATCCGATCCCCCATTCAGCACTGTGACAAACCAAAAGAGGAAAAAACACTCTTTCATTTTAGAAGACTTTCCCCTGAATAATTCCTAACTGAGTTTCGTATCTGATTCCATCCGATCACTAATTATTTGGTTCTCTGTTACATAATGCCTGTTTAAAGAGCAAGTTTGTTGGCCTGAAAATTGGAGGTAAAGTAAGCTATTTCACCCATCTGTGAAATACTTCAAGGTCCACTCTCCACTGGCAACAAGATTTTGAGTTAAAAAGACAGTGCAGGACAGTGCTTAGAGTCTGATAATGTTTGCTTACTGAGCGTGAAATGAAATTTAACTGTGGCATGTCTGCATTTGTGAATTTATTGTGGTTGTTTAGATTTCTTGCAAAATGAAATGTCAGGCCATCATTCTGAGGTCCCAAATACTTTAGGCTTCAAAGGACTCGGATAATTCAAGCTATTCTTTCAGTTTTCAAACAACTTTTCTCCCCCTCCCCCAAGAGAAATAACTAATATTTTCATTTAGCAGCTAGGCATGGAATAAGCATAGGAAAGTAAAAATTAAAGCTTAAAAATAATTTTCAAATTTGCAGTGCTTCATGTGCCACCTGAATGTTATAAGGGGGGGGTGCCGACAACACAGCAGACAGTAGCAGGGATATCCGAGTATAAGGGCTCTAGTGGGGGGAGGCAGGCTATGGGAGGGTGCCATCTGGGAAGTGGGTGTGTAGTCGAATGAGAGGTTTGAAATGTATTATATTTGAGGAAGAAGCATGGAAATTTATGTCATGTTAATTACCATTGAAATCTACCCAATGACTTTACAGACATACACAGGCGCCAGGGATCCAAGTGCAACTGACTATGACTAGTAATAATCAGATACATATAGATTAAAAATGCATGCACCAACATCTCAGTGTTAGTAGCAAAAACAATGAACAATGAAACAATGTTTCTACAAGGAACAATATATTCTAAAATGAAATGGATATCTTTTTTAAAGGTTAAAAACTCATCCAATTTTATGTCTTACAGGGCTTATACTGAGTTCAATATTGTATAACTGTATTAATTCAACTGTGAACCTAGAAACTTACAGCCACTTGTGAAAGAGATGTACTCTTGCTCTGGAGTGTGTCACTGAATATGTTAAAGCTGTAATGAAATGCTTCTTCTAATCATGTAGTTATTTAAAATTAAAAAAAATAATGATTAAAAAATGTCTACTCATCAGAATTCATGTTTTTCCCTAAAGGTGTCATATGTCTTAGGAGGAAAGATTAGACCAGAAAGTCTCTTTTAGCTACAAAATGCTATTATTTTCATGCAGTAGATGCTTCAAGTGATGAAAACGACAGTGCTGATTATGGAGTCTTTTAAGGTAACTGTGAAACTTCACAGCAACAATTCATGCTCAGCACAATGGCTCTAAAGAATGTATTACCTAATGGCTTCTGTTTCCTAGAAATCTCTCTCTCTCTCTCTCTCTCTCTCTCTCTCTCTCTCTCTCTC
>NW_008349529.1:291087-295185 GCF_000622305.1 Nannospalax galili
CCCACTTCTTTCAAATTACTTACAAAGCAAGAAAAATCTCTTCTTAAATAGCATGATTTTATTTACCCATATGCTTGTTTGGGGGGTGGCTAGTTTACCAAAGCATGGGATTTCAAAAAGTTCAGGCTTCTTCATTGATTCATTTGGCTACAGAAACATTTTCATGCTATGTAAAATATTTTCCCACAGTCATGTATTTTAAATCCTTCTCTTCCTTCTCTTCTAAGCAGTTCCCTACCTTCTTAATCTTTTTCTCTTATAGCTATTTCTCAAACTCCTAATCCTACTTCCTGTTAACAGGGACACCTGCTTGGTTTGGTATCAAATACCTAACATGACTTGAGCTTTGGATCTTTTTGTGCCATTTATTGAATTTAAATTGACGAGGGTTCCTGCCTCTCTGCTCACTTTGTTGCTTAACTTTGGCTGGTTCATCTCTTTGTTTATTTCCTCATTTATTCACTTAATTGTTCCTCACATGTATTGCAAATCAATATTTATTATCCAGTGGGTTGCAACAGGAGATGGCGGGAAGTGCTAAACCACCCTTTTCCCTGATAGTAGCTGTATTTATAAGTTAAGAGTTCAAAACCATTAACCAGAGTGGGGCTTTTGGAATGTCTATGGCTTTAAGGACTCACTTCTTCTCTCTATAAAACATGTTTAGTGCCTGTGACATGTTAGATCCTTAATGCATTCCTGGTCTCACCAACCTTTAGATCCTGGCCTATTTCATATCCTTCCTAGCTCACTTGGTGTTTGACACACTTTTTAGGGTGGCCCTTGTATAAATTAAAGAGTACGCTTCCGGGAGACATAAATAATGTTTGCTCACCTCACGCTCAATCAGATTCATTCATCCAACAAGCACGTACTGGGTGCCAGGCACTGTTCATACTCTGAAGACAGAGCAGTGTGCAGGAGGGTAGAACTCCCTGCTCTCAGGAGATCATAATGCACAGGTGAGCACATCCTACATTTTCTGAAAGTGAGACATAACAGGGTGAGATGACAGAGCCTGATTGTGGGGCTCTACTAGAATCAGAGCAACTGGGAAGGCCTCCCTAGAAAAGACAAAATTCAGCAGAGGCAAATAAGACAAAGAAATTCATCTAGAGAATGAGCTGGGGCAGTAGAGCCAACAGTAAATCAACGGAAAGGACAGCTTGCCACTGGGCCAGGAACAGAAAGCCATTGCACAGAGCAATAGGAGAAGTTAAAGCGGTGGGCAGGGACTGGCTGGACCTGAGCTTTACAAACCTGGCCAGAACTGGTGATTGATAGTCTACATTAGCTAGCTGCACATAGAACATACTCAGGGCTTTAAGTAAGGAAATGACATGAACTAATTTACATCCGATATACTATAGTTATTCTTGGGGGCTGGAAAGATGGCTCAGTGGTTAAGAACACTGACTACTCTTGCAGAATCCCAGCACCCACATGGCAGCTAACAAATGTCTGTAACTCCAGTTCCAAGGGATCCGATGTCGTCTTCTGTCCTCCAAGGGCACTGCACGACATGGGTGCACTTACATACATGAAGGCAATATACACGTACACATAAAATAAAAATAATAAATAAAATATTTTAAAAATAATATAGTTATTCTGAATGATGCTGGGATATGGGAAAGTGGGCTCTGAGTTAGAAAGGAATAAAGGATGACTTTTGGGGTTTTAGTGTGTTTAACTGGATGTATCTGAAAAAAATAACAGAAATACAGAGATGAGGTCTGTGCCTTGATATACTCTTTGTGCTGTATATCTCGATTTCACATGTTAGCAACAAAGTCTATGAATTTCATCTCAGCTCTGTGACTGAGACCATGCTACTCAACCTCTCGTATAGGTGCTTCTTCATCTATAAGCAAGGAAAAGGAGTAACAGCAGCAAGTTCCTCACACTGCTGTGAGGGCTCAGTGAGCACACTATACTGGCCTCTAGCAAGAATACCTATCTTCTTAGTAATACTACTTAGCATTATTTTACTGAAAAGTTTTTTTTTTTCAATCTCTTTCATTTTCATTAACCACATGATAGTTGCTCTTTACACTTCCTGGATTACCTGCCTATTTGGCTATGATTTCAATGCAAAACTGTCCTTTCTGGTCATACATGCTGAATATTTTACATATTAATTTTTACTTTATTCATTCAACAAAGACTTAAATAAATTAATGTGCATCAGCTGCAGTGGATGCTAATGATAAAAGAAATCAGCAACAATGACAAAGCCCAAAACACAGACAACGACCAGGTCTTCACAAAGCAGGTACTCTGAAGTCAGGGAATAACCATTTACAGAGAAAAGTAAATAGACTCAGTAAGAGGAACTCTCTGGATTTTGGTATCCTTCGCTTACATAGACATTGTTTGTTTAAACAAAGAAGGAAACAGGGCTGCAGAGATGCCTCAGCAGTTAAAAGCACTGGCTGCTCTTGCAGAGGACCTGGGTTCAGTTCCAAGCACCCACATGGCAGCTAACAACCATCTCTAGCTCCAGGTCCAGGGGATCCAATGCCCTCTTCTGACCTCTGTGGGCACTGCACAACATGGGTGAACTTACATAAATGCAAGCAATACACCCATACACATAAATAAAGTAATTTTTTAAAAAATGAAGGCACTTTATGCAATACTATCTTCTTCATGAATATCATCAGTAAAGAAAAAACCAAATTTATAATAGTTATTTATGTATCATATATAATACATAATGACAAGGAATCAGCAATTTTTACAGTGAAGGACATAAGAGGAAATGGTCCTAATCAGTTGGGCTACTTCAAAACTATACTCTTTTCTTACAGCAACCTAATAAGGTAGTTATAATATTATTTTTTGCAACAAAACTTAATCAGTTTGGAGCAGGCACTGTTCTAGAAGCTGATGACATAACGATGTATAAGACACATGTGATCTTGGCCTTTATTAGCTTTATTCCAGGGAAGAAAACAGAAAATAAAGGCAATTTCAGATAGTAGTAAGTCACATAAAACAATAAAGCATGAAAAGGTAACGGAGTGGGACTTGGGGTAGAGTGTGAACAAAACGTTAAATAAGGTGCTTGCAGAGGCCTCTTTAAGGAGAAAGCATTTGAACTGAGACCAGAAAGCTATGTAGATATCTGGAGGAAAATAAATCCAGGCAGAAGGAAAAGCAGATGCAAAGACTTTGAAGAAAAATGGGTTTGGTGTACTTAAGAAACAAACAACAAAAACCAAAAATATGAGGCTGGGAATATAGCTAGGCTGTGTAATACTTGCCTAGCAGACACAACTGTAAGAGTTCAGTTCCAAGCACCACACCACACCACACCACACCACACCACAACACAACACAAAACACCAGTCAGTATGATTGGGAAAGACTGGATGAAAGATAGAAGATAAGAATTGAAAGGTATTGGAAAACCAGATCAATCCAGTCTTATAAGCCAATTAAAGAACCTTGGCTTGGGGGGCGAGGGGTGGGATTTAAACTGAGATCCTACCACTGAGCTACACCACCAGTCAGGATTCTAAGAGAATGAGGAAACAGGAAGATGTGTGTGTGTGTGTGTGTGCGTGCGCGTGCGTGTGCGTGTGCGTGCGTGTGTGTGTGTGTGTGTGTGCGTGTGTTGTAAGAATCTAAGGACTTTATACGTACTAGGGAAGTACACAAGCACTGAGATACCCATCCAGTTGACAGGAGAGAGGTTTTTTGGCAATAACACTCTCTATGTAGTCCAGGCTAGCCTCAAACACTTGGCAGTCTTCACATTGCAATCTCCTAAATTCTGGGATTACAGGCATGTGTCATTGGTACAGGAGGATATTATTATTATGATCATTATTACTGTTATTATATGAAGTTACATAATGCTGTTTCCATTCAAGTACATATAGTGTACTTTGAACATATCCCCCTCACATCCAATCCCTCTCCTTTTCCCCCCAACTTCTGCCATTATTACCTTTTGATTCACAGACAGCTTTGTTTCTACTTTAATGTCATCAGTACAGATATGATGTTAAGTATCTATAATATCTAAGCCCCACAAATGAAAGAAAACATGCAATATTTGTCTTGCTGAGACTGACTAATTTAGATTTT
>NW_008349529.1:295812-310015 GCF_000622305.1 Nannospalax galili
GTTTTTTTTTTAATTTTTAGGCAGACTATCTTTTAAATTTTTAATTAACATCTATTCACTGTACATGGTGTTCCGTTTCATAAGGCCATTTTCATACAAGTACATGAGCATGTTCCCCCTTTGTGCCTCCTGCTTTTTTACTGGATCCTGTTAGTTCTTTTTGTTCATTTCCTTTGTTTTTTCATGTCACATATGCATATATGACATTACATATATCTATAATATCTAAGCCCCACAAATGAAAGAAAACATGCAATATTTGTCTTGCTGAGACTGACTAAATTAGATTTTTAGGCTGACTAACCTATTATCATTATCTCAGTTACAGCTATTTTTTGGCAACAAAACATATAACTTCATTTTTTATGGCTGAAAAAAATTAAAAGCTTAATAATTTACTTTATCTAAATCAAGATATCAATTTTCATATCATAGAGATGCTTGTACATCAATATTTATTGTAATGCTATTCCATACAGCTAAGTTATAGAACCAATGTAGGTGTCCAACAACAGAAGAATGAATAATCTTATTTTATATGTGTGTGTGTATATGTATGTATGTATATATATATATATATGTGTGTTTGTGTATCTATTACAAACCCAATAAATTGTGGTCTCAGCATTTGAAACAAAACTTATATAACTTTTCAAATACTTTGTTCTTACAAGAAACTATGCTGGTATAATTTAAGTAACTACTTGA
The DNA here is from genome assembly GCF_000622305.1 of Nannospalax galili. NCBI lineage: Eukaryota > Metazoa > Chordata > Mammalia > Rodentia > Spalacidae > Nannospalax > Nannospalax galili. The sequence continues at coordinate 296,521 of NW_008349529.1, forward strand.
GACTGATTAGGTAAAAACTTGAGATCATCATTTTATCACTTTAAAGAGATGTTAGAATTTACAGATAACCAACAACCTATGCCAACAAAAATTTTCTGAAAGGTAACACACAAAAATTCTAGGACTCAAGACTTGAATTTCTTATGGAATCTTAAAAATATATTTTGGATTAAAAAAACTACATCTTCAGCCAGTTCTGCTCATTAAATAGCATCATTATCATGTATCTTACTGTTAGGATTGTCATTCTTTATGTTTTTTACTAGCAAGCTGGATGGTTATAACATTCTAACTAATAAAATAAATGAGATACTCAAAATAGGATGCAGTTAAAGCAATACTGGAAAAGATTATTCCTCATGCATAGTCTTTGCTCAAAATAAAAAAAAAAAATGCACGAGGCCGGGCGTGGTGGCGCAAGCCTTTAATCCCAGCACTTGGGAGGCAGAGGTAGGCAGATCTCGGTGAGTTCAAGGCCAGCCTGGTCCACATAGTGAGTTCCAGGACAGCTGGGGCTACAGGGAGACCCTGTCTCCAACCCCCCCCACACACACAATGCCCGAGAGTTCAGGAAACACCAAGGCAAACAACAACAACAAAAATGGACAAAGATATGTACAACTATGGGCTGAAGAAATGGATCAGTGAATAAGAGCACTTGCTGAGCAGGCATGAGGACCTGAGCTCAAATCCCTAGCCCTCATGTAGAAAGTTGAGTGTGCCTGGGGCCCCAGAGCTGTGGAGGGCGGGGCCGGGAGGACCTCTGAGGTTAATTGCCTGCAAGCCTAGTTCCAGGTTCAGTGAGATGTCCTGTCTCAAGGGAACAAGGTGAAGCGTGATCAGACACTCTTCCTCTGGCCTCTGTGTATATGCACAGGTGTGCCCACCTCCCACACTCACATGTAACACATACATACACCAAAGACATACACTCACTCACATACAAATGAAAGGATTCTAGAACTATACAAAGTTCACACCCATGATAACAATTAATTTGAAATAGATCATATACCTAAATGCAAAATGAAAATCTAAGATCCATAGGACACAGTGGGGGGAAAATCAGACAAACTCCTAATAATGACCTTCAGATACAACAGTACAGGCTCAATTCAAGATAATTTGGTAATTTGAACTTCATTGACTATCTGCCATATAATGAATAGTATCAAGAATGAAAAGTTAAGCCACAGATTGGAGGAAGACATCTGCAAAGCATATAGCTAATCAAGGACTATAATCCAAAATACAGAGAACTTGAAAAAGTCAACAGTCATAAAATCAATAACTTGGTTTTTTAACGGGCAAAAGACCTGAATAGATACATAGCAAAGAGGACACACAGGTGGCAAACAAGTATGTGCAAAGGTGGTTCTCATCATAGGTCACCAGGGAAATGCAACTTAAATAACAAGAAGACAGAACCATATGAGTTCTAGAAGACTATACTCAACGCTGATGAGGATGTGGAACAACTGGAACTCTCACTGCTAACTGGAAGATCGTTTGGAATTTCATACAGGGCTAAACATATATTTATCATTCGATACAGCCACCACACTACTTGGAAACACTCAAGGAAGTTGAAAACTTACACCCACATAAACCTTCCGCAGTTGACTGGTTATACAAACTTCATTCACAGTTGCCCAAATTTGGTATAGCCAGCATGTCTTTTAGGTAGACGCAAGGCTAAATTGTGGTGCACCACTATCTGTGGAGCTGTATTCAGCACTAAGAAGAAATCAACCATCATGCCGTGAAGAGAAATGAAGGAAATGTAAGTGCTGATGCTAAGTCATCGAAACCAGGCTGAAAACACTACATATTGCATGATGAACTCAGCTGCAGAGGATTCAGACCAGAGATAGTAGACAAACTGATCATTGCCAGAGGCTGGGGAAAACAGAGAAGAAAGGGTGATAAGCAGAGGATTTTTAGGACAGTAATAGTAATCTGAATGATACCATAAAATGGGGACTTGTCATTATAGATTTGCCAAAGCCTATAAAATCAAAAGTGAATCCTAATGTAAACTAAGGGCTTTGAGTGATAATGATACGTCACTGTAAGCTCATCAGTTCTAACAGGTATACCAACTCTGGTGGGAGGATCCGACAGTGAGGGATGGTGTAAAAGAACTGTGTGCAGTCTGTGGTTAACTTTGCTATGACCCTACAGCTGCCCTACGAGATAAGTCTATGGAAAGAAAACACATTTCACCTAGTCTTTCTCTAGCGTGTAAATTATAAACTTGGTAGAAACAAAATTTAGCAAGAACTTTCGTTTGACATTGTTTTTTAAATTTAGCATTAAGATAATAAAAACAATGAAAACACGGGGAAAGAGTGCATCTCGGGGCTGGAGAGATGGCTCAGTGGTTAAGAACACTGGTTGTTCTTGCAGAAGACCCAGGTTTGAATCCCAGCACCCATATGGTAGCTAACAACTGTCCGTAACTCCAGTCCCAGGGGATCCGACAGCCTCTTCTGACCTCCGCGGGCATTGCACGACATGAGTGCACTTACCCACATGCAGGCAATGCAAACATACACATAAAATAAAAATAATTAAAAAAATTTTTAAAAGAGTGCATTTCAGCACACATACAGAAAGCCTTAAATGATTAAATATCTTAATAACTACTACAACTTTAGAGATACCACGAGCACTCAACACAGAAATACCATGGAATAGGTATGGCAGTTCTCCCCAACAGCTTGCTTTCTGACTTAAAAACTTAAGGGAATTTCTTTAAATTCTGTTTGTAATTTTGTAGTTTAGGCTGAGAAAAAGTTAAACAAATGTCGACCTGCAAAGACACAAAAAAAGCATTACCCTTTTCAATGCAATTTAGTCAAAATTATGTTTTAATTTTCAGTGGTGCTCTCTAGTTTCCCTGGAGAAATTCAAGCAACAGTAATTAGAAATCTCTCTTACACATTCTTACTCCTCTGGATTTGGAAAATAACGTATCATCGTAATCATCAGCAATGCTTTCTTTAGTTGTCTTGTGGAAGGAAGAGACTTAATGGGAAGATGTAGGACTGACTGAGATTTAGAACTCCATCAGAATGAGGGGCTCTGGATCAGTAACACAAAGTGGAGCTGCTGATGTAATCAGGTCATGATTTAGGAGCTGTGAATATCATATCAATGGCCAATCACTTCATCCCACAAAACACACCTGGATGGTAATCATCTCTTACTTTGGACTAAAATAGAAGAATAGAGGACAGTGACACAGCACTGCTTGTGTGTGTGTGTGTGTGTACACGTGTATGTATAACAACCCAATTAGTGTGCCTCCCTTTCTTTTCATTTACTTGAACTTCATCATGCAGTTGAATTATGTAGGTAGCTCAGAAAGACATAAAAGAGCTGACTGTTACTTATAAAAGCCTATAACCTACATAGGTTATAGAGAACCTACATAGGAGCAGAAGACCTGGCAGAAGGAGGCTATGTTGTTATGAATTCTTATATTCATGTACAATGTTTTAAGTCTAACTAAATCATACCCTTTGCCCTGTGAAAGGTGGCAAATATTAGTATGCTGTTCCTTTTAGAAAGTCAAAATCAGTCATGTGGAACTGAGAAAAGACCTGGTAGGTAGTTCCAGCAGAGCCTGCTAACTCACCCCATGACCTGGGGAACTTTACTCAACCTTTCTAGACTTATCTGTTCATCTATAAAATGATGACATTGAACAGTATGCTCTTTTATGTGTTTAGTCTAAAGTTGCACAATTACATGTCCTCAGATCTCCCAACATCTTGAATATCAACATTTCCTAAGACATTAGAAGTATTGGAAAGAATTTTTTTTTATAATTATGTGTCCTTTGGTAAATGCAGATAATGGTTCTCAAATTGCTGCCTTTGTATTTGCTTGGGGAAATTAAAATTCCATAAGGGTGGCAATCTCTTGATTTCTATTTGGCTAATTACCCAATAATATCTAGAAAACTGCCTGGTACATTAACATTTTCATGATAAAAATAATCATTGATCATTTAAGCCTTCATTTGCTAAAGTATTGGATAATGAGGAACTCACACCTCCACCAAGATTCCTTTTTCTCCTTATCTATACTTAGTGTTCACTCCAGTGCCTAGCATGCCCCAGCAGATAAGATTTCATACCTTGATAATTTATAATTTTTTAATTAATTTTTATTTTATGTATATGGTGTTTTGCCTACATGTATGCGATTGTACCCATATTGTGCAGAGCCCACGGAGGTCAGAAGAGGGCATCAGATCCCCTGGAACTAGAGTTATGGATGGCTGTTAGCCACCATGTGGGTGCTAGAAACTGAACACACGTCCTTTGCAAGAGCAGCCAGTGAGCTTAACAGCTGAGCCATCCCCCCTTGAAAAATTTTTTTTAACTAGAGGAATTTAGCAAACAATACTGAAAATCTTATTTTCTCAATCATTATCTGCAATGCCAGAAAATCATTTTTCCACCTGAAGACTCAGGGACAAAGGACTCATGGATGAAGGATTCATAGAAAAAAAATTCTTAAAGGATTTATTGGAGGGTATCATACTCCCTACTAACCTCAGGTACTGACATATAGTTGCATTACTTTTCCTGCCATGTTAAGACTAAAATTATTACCAGTTGGACCATATGCAAAATAGAAAACCTAATGACATCCTCACACTCTGACACAGAGTCTGCTAATACCCAGTATTACCAGTGCTCATTCTGCTAATGGCTCTGTCCTTCCCAGGATGGTACATAGAAGCAGACTCCAGCCTGTCAAAAGGACCTGATGTTTCATTCTTTGCACAAACCTGACAAGTTTTCAAATGTTAATAACATTAACAATGATAAAATGTAACCATGGCAAAAGCATCCTCAGTAGGACAAGAAAATGAGACACACTAGCAATACCCCAACACTATTATGTACCCAATGTGGAGATAACACAAAGCTTGCAAGATGAGCCTAGCTAGTGGTCTGCTTATCTGAAGGCCTAGGTAAGGCTGCTACACTGCTACACTAGGGCTGCTGCAATATGACCAGCCATTCCTTGGATGGTGCTCCATAGGTACTGCATGCCACGGGGCTTTTCCTGGCCTCTTCAATTAGGTGACGCTTAGAGGATTTCATGGAACTTTGGCACTGCAAGTAGCCACACAGGTCATGAGGCCCTCTTAACTCCACCCTTCCAATCAAGTTGAATGCCTTCTGCCTAACAGGCACCACTGGTTGTCACCTTTCTCCTTCAGTGTGGCCAGTGATGAGAAACACGTTGTTTAGGCTTAAATCACCAGGCTTGGTCTCTACAAAAAGCACAAAAGGTCTCATTAGCCAAAGACCAAGAAAATACTCCCAAAGGAATTCCGTTACAGCAGAAGCTGCATCCATGGAAGAGAGCAGAAACAAGTAAGTCTAGATAAATGAGCAATAAAACCTGAGTACTGATTTTTATTTTTATAATAAGGAATATAATTTTTTTCATTGCTGGAAATGCATACAACAGTGCAAATTTAGCTTCATGTACTTCATATTGACTTATTAGTCCAGTCTAAAACAAATCATTTTTGTAAAAGTTCCCAGGAGCGTATTTAAATCTTCTCAAAAGTCTGCTTTAATTCCTTGATACTGAAATCCTGCTCTTTTGATGGGGCTCTATCATATTCTTGTCTGGTTTACAGCCTCAATTTCTAACTAGGCTAATTCTATCTTTAGATTTGAGCGATTTGTCCATATCTCTTATCAATCTCATAGAACTCTGAATCTTGTGTGAGATTTTCTTTTCACACTCTCATTCCTTGCCAAGGAGTGAAATGAGTAACAGCACACACATACACATCTTTTAACGAAGGAGACTGACTGAATAAGACTGACAGATACGGCTAGAGTTAAAGATCCAGACGGATGTTCTTATAAGAATTCTTTTAAAAATAGCCAGTTTAGACCAGCAAGATGGCTGGCTCAGTGGGTAACACTACTTTTAAGCCTGAGTGCAATACCTGCAACCCATGAGAAGTCAAAGGAAAGGACTCACTCCACAAAGTTGTCCTATGACCTCCACATGCACACCCCCTACATACCATACATGCATACATATAGAGTAATAATAAATTTTTAAAAGTTTACAATTTTTAAACATAATAGAATATTTCATGTGTTAGTGAACTTTGCTTATGTTATGAGTACTTTTGTTTGTACCTAATAAAGCAAGGGTTTTTTTTTACAGCATTAATATTACTTTCCTCTTTTCAAAATATTCATGTAGTATTTTGTGTTTGCTTTTAAATTATTTTGTTTTATCTTATTTAATATTTGTGTGTATGTAACGCGTACGTGTATGGTGTGTGTGCATGCGTGTCTGTGTGTGATGTGTGTGTGTGATGTATGTATGTGTGTGTGTGTATGTGATGCATGGGGGGTATGATGTATGTGTGTGTGTGTGTGTATGTGAGAGAGAGAGAGAGAAAGAGAGAGAGAGAAAGGGGGGAGGGAGGGGTATGGATGCGTGATGTATGGGTGTGAGTATTCTCATGCCATCGTAAGTATGTGGAGGTCAGGGGACAATTTTATGGAGTTGAGTTTCTCCGTCTGCTTTTGCATGGGTTCCTGAGATTGAATTTAAGTCACTGGACTTTTATGGCAGGCACTTTTACCCGCTGAGCCATCTTGCTGACCCTGAGTTTGTTGTTTTAAAAATACATCAAAAAGAGCATAAAGGAAATTAGTATAATAAACAATGTCCACCCTAAATAAATTTAAAATCTTACAAAGTAACTAGCAGCTTGTTTAATGCCTAAGGCCTTATGTCTTATCTTTCTTCTTTAAGCTATGGTGTGCAGGGAGGAAAATTCAAACTTGCAGTAGCATCTGTTGTTATTTAACAATGCTTTCAAAGTTACAACAAGAAAAGCACACAGTTTTTATTTTCATGTTCTGTGGGTCAGGAGTCTTGGCAAGGCTTTGTGGGGTATTCTGCTTAGAATCTGACAAGGCTGCTGGCAAGAGGCTGAGTCCTCACTTGCAACTCAACTGAGGAATTGCACTTACTAAGCTCACTGGAGATGTAGGACTGGGAGCTTCGTTTCTGTGCTGGCTGTCAGCTGGAGGCTGCCTTGTTTGTACAGACAGCTTGCCAGCTCAAAGCCACCAAAGGAGAAAGAGACAGAAAGAAGAGGCCTCAGTAAGACAAATACTACAAATTAATGTAACACAGTCGCACAGTTCCATGCATGTAATCACATCTATCCTGTCCCTTTTGCCCTGTCCCTTTGGCTACAAGGAAGGCACAGGTCCTGTTGACACTCAGGGGGAGGGCCACACCAGGGCAGGATCACAAGGAGGCAAGGTGTATCCCAGCCACCTTAAGAGCCACCTGTAACACTTACCTATTTTCTTTTTTAAAATTATTTATTCAATAACCACATACTTAGAAGAAGCATTTCACAGCAGATCTATTATTAATGAAAATGAGGAATGACCCTATTTATTTGAAAAGCCCCCTCCAAAAATATCTCCATTCTGCATTTTCCTTTTTTCCTCCAGAATAATGAGCATGGGTTCTTTTGATGTATTCTTTTAAGATCATCACAAAAATGAAGCATACATTTGCCAACAACTGTAAATAAGTTCCTTTTTAAAAACTTGCCTTGGCTATCTGGCCAGTACAAAAGCAGGGCGTCAAGTTCAAGCTTCGTCAAGGCTTAATGAGCAGTTGGAGGCTGCTTATCTCATCCCAGGGTTCTCACTGAGAAATACTCAAGCCTCCACCACAAAGCAGAGGCATGACTGTCACACCCTGTACTTGACCTGAATATGGAACTTCTATCCTTGATGGCCCAAATGGACACATATTAACCACAAGATGACATAATCTACCAGCTTTGTGGTGAAGCAATTATTTCATTCTAGTTTAAAATTCATGAAGCACCACTTTTGCGATGGGTTTTAATACAGTGTGTAGGACTGTAGTCCTTGTGGACTGGAAGTGGTATGACCACAATTATGAGCAATGCCAGATGCGACAGTACAAGGTTAAAGCAACTGCCGAAGGCTGTACTTAGAAAACACCAGCAGACAGACTTGATTCCAGTTGATTCTGATTCCCTACACTGAGCTTCCCCTTCAAATTTTAGGACTCTACCACCCATTCACTTTCTAGCTTAATGATAAGTAGGAATTGAATTGTATGATTAATATAAACACCTCACTCTATAGCTTTTATAGTTTCAAAACTACATACATAACTATTGTCTCACTTTAGATAAATTAGAAAAATAAGTAAAGTTGGGCCAAGTGGCTCACACCTGTAGTCTCAGTTTCTCAGGAGCCCGGGGCAGGAGGAGCACAAATTCAGGAGCAGGCTGGGCTACACAGCGAGTTCAAAGCCAGACTGGGCAACTTAGTGAGACCTGTCACAAAATTTTTTAAAAATGCAAAAATGGCTGGAGTATATCTCAGCAATAGAATGCTTGCCTAACATGTGAGAGGCCCTGGGGAAGATTTCTAGTAACACACACACACACACACACACACACACACACACACAAACTCAAGCATGTATTGCCCCCACCATTTTTATTACACCACTATTATTACTTTATCATGTGTCTTTCAAAATAGAAATTAATATCATATCATATCATATCATATCATATCATATCATATCATATCATATCATATCATCAGTCATCAGTGCCCAGCTACATGCTCAGGTGAGGAAGCCCCCTGAGGTACTCTACACTTGGCCACACATCCCTCTGTCTTTGTACTCCTCTGAAGACCTTCCTGTTATTTTGTCTCTTACTTGGTCATTTCAGTTGTTTTCAGATGTGTTTTATATTTCATTTGCTAGATTGGAGCCTGTATTAGTTGGCTTTCTGTAACACAGAGAAAATAATTGAGATAATCAGCTTAAAAGGAGAGGAATATTTATCTTAGTTCCCAGTTTCAATCTATGATCCCCGAGCCTCACTGCCTGTGAGAGGAAGAAGACCCTGGTGGGAAATGAATTTGGGGGCAAACTGTTTCCCTCAGGCAGCTGGGAAATAAAGACAGAGAGAAGAAGGAGCCAGGTCCTTATATCTCTAAGGGCACACCCCAATAACCGCACAGCAACCCAGGCTGGCGGCCAAACCTTCAACACATGGGCCTTGAGGGGACTTAAGGGCACACCCCAATAACCTGACTTCTAACTAGGTCATACCTCATAAAGGATTTACCACATCCTAACAGCAACCCAGGCTGGCGGCCAAACCTTCAACACATGGGCCTTGAGGGGACACTGAAAGGACACTGAAGATCTGGACCATAACAGAACCTCATGAATGAAAAGGCTTTTACCCACTTTTGTTTTTATTTGGGGCTATTCCTACACTCAAGAAAGACAGTCTGACATTCAGCTGTTAGAAGGATCTTTGTTATTTTACAGAGGCTTCATCTACTTTCCCCATATCCTATGATAGGCTGAAAAACTGTCCCCCATCCTTGTAAGGTATATCAATTGTTTAATCCTCAGATCCAGGGAATGGTACTTACATGACAAAAGAATAAATATCACTTTGTGTGGCTAACAGTCCGATGGAGCTAAGGATCTTGAGAGGAGCCATGTAACCAGGGTTATACAGCTTGGCCCTAAATGATACCACATGGATCCTCATGACAGGGTCAGAGTTTCTAGGCAGAAGAAAAGGAGGCAACATGTAAATGAAGGCACACTGGCCACAAATCAAAGGATGCCAGCAGCCACCCAAAGCTCTCTGGAGGTCAAGTACTAGATTCTCCCTGATGGACCCTAAGAGGGCATGGCCTTGCTGACATTTTGATTTCAACTCCAGGAAACTGGACTTTTCCAAAGTGCTTTAAGATACCAAGTTTGTAGTGATTTGTTATGGCATCACAGGAAACTAATAAAACTTCTGATCCTCATCCAATGAGGAAAAAAAATACGCGTGTATCTAGCAGTATTGCCCACTATTTAATACTGTATAGTTAATAGGGCATTTTTCCCAACCGTGTAATCCTACAACCATAATGGAAACAAACAGATATTGCTACCATTAATGTTCAAGTTAGGACACGTGCTGAAGGAACAAGTCATCTTAAATTCTATAGAACTCTTTCACCCTGGAACACACCTGGTGAAGAAAAGTATGCAGATTCCCTGATGAAGCCACCTGCTGTATCTCTCTAATCATCACTATCACACCTTGAAGTACAGTTTATTCACCTGAAAGGTACAGAAAGTGGACCTCAGAGAGGCTGTTAACTTGTCTAAAACATAAGTAAAGGGTTACTCCGATCCATTTCCCAGGTCCATGAGTTTTTTCATAAGTACCACAGGCAGCAATAGGGACATCTTACTGCCAAAGTGAGAATAGACTTGATAGTCGTAGCTATGTATTTAGCACTTATGTCAAACACCATTTTAATCATGTTACATACATTAACATTTTGGTCCCTGAAACAACCCACAAAAACACCCAATGCCCCAATATGATATCTGTGAACATGCTATCTCAGCTGGGAAAAAAGGACTTGGTATATGGGCTTGAGTCTAAAGCCTTGAGATCAGGGAGAATATCTTGGATTATCCAGATGAGCCCAATGTAATCATATAGGTTTATAAGAAGTAAGTAAGAAGATCAAAGCCAGAATATGATGTGATCAAGGAAGCAGATAGCAGCGTCAGGGGAACTTGAGGATGTTATACACTGGCCTGCTGATGGCGGAGAAACCCTAAAACAAAGAAAGCAGGCAGCCTCTAGAGGCTGGGCAGGGAAAGATTTCTCCTGGAGCTATAGAAGGAACAGGCTCATGCCTTTGCTTTTGCTTAGACTTCTGACCTCTAGAACTGATAATTCATTTTCTCATTGTGCTGAAATCCACTAAGCTTGTGTTGCAGGAGCAATAAGAGCCTAAAATAATCACGCTCTCATTTTATGAATGAAGCACAGAGAAGTTAAATAATGTGCTGTAAGGTCACATAGTCACTAAATGACAGCTCCAGAATTCAAACCTAGGTGCCCCACTCCAAGGGCAGGCTAGCCCCTCCTCTACCGATTCCATTCCAATTTCCTTCCTCCTTTCCTCTTATGTTTTAACCAATAGTTAGTAGTACTCATTTTACAAGACTATTTAAAATACTTCATCCATATTCTAAATAAATAAACCCAGCATATTTTCTGAAGTGTGATTTCTAAACTTGCTCTTAAAACAGAATTCTCTATTTCAGACTCTCCTACAAGAAATCAAAGCAGTGTTTTCATGGATTTCTGGAAGGGGGTGGTGTGGGAGTGAACAGATCTAGCCTGCTTTTTTTCCACCTGCCCTCTCAATCCAAGGATCCTAGTCAGAGGCCTCAGAACAATCTGCAGTTCTCCTTTCAAGGAGCATACTTTGGAATCTCATTCCCATTAAACCGCTGGAGCCAGTCACACAGACAGGACCAGACATGCGCGGTAAGCTGCTGTCTCACCTGCACAAGGTCAAACTTCCCTTGTTTTCTAACAATGTTGATCAGTTCCTGCTGATTTATTCACATTACCATTATGTTAATGATATTGATGTTTTCAAGGACTTCGAGATACCTAACACTAGCAATTTCTCTCTAGTGAAATTCAGTCACCCTAAATTTCAAAATGCCAAAAGTTGATCCAATCAAGTTTCCTGGGTATATTTTAAAATTATGGTAGCTAATGAATATATGTTTTATGTGACCCACCCACCACCAGCAATATTTAAAGAAGAAATTTCATCTCCTATTCACAGTTTTAAAAAACAAGACTCTGAGTGGTGAAATGACTCTGCTGTGGTGACACAGCGGTGGTCTGACAACAGACAATCCACCTCTGAGATGCATATGCTCTTTTGAGATTTTACACAAGGAAATACAAAACGCTGTTACGACAACAAATTCCAAAATCTAAACTTTTCTCTTACTTGCCAAGCTGGTTAAGCTCTTAAAGTTCTGGTATCCTCGAGCATTTAAAACAAGGTAACAGGGGCTGGAGCGATGGCTCAGCAGTTAAGAGCACTAGCTCCTCTTGCAGAGGACTTGGGTTTGATTTCCAGCACCCACATGGCAGCTAACAACCATTCATAACTCCAGTTCCAGGGGATCTGAGGTCCTCTTTTGATCTCCTTGGGCATTGCATGACTCAGGTACACTTACATATATGCAGGCAATACACCCATATGCACAAAATAAAAAATAATAAATAAAAAAAAAATAAAACAGGGTAACAACAGCACTTCTTCATATAGGCCGCAGTATTCACTAAATGAGTTGTTTGTGTCTGGTTGCTGGAGGAAAGATACCCCATCCCCGCTTTTAGCTATTCTTCTTCCTCTTCCTCTTCCTCTTCCTTTTCCTCTTCCTCTTCTTCTTCTTTTTCTTCTTCTTCTTTCTTCTTCTTTCTTCTTCTTCTTCTTCTTCTTCTTCTTCTTCTTCTTCTTCTTCTTCTTCTTCTTCTTCTTCTTCTTATTGATTACAGTGTGAGAAACTTTAGAATGTAAATGAGTCAGAGAAGTTATGAACTGAGACCAGGTTATTATTATTATTATTATTATTATTGATTACAGTGAGAGAAACTTTAGAACATAAATGAGTCAGAGAAGTTATGAATTGAGACCAGGTACTTCTGAGACTCATCATGGTTCCCCTCAAGCTCCGCACACTCTGCTGAATTACCTACATGCTTAGAAAATATCAGGAGGTCATTTTCATGTCAAGCTATGGCCTGGTCCCTCCTGAAATTATCTTCCTCATATCTAGGTACCGCCAGAGAAGATATTTTGTAGTTTCCTGTGATAACTGATTTGGATGTCAGCATTGGATAAACCCCCAAGACATAAGCATAGGGCCTCGAGGTCAGGAAGATATAAAACACAGTCTCAGCTCTTCCTGTAGGCACCTGAGCTATTTCACAAAGGGGCCTCCTAAACTTTAGTGGTAGTCCTCCTTTTAAATCAGTGCTTCATTCTTTCTTCTTTTGCCCTTTCTTGAAACTGTAGGACCCTGAGACCCTCTTCATTCACCCGCTACCCCCCAATCCCTCCAGACCCCCACTAATTGCTCTTTTAGCTTCTGTAAAATGCTTGGCTGCTGCTTTAGACATGCCTAGACATGCCCTGACCCCCGCCTGCTATCCCCCCCCTTCCAGGAAACTATAGATTAAGCAAGCCTGGGCATGAAAACTGCCCTATAAGGTAAAAACAGAGACTCCTGGCCCCACAGATAACAGTCAGCACATTCCACAGCCCTGAGAATAGCACCTACCAATAAGAAACTTCCAGGGCTGCATCTTATACATCCAATAAGTTTAAAATTATGTTGGCAAGCGCGGGTTCCTTAAAGCAACCAAAATGTATCTTCAGTTTCCCCCCCTTTGTCTAAAACCTATAAAAGGCTCCACTCTCCCTTATTCTGGGCTCTCAGCATGGATCCGTTGAGTTGGTGAGGTCTGAGAGCCCGAGCTTAAGCCCAAATAAAACATAAACCTTTG
>NW_008349529.1:310092-349450 GCF_000622305.1 Nannospalax galili
AATAAACCATAAACCTTTGCTTTTGCATTTTGGTGTGTTGGGTCCTCGGTGGTCTTTTTGGGGTCCAGTGGATGAGGTACAACAGAAACCAATAAATAACTCAATTGGAAAACTATCTTATCTATTTATGAAAAGAGAATTATACTTCCTTTAGAATTCTATAACTTCATAAGGAAGTGATGATTTACAACAAACCAATCCCTGTTAACAAAACAAGCTGAGAGGAGAGGAAGAATGTTCAACTGGCTGTGGTGATATGTCTAAGAAAAAAAGTCACACTGGAAATGAAAAATAGTCTGCAACAGGCTTCCTCATTACTGTTTATCTGGCTATAAACAACCCTGTTAAAAAGAGTATGATAACAACTGATTCATTTATTTCATAGACACGTCGTGAAAAGCCAGTGAGATCGTGATGAGTGAGGTCCATTAGCTGTGCAGCACTGATTAAACAGGTGGCTCCCAGGAACTCTGATGCCAGTCAAGTTAAGTTTCCAACCCACGAACCTGACAGCACAACCACAGAAATCCAAAACTTCTCAGTTCTGTCCTCTGAAAAAAACAGATTGCTTTTCAATATGTTGCTCCTGATAGCCCTCTGGGCACACACATAGAGAGCCTCTTACAGAAATCTGGAGAGACTCCTAGCAACTAAGGCACAGAATCCAACCCTTGCATTCCCAATTTCAAAATGCTGATTTCCTTCTGAAACCTGGGGTTAGTATCTGCTTGGTGAAGTCAACTTCTCTAGCTGTTAACACAAGCACTAGTGTTGATGAGGATTTTTTTGACTCATTTGTCTATCAAGGCTTTGTGTGTTAATATTTAATCCCCATCTGTGAGGTATTAAGAGGGTAGAAATTGAATCTGTGTTGTTTAGAGGTAGAGCTCTTGGGAGATTATTAGGATAGAGGAAAGTCATCAAGGCTGTGTTCCCATGATTGAATCTTGGTTCTACAAAAGGAGAGAGACCAGAAGACATACAGATACACATATACATTCCCTATCTCTTAGAATGGGACATCCTGCATTAACTTGGGACACTGTCTACAAAGTGGCCATCATCAGACATGGGACTTCAGCCTTCAACCTCAAGACCCAAGACACAAAATTAAGTTCTTCTTTTCATAGTTTCCCAGCCTCCTCTGGCATTTTATTATACTATGAAAAGCTGACTAATGCTGCTGGGCCACAGACTGAACAGATTACTGGAGACCCTGGCCAGGGCTCTGAGGTAGAGTGCACGTTCTATGATCATTTTTCTGCAATATACAATTCCTGCTGTTTTCTTTATTTGACACTAGAGTGTCATTGGTCTTCCTTTGGTTTTGAAGATCTTCATATTGAAAGCCACGCTTCCCTAAGACTCAGGTGGGACTCACAAAATCCTCCACTTTACCCTGAATGTGGGTCTACAGCCTCCTCATGCCATTCAGTCATACTCTGCTTCATATTCTTTTGATCCCTGGGCTTAAAGAACCAAATGGTGCCTGCACACATGCCTCTCTACTGCATAAAGGTGCCTGAGCTTTCCTTACAACCTCTTTCATTCTATTCTCTCACCACCTTTAAGGGCTTGCCCTTCCCATCCAATTTGCTTATAACATGCAGACTTGATGGGGCTGGAGAGATGGCTCAGAGGTTAAGAACACTGACTGTTCTTGCAGAAGACCCGGGCTTGAATCCTGGCACCCATATGGCAGCTAACAATTTTGTGTAACTCCAGTTCTAGGGGATCTGAAGGCCTCTTCTGTCCTCCGCAGGCATTGCACGACATGGGTGCACTTACCTACATGCAGGCAATACACACATACACATAAAATAAATGGAATTGTTACAAATATGAAACAAAGTACCACAAAGGCTTTCCATCTCAAGGAGAAAAATGTTTTCTCTTCCTTAGGCTCAAAGAAAAAACAGGGTTAAACAAGAATTGATAGCAATAAAATCAATAGCCAATGTGAGAGTACATATTGTATCTCTTGCCATTGTGTTTGCCTCAAATATACTTCAAAGTAAGTTTTGTTTATCACCTATATCATCATAGTAGAAATTTGCTTGCCTGGACATCATGTACAAGTAAGACTGCCCTGATGTGATGGTTTTTTAGACATAGCATCAGAGGAATTGATCCATGAAAGAAAGAAATGAAATCAGAATTCATTTATTTGATCTATGAAACCTGGGTAAGAAAAAGAAAAGACGA
Organism: Nannospalax galili; assembly: GCF_000622305.1. Classification (NCBI taxonomy): domain Eukaryota; kingdom Metazoa; phylum Chordata; class Mammalia; order Rodentia; family Spalacidae; genus Nannospalax; species Nannospalax galili. The sequence continues at coordinate 312,298 of NW_008349529.1, forward strand.
AGCAGACATGGAGAAGACATTTGACGGAGATATCATTATACAGGACTACTATCCAAAGCACACAAAGAACTCTAAAAACCCAATAATTAGAGCACAAGCAACCCAGTTAAAAAAGGGCTAAAGACACGTACTCATACCTCATCCAGGAGATACACAGATGGCCAATGAGCCTTCAGAAAATATTCTGTATCATGTTACCAGGGAAATGTAAATGAAAACAACGAGATGCGTATGCCTGCTAGAATGGCCCAAGCCCGGCACACCAATAATACCAAACACCAAGGGCATGGAGCAAAAAGAACTCTTACATAGCTGGTAGGAATGCAAAATGGAACATGTCCCCTTGGAAGAAGGTGTGTCACCTTCTTAAGAAACTATGCTTACTCTTACCATTTGCTCCTGAGATCACACTCTGATATTATTCAAAGGAGTTGAAGATTCATATCCATGTAAAATCCTGCACAGATGGCTGTGTACATTATCTTTATTTTCACAATTGCCAAAACTTGGAAGCAACCAACTTTCCTTCAGTAGGTGAAAGGATACATAAACAGTGTTATATCTACACACTAGAATTCTATTCAGCACAAAAAGGGAGTTATCATACCATGAGAAGACATTAGGGAAACTTAAATGTTATTGATAAGTGACACCAGCTAATCTGAAAATGCTATGTATTGCACAATTCCAACTATATGCCTTTTATTCAGGGAAAGGAAAACATACAACTACAGAAACAGAAGAAGTCACGGTTTTCAAGTGGAACATGGAGGAGCTTTAAGTATTTACTCTAAAACTGCCCACTGCAAAGATGTGTCTGTCTACATCTAAAGAGTGTGCAACACAAGAACTAATCCTAGTGTGAATGACAGTGTTTGAATGATAATGATGTGTTAACAACCATCCACCAGTTGTAAGGAAGGTACCATTTTGGTCATGGATATTGATCATGGGGAAATAAGGCATGTTTGTGACATAAACATGCAGGAACTCTGTACTTTTCATTCATTTTTCTACAAACCTTAAACTGTTCTAAAGTAAACCTTATTTACACAGGAGCAGCAAAGGCCCATTAAAGGAAAATTAGCTTCTTCTGGTCAAAAGGATGAAATCTCTGTCCTAGGTGGAGACCTATTATTTAAAGCTATCCAGAACATAAACAAATTAATCCAGTTGGACTGGTCAATTACCTGGCCAGGAGGTCACCCCTCAGGAAGGTGGGAAAAACTGTTCTAAAGTAAACCTTATTGACACAGGAGCAGCAAAGGCCCATTAAAGGAAAACTAGCTTCTTCTGGTCAAAAGGATGAAATCTCTGTCCTAGGTGGAGACCTATTATTTAAAGCTATCCAGAACATAAACAAATTAATCCAGTTGGACTGGTCAATTACCTGGCCAGGAGGTCACCCCTCAGGAAGGTGGGACCATCCAGAAAGGTGGGTTTACCATAAACTATGTTTGTAATCTTTGTAATGGGATCAGCTCCTTTTCATCCTGGAACTCCACTTCCTAATTCAGTCCTTATAAGCCTACACTAAGCCCACTGGGTCTGTCTGCTTTTGAGGAGCTTTTCTTCTTTTCTTTTTTATCTCTTTCTGATGCTGGCCAGAGCCTAAGATAACTTGTTCTGGTACTTTGGCCTTCCTCCCTCTTTCTCAAAAGCTCCCTCCCTGCCACATGGCTACTTACCCACCATTCAGCTGACCTCCATGCCATCTCATAAGGTATGGCTTTATTCCTTCCCTCCCCCATTCTCCTCCTCCAGGCAGCTGCTGAGATTTGCCTGCCCTGGGGTTTCTCTTTTAAACTTTTAATAAAATCATCCTCTTTGAATCAACTGTGGTTTTGCTTGACTTTCAAACTTTTCCTGCATTTTAATTATTTCATTATCAAAGAAAATGAGCCTGTTCCTGGACCACTAGACAGTATTATTATTATGTTTAAAGTAATAATACTTTTATGTAAGCTTCCTACTTCCACTGATTAGGAGTTAAAGGTCCTTATGACATGATTGTTTCATCATTCTGGTGTTTCTCAGGTTCCAAGTTCAACCTCAAATGTAACAAGTATGTATCCCTGTGGTGGCAGTGTCATCCATAACTCAACATTTCTAAGTGTTTGGCAGGAGTCCAGGAAACCCATGACCCACCCTCCACCCAGGAGATGCCGGTCTCCCCAGGTCTCCTCTGACTCCCACACTTCCTGAGCCTTTATCCGCAGCCCTTTTATATGAGCCTGCTACCGCTTAATGGGAGCTTGCAGGCAGTGACATAGTGGCAATTACATTAGCATGCACTTCGATACATCTTTTAAAATAGGCCACAGCTCTTGAAGTAGAAATGTCATTAGAAGGACCCCCCAACACACACCACCACTTTCCAATAAATCGATTTCACTAAATTTGGAAAGAAAATGCAGCAAGGGCATTTTTTTTCCTACTCATGAATCTCTGTTTTTAAACACACACACCTTTTAACCTGTAAACAATGGAATAAGGAGACACCCAGCATTAGGAGGATGAGAGACTGGCATTGACACCACCGCCTCCATTAATAACCTGGATTAATGGCCAGCAGCAGTTCTCTGGTCCTCCTCTTATGTTCCCATTCACAGACTTGAAATGAGTAACGTCATTACTAGGCCTCATTTACAAGCTGGCAGAAGGTTGCCCCACCACAAGCATGAGTGATGATTAGTTTATCTGAAGGGGAGAAAATTTAGTGCTCACATTTGGGAAGCCAGACCATCAAAGAAGCAGGTTGTTCTTTCAAAGAAAACAGAGGTGCATTCAGTTTGTTTATTTTCTCCTCGAAGTTCTTCTTTCAAAAGGAAGATTACAGAAGAGGAAATGCATGCTTTCATTCAAATGATGATTGCTGTCAAACAGCTGAGTCTGGATGTATTTTCATTGTGCACCAAATCACCAGAATCTTTCACTTCCTTTTTCCCCTCTAAGCACACTGCTCATGGCATTTCTCTTGGGGGGAAAATAGAAGTTAGAAGTCTCTATAGTCTGACTCAATATTGTTTAGTATTCATTTGATGAGTGCCTACTATGAGCCATAATAGGCCTGCAGGGTATAAGAAATAAATAAAACATTGTTCCAAACCTCCATACCATCACATTAAAGAAAGAGATTAGGAGAGAAGCTTCAGGAATAAAGGTATCAAAAACACAATGACCAAAACAGCAGGTGATTGGTCTCAAAAAGCTTCAGAGACGGGAAGTACATGAACCAATAACTGATAAGCAGTAGGTGCATCTTTAGAGAAGCAAGGTAATTCCTGCAGTTCCAGCAACAAGCACCAATGCCCAGAGACCTCCTGCAATCGGCTTAGTGTGATGTGTGTGCAGAAAAAAATGAAAGAGGCTGGAGAACCCAGCAAAGTCCAGGAATGGAAGGGCATATTAAGGAGTTTACAATTTCTTTCTCGAGCAATGGAAGGCCATGGAAAATAACACAAATGTGTAAGCGTTTCAGAAAAATCACTCCTGATATGACAGCGAGAGCAGATGAAAGGAGGGCTGTGGGGAGACAAAAGTCTCTTGCAATGGTCCAGACCTCCACGCAGGTGACAAAGGCAGAAGTGGAGGCGTAAAGCAGACAGAGACAACGTCTAAAATCCTGAAGCAGAGTAAAGGAGGCGTCAGGGATGGGGCTCCGACTTGGGCTTTTTGAGATGGAAATTGAGAATCAAGCAGGGGAAACCAAATTGGGAAGGAAAGGCAACAAGCTCAGCTTTTCCAGAGCAACACCAGGTGAGGTGTAAAGTACACTGTTGGGGCCGGTGGGGTGGTTCAACTGGGAAAGGCATTTGCCACCAAGCCTGAAAACTTGAGTTTAGTTCCGACAACCCACATAGTGGAAGGAGAGAACCAACTTCTGAAAGCTGTCCCCTGACCTAAACACACATACACGCACACACGCACATGCACACACACGCACATGCACACACACGCACGCACACGCGCACACACGCATACACACACACAGGTAAAAAAAAAAAATTAAAACCGGGTGTGGTGGCACACGCCTTTAATCCCAGCACTTGGGTGGCAGAGGCAGGCGGATCTCTGTGAGTTCGAGGCCAGCCTGGTCTACATAGTGAGTTCCAGGACAGCTAGGGCTAGAGAGACCCTGTCCCCAAAAAGAAAAAAAAAAAAAATTAAGCATGCTGCTGTTTCTACATTTACATTTACTATTCTATCATTGGTATTGATATATTTGCTTCAGTAGGTGCTTCTTAAGATCCAACTCCCCATTTTTTCTTTCAGACAGGTCTAATGTGTCCCTCAAACTGTTTGTAAATCTAGGTTGAACTTGAACTGCTGATGGTCCTGCCTGCACTTTAGATGTGTTGGAATTACAAGGATGCACAATCATGCCTGATTGTATGTACTACTGGGAGGGGAACCCAGTTTTTCATGCAAGCTACGCAAGCATACAACACCCATTCTGAAAACTTTTTTTTTTAACTTCAAGTATTTCAGGGTACAAAGACTTATGGGTAATGGGTAAAAGAGCAGCTAGATGAGATTGAGACATCAAGATTACACTAACGAGACAGGACTCTGCCTGCCTAGAGAAAGCACAGGAGATACAAAACTCTGATTAGACAAGAATCCTGCCTGGAGCAGAGGCACGACATACTCACTCAAGCATGGGGACAAATCAACTCAGACATAATAGGGCAAGAAACTTGGTTGGGAATGTCTGGAGTCAGAGGCTAGGGTGAAGTGACAGCAGAGGACAGCCCAAGGATAGAACCTTACCTGTATGGGGGCAGAGTGTACTTTAATTTGGATTGATAAAAATAGGTGGGTGAGACAGGTAATTCTTTCTTGTTTGGTAATAGTGATGCTTGAACAAGGGAGAAAATGGAAGAGGTTAACAAAAGAGAAGCCCATTGGGGGGATAAAGGATGGGAGAAGAGGTTTAGGGATCACAGAATTGTCAGAGTAAAATATTGAGTTCAGAGATAAGGGCAGTCTCCTATGTATAAGAGCCAATTTTAAACGTAGCACCGAACGAGGCATTTTAAAGGGCAAGCCAGAGTGGAGGCAGCAGCAATGTGCTGCCTCAGTCAAAAGCACGGTAAGAGCTCTACCACAGATCTGAACAGTTTGTAGCACACAGAGATGAAATTGAGACACTAAGTGCTTGTTGCTGCGATGAGAATTACTGCAATATGACTACTGCTAGGAAAGGAAATTAGACTAATTTGGATATAATCCCCATTGACTCATATCTGAGGTAACATTACAAAAGGAAACATAGAAAACAGTAAAACTTCCATTTTCTGAACAGAAAGAATCATCCCATTCGGGGCCCAAAAGTAATGGATATTTGGAATAATCTAGTAGACAAAATTGCCAATCAGAGACTCTAACATCCTTAAGGGGCCTGTCAGAGCCAAGCAGAAGGTATTACAAGTGCAAAGACCCAGATGACCCCTGCACTTCTAGAGTTTGAGGACAACCTGTCATAGACCAAATTCTGTGAGAGGAAGACTTTTTTAAGGACTCAGTTCTTCAACTTAATTGCATGTAATATTCACCCTTGAATTTATTTAAAAAAATATATATCTGTATCTACATGATACATCAATCTATGAATATATGTATGAAATGAAGACTCATAAGCATACAAGAAATGCCTGAAAACTTCAACACATTTGAAGTGGAAGAGTGGAGAGAGATAATTCCAGAACAAACACACCTCAAAGGCCCAAAGCAAAAACAAAAACAAAAAAGGAAAGAAATTCGTAACACAATGGATCCTTGTAAGAGCAAAGGCAACGTTCTGCAAAGAGGCAGCTTTCTTAGAAGAGGTATCTTACCTGGTCAGGTTGCAAAGAAGACAGAGTTCAGTTTAACAACTGCACTTGGTCTAGGCAAGGCACGCCCTCTGCTAAATGCTTCAATTAACAGCCATGTGAATTTTTATTCACTGCCCCTCTGTACAAATCTCCTCTCTTCTTTCTATATTATCAATTACTTTTATGTGTGTTCAAGACTGTCCAATAACTACTACAGGCAGGAAATACAATCCATAGGGCTTCACATTTCACACAATTTATCTATGAACAAGCTAGAAAATCACTTTAAATATATTTTCCCCCGGACTTTGAACGTGCATTGTTGTTTCCCATTCTAGTCCATAAACACCTCAAGTGCAGCTACCCCAAGCACAGAGGGTAAAATGGCTCCTCAATCTCTAATTACATTAAATGAAAATCTCTACTATCTAGAAATTTAAATAATTAATGAGATGATGATGATAGCAGGCTATTGGTATTGACGGCCAATAAAGCAAACCTGAAGGACTCTCAGGCTCTGAAGCCGTCATTTCAAATGTGAAGCAATGGAGGTTGTTCTTATCAAGGAACAGTAATGAGCTTCGAGTTTGGGGCGGTGGCTTTTAATTGCTAATGAGATTGTGAAAATTCAACACTTTGCTGAGAGGTTAATCTGTTCAGAGATGACTAGGAAATAATGTGAGAGGAAGCCTTAAAGACGAGCAGAGAAGGAACAGATCATCAGCAAAGGCTTAGAAGGGGGCTGCACTGTTAATGAGGCATATGCAAAATTTTTCCTAGCTGATTGGTTGACATTTGTCTTGCCAGTAATGCTATTATTCACCTTGTAAAGTGAATACATTTCATATCAGGGCATAGGATTACCTCTGAAAGGCCCCAGTTTTTTCGCAGTGCTGAGCTATCAGTTCAGATTGAAACTTATTGAGCTCCTACAAAGTTCCAGAACATGTGCAACAAGAGAGCTGACTACCTGCTTAGTCCTCGTGAGAGGAAGGGAAGGTCAGCGCTTTGGCACCCTAGGGTCCTTCCCCACTGTGAGCACAATGACCAGCAAACACCCATCTCCCCACATTAGCTGAAAAACTACTCAGTCAGAGTTCTCAAAAAAAAAAGTAGGAATGGATAAAACATGCAAAACTTCTTTTTAGGATTTAAAGAAGCTTACAAATAAAATGCAAGACACTCATTTAAATTTGATTTTCAAACAAGAATTATCTGTTTAATATAAAAGTAGCTTCCAAACACTGCATGGGGTTTACTTCCATTAAAAATTGTTGACTTTCTGAAATTCACATTTAGCTGTGCATCTGTATCTATATTTGAAAGGCATGGTAAGCTGGAGCCCTAAGGACTATAAGAGAAATCCTCAGGGAGGAATGGGAGGCAAAAAAGAATGAAAACTGAGCTATTAAACCAGTGGCTCTGGTGGATGGTTCCTGTGTGTTGGCGTCCCCTTCTTCCCATCCTTTCTTTGCTTCTCTCTGTTAGGCATGCTGAGAAGTGCATGTTCTAGTGTCAATGAGCACACTATGACAAAACAAACAGCTCTGCAATAAAAGATAATGTGCTAGTTCCAAAAAGGAGGCTAGGAACAATTGGAGAAGGGAGAACATGGAGAGGGAGGGAGAGAGAGAAAGACAAAGAAAGAGAGACAGAGAGCATAGTCAACCACCTAACAGGCAAATGTTCTTTAAAATGTGCATAAAACACAAAGACACGATGCAGCAGGGCACTCACGGGGCTTAGCACACACATAATACATACATTTTTGAGGCTTACGTTCTAGTTCAGTTGGGGTTTTTTCTGTAGGGACTACCTCAGTCTCACGTTGGTCTCAGATCTCAAGTCTCAACTGGGATTTCATGAAGTCCAGCCCCAAGACTGACCACAGATGACAAACGAAAAAACACAAGAGAAATCCAGGAGCAACACCTGGAGCCCATGGAAGCCTTCCTGCTTCAGGGACCTCCTTGGGGTCAGCATCTCCCTTCACAAATATTCAGCACGATACTCCTTACTCTGTGGTTCAGACATGTAAAGGCAAAGCAGGCAAAAATAATTAAACATACCCATCTTCACAGTACAGATTACATTTTTAAAATGTGTATGTTTTAAAGAAAAGTCTTCTATACTCTTCAGAGCCCTCTGCCACAGCTCTGAGGCCTTCAATGCTCCCTGCCTCTTCTCTCAGTGAGAATGAGTCTTGAATAAATTCACATTGAGGGTACTGCTGATATGCTACCTCACATACAATGAAATCTCAATAATGTAAGTTATTGGTGTTTTGTTATAATAATAGCATCTGAGTTATCTTTAAGAGATAAGCTAGAAAAGAGTGAGGGTAAAACAAAATTCTCCCAATGGACTGACAAGAATTTCTCTAATACTGTCAGAAGTAAAATCTTGTATAGATTTCTAGCATTTGATAATAGACATTTAGCTGATTCTGTTAGCTGGATTAATCAACACATCAGTAAAACAATAGCCTTTAGCGGAAGATCACATTTTCACTTGCTTCCATGGGTAAGGCAACTCTAGAAATCAAAAAGAAAAAAAGTAAAATACAAAGTTATCATCCCACAGTCTTTGGATAAAGGAAAAGTTTCAGTTTACAGCACCTTTTCATTCTGAGCAGTAAAGAGCATGTTCTGCTCTTCCAGAGGACCTGAGTTCCAATCCCAGAACCCACACTGTGTGGCTCACAAATAGCTTGTAACTCCAGTTCCAGGGGAATGTGACATCTCTAACTGCCACAAGTACCCATATTCACAGGAACCTGCACTGAGGCACACATGCCTACACACACACACACATTATTAAAATTTTTTTTAAATGGAGCTGGAGAGGTGGCTCAGTGGTTAGGCACACTGGCTGTTCTCGCAGAAGACCCAAGTTGGAAACTCAGCACCTACATGGCAGCTAACAATTGTCCGTAACTCCAGTTCCAGGGGATCCAACAGCCACTTCTGTCCTCTGCAGGCATTGCATGACACAGGTGCACTTACCTATATGTAGGCAATACACACATACACATAAAATAAAAATAATAAATATTTTTTAAAAATTAAAAAATAGACATAAATTAATGGAGCAGATAAGGGAGATTCAAGATAAGCCTTCACATATATGGGCAGATGGACTTTAACAAGAGAAAAGGACTATGGAAGAAAGGGCAGTCTTTTCAGCAAATAGTGTTGGGTGGATAGACAGTCACATGCACAGGAATGAAAGTAGATCATTATTTATACTGTAAGTAAAATTAACCTAGAATGGACCAAATACCTAAATGTAACAGCTAAAACTGTAGAAGAAGAGGGTGGGGGAGAGGAGGAGGAGGAGGAGGAGTAAGAAGAAATCATCATCATCATCACCATCATCATCGTCATCGTCATCATCATGGGGATGGCTTCATGACATTGGATGTAGCCATGTTTTTTAGATAAGCTACTAAAAGCATAGGCACCACAAGTAAAATAGATAAATTAGAATCAAAATTATAAAGCTGCATGCACAAAAGGACACACTTAACAGAATGAAAAAGTAACCTACAGTATGAAAGAAAACATTCAGAAATCATATATTTGATAAAAAGTTGATGTAAACAATATATAAAAATCCTAGAAACAACAACAAAAACAACCTGATTTTAAATGGACAAAGAGCTTGGAGAAACTTTTCTACAAATGCACACAAAGAATGCTCAATATCCCTAATCATTAGGGACATGCAAACCAAAACCATGAAATGCCATCTCACACCCATTAGGCTGGTTACTACAAATAACAGAGGAAACAGAAAACATGTGTCAAGGATGCAAAGAAATTGGGACCCTTATGTAACATTGGGAAGGTAAAGTACTATAGCCACAGAGGAAACAAGATAAAGGTTCCTCAAAAAAAGAAAAATTAAAATGCAATACAATTCAGCCATTTTGCTTCTGGGTACATGTTCAAATTAATTGAAAGCAATCTTGAAGTGATCATTAAGATCTGTGTTAACAGCAGCATTTTTAACAATAAGCATAAGATGGATGCAAGGCAAGTGTTCATCAATGAATGAATGGATAAAATGTGGCTCATAAATACAATGGAACACTATTCAGCTTAAGAAAGAAGAGAATTTTGTCATGTTCATGTGGATGAATCCTGGGGACATAGTGCTAAGCTAACCCCCCTAAAGACAAATGCCATTTGAGGCCAGTTATATCAGAGACTTAGACTTGTCAAATTCATAAAGACAGAAACCAGAAAGGCTGGCAAGGGAAACAGGACTGAGGAGTAGTCCGATGGTGGGCGAGTTTCAGCTCTGCGGGATGAAGAGTTCAGAGTTGCTGCAGAACGACAGAACTGCTGTATACGTTTTAAATGTGAAAATACTACATTTTACATTATCAGTATTTTACAATTAAAAATGAAGAAACACATAATCAAAAGCGTCAAGATAAATCCAAGAACATACCATAATACAGCTTTCAGCCATCTTATTTTTTTCTCTTTTCAAATCAATCTGCAAGTTTTTCTTTTTCATCAGAACTATACTTTCCATGGGATCAGGGTCTAGGTTCCGGGATTTGAGCGCATAGTATACTTCTGATGAATCTTTGATAGTTGGCTGAAATAAAATTAACATATCAATGTTTGGTTAATCTTCTTTGGGACCTCAAACATCAAACCTCTACTCTCCCTGAGCACAATCAGTCAGCATAGGGGAGACTATCCTGCAGGATCATCTACTCTAAATGACAGGAAAGTGTGAACAAGAAGAACTCTATTAAACTCTCTTAATGAGGTGCCCAGAGGACTACTGGCCTTTGATAAACCTCTTGCCTAGCAGCCTGCTAGGGCAAATGGCTTGGTACCCTTGGCTCCTGCTCCAACTCCACTCCTCTCCCTTGCAAACTGTCAGCTTCTCTTAAGCTGGACTCTTCATCAAGGCAAATTTGTACCATTCATTGGTTTCTAAGCCTTGTTTACTATCGCTCTGGCCTGGTGTCAAACATTCTCCTGTCTCCATCCTTGCAAGCAGTGTTCCCATGAGCAGCCTTCAGGCTGAACAGCCTTAGTGACTGCTGCCATCCTAAGACTCACTAGGGTTTTTAAAAAATATTTTATTTAACGTGTGTGAGTGTAATGCCTGCATGTAGATAGGCACACCTTGTTGTGCAATGCCCGTGGAGGTCAGAAGAGGACATCGGATCCCCTGGAATTGGAGTTACAGATGGTTGTCAGTCGCCACGTGGGTTCTGGGAATCGAATTCTCTACAAGGACAGTTAGTGCTCTTAAGCACTGAGCCATCTCTCCAGCCCTCACGAGGATTTTCTAAGAGGTGACTATTCCAATGTCTTCCTCTCTCAAGGAGATCTAGTTAACAGTGGTTGACTGTCTCCAACTGCCTCCTTGCCATTCCCACTCGACTATGTCAAAGTCACTGTAAAATGCACATACCCCATGAACTCAGGACACTGTCTCAGAAACTAGGGCCTCTTCCAGTTCTGTTCAGACCCTACTGCACAAGCCCCAAGCAAGCCACCTTTACTGCCTACTCTCCTGTCATCCTCAACATTGATCTTTCATGAAATTCTAAATAGCTCTGCATCCACCAACTTCTCATCTCCATCATCAATCGAGCTGAGTTCTGTTTCAATAGACCTTATTAAAAGGTCTGAGAAAGCCAAGAAATCAGAAAGAAACCACCTTTGAAAACATCCTATTTAGAAGGCAATGAGTGTGTTTATTACCTTGGCTGCGGCTGGAGCCACAGGTACATACATATTTGAATTCATCCAATTGTATACATTAAACAGGATTATTTGTATAGCAAATCTGCCTAAATAAAGCTGTTCTCAAAGACAAAGATGGTTTGTTCTACTCATGATGAACAGGAGAGGGAATAGGTGTCACATCACAAATAACCATGTGGAGAACATGGTGAATCATCAGTCACTCACAAAGTAGAGAAAGAGAGTGGAACAGTAGACAAGAGCCAAGAGCCATGACTGTGATTCTCACAGGAAGGAATGAAGTTAAGTTCTGAACTGGACACTTTGAATAATCTCAGTAGACTCTAGACACAGGGGCTGTCCTTCCTCTTATGATTCTGTCGTGATTGTGCAGGTGGGCAGAGGTCACACTGTGAGCCCAACAAGAGAGATGGATGGCAGTCTGGCTTTAATCAGCTATTCCCAAAGGGCACTGAGCAACCTCTATCTAGGACCATGAACTTGAGGCAGGATAGCATTTAAAAATTTTTTTTATTTTATGTGTATGAGTATACTGCCTGCATGTATATAAGGGCGCCCATGTCGTGCAATACCCCAGAGGTCAGAAGAGGGCCTTGGATCCCCTGGAACTGGAGTTACTGATGGTTGTTAGCTGCCATGTGGGTGCTGGGAATTGAACCCAGGTCCTCTGCAAAAGCAGTCAGTGCTCTTAATTGCCGAGCCATCTCACCAGCTTCCAGGATAGCATTTTAGAAACTATATACTGTGTATTCCAACTTGATCGTTAAGGTCAGCAGTCTCTCAAAGATCTATCAGAAGTTACTGTCTCCTACCTCTAATTCTTCAACCCTTACCGAAAACCCTTCAGGGAGTTCTTTTTTCCTTAAAATAAAGAAAAAGAGTTCTCCAAACATGGTCAAGAAAGCCCTAAATAATCTAAAGTATTATTACTAAACCACCACAGGTGTACCTGCCTCTCTCCACACATCTTAGGTCTGAGAGAGGGAGAGAGGGAGGGAGGGAGGGAGGGAGGGAGAGAGAGAGAGGGAGAGAAAGTATATTTGTATTGCTACTTATTTCACCAAAAGGTGCTTCCTACAGAGAATATACTAATGCAAGGGCCTTGTTGAGAATCTTAAAGCAATTCTAGTTAGATGACTTAATTTATTTGGCAAAGTATATAATGTTCCATTTTACTTAATGTTGCTATCCATTATAATACTTATCTGCATCACTGTGAATGCTGACATAACTTAATTTACTTCTATTTATTAAGTTTCAGGCAGACATATTAAATTTGATTATAGAGTCTTGCAATGAAATTTTTCTGTTCAAAACTCCTGTTTCTAGAAGCTCTGAGGTAATACAGCTCCAGTTGTGCTTCCAAATGTGACTGGCACACCCATCGTTTCCGTAAACACTCTCCAAACACCCAGGAGTCACAAGCTAAAAGTCCATTTCTAGATGGAATTCTTCCCTCAGTATTTAAATTTCAGAAACGGGATATGAACATGTATTTTAATTTCTTTTTTGATGCATTATCATTGTTTTAGATAAAACATTTATTTAACAGGTACCAAGAGAGTTTAGATGAACCTCAGTTTTACCATAATGTTTCTCATTAACTTGAAAATTCTGATTTATTTACAAGGAGGAATAAAGTCTAAGTGATATGAATTGCACCATATATGACTTTCAAAAGTTATTATGTCACCATCATATTAAATCAGTATTAGTGGGGTTTGGCCGAAAGATGTATGAGGCCATGTTGAAAGCAGAGTTATTCTGTAATAACGTGAAACCATCATTTCAGACAGGTAGGTACTCAGTACTTCAACAAGATGTTTCTGGGTACTATCTCTCTGATAGACTGCACCTGGCCTTAGGGATGAAACAGTATACACTGAAGGTCATAACCAATCCTCAAGCAATTTCCTGCAGCATGGAGCATTCTATAGTAGAAGTGTAAGGTGCCATAACACAGAAGGAAAAAAATACCCGGAACCTATGGATAACTGAAGTCTTTCTGGGAGAAATGTCATCTGATGGCATCAAAGAGCTAACCAGATTGACATTTTTATTTAATTTCACTATAATTAAGCAAACTTTTAAATCAAATAAAATCAAATTCATTGTCTTCTCCTATAAACAGCTTTCCACCCAGCTTTTTGAACACATTTAAATGGTACTTTGTCTCCTACATTAATATTTTTTGAAGCTTTTAAAGCAGACAAATAAAAAGTACAAAGTGAGAGTGAGATTATCAATATTCTACCCCATTCTGCTCCCCCATTTGTCTCTATCATACTGAAAAAGTTGCCTCAGATTCCCCAGTCCCAAGTCTATCCAGGAGGGGACAGCAATGGATGAACCACTTTGCACATGTGGATTCTCATTTTGATTCTCTGAATCTTCCTACTTGGTCCCATCTGGTGGCTTTGACATGCCTAGCTTCTCTGTGAGCCAATCCCTCCCATGCAGTGTCCCCAGATTCATCTTCCAAACACACTGTTATATCATCTCTCTACCTCCAGCACATGTACTGATCCTCAAGATACCGCCTCATCTCACTCTGTTAGCAGTCCTACCTCATCTCCCCAGGATGAACCATCTACCTTGGATGAGGCTCTGCTGCTCACTTCAGTGTTGAGATCCTTATACCTGCTCCTTTCTTCTCAGGAGCTGTGGGCTCCTGCTCTCACCCAGCCATGCCTTACATGCTCGAGGAAATACATCTCCTGCCCTAACCTTCTCCAAGAAGCTATTATAGGCCACTCCAATTACACTGATTCTTTTCTCTAAATGTCACCTATGTCATCTACCTCACTTACTTTAGAATCTTTCTTTTATTACTCAAGACTACAACCTTGGTCATTTTATTTCTCTAATGATATTGCAAATTCTATTAGATATTAAAAATTCTTGTGCTTGCCTCCCCTCCTTAGCCTATGGTTTCCAAAATCAGATGAAAATAGATATAATTATTGTCTAATTCCTACAAGGCATGTGAATGAGATAACCCTAGAATAAATACACTGGAAAAATTTTCTCTACATCTCAGCCTACTTCTCTTCTTTATTTTCAGAGACAAAGTATTGCCAGGCATGGTGGCACATGCTTTTAGTCCCAGCACTTGGGAGTCAGAGGTAGGTGGATCTCTGTGAAATCGAGACCAGTCTGCTCTACATAGCAAGTGCCAGGTCAGCTGGGGCTAGAGGAAGACCCTGCCTCAAAAAAGACCAAAAATTAATTAATTAATTAAAAACAAAGTATCTCCTGAGTACAGTGGAGGAAGTCTTTGCAGGGGCCTCTGCATTCCAAGTTCAATTTCTTTCTCTGTTGATCACCAGTTGGATAACACTAAACAAATTCCCTAGTCTTTCTGTTCTGCAATTTTCCCCAAAACATTCCTCTACAAAATAAAAAACTGGTCCAGAAATTTCTTATGTTATCTCATTTTCTGCCTTATGGGATTACTTACATTCTCTAACCACAAATGGGTAAACAGAGGGGCTAATCAATGTGAGACGGTATGAGACAAAGGGGGAGATGAATTACACAATGAATTCATTAGCAGAGAGTAAACTTGGAAAACTTTTGTAACAAACATCCTTTGAACATGTCACCCTTTTAGGAAGTTAGCTAAAAACTCTGAATCATCTCATAAATATTTTAATTCTGTCATAGAACATTTCTCGTGAATCCAGATCTGAGATCTTTCAGTGAATACACAACTTGGAAGATGTTAGAATGCTTCTGGTTTAACAGCTAGAACAGTCCTTTGTTGAATGATTTAATGCTAGTTAGTAACCGCCGCTTTCTTGTATTTGCTAATTATAAAGGTTTTGTCTTATTCTTGTTGGCTTTGTTTCAGCACTTCATAAGAATAGATTTCAGAGCAGGGTGTGGTTGTGCACACCTTTAGTCCCAGCACTTGGGAGGCAGAGGCAGGCGGATCTGTGTTAGTTCGAGGCCAGCCTAACCTCCATAGTGAATCCTGGCCAGCTGTAGCTACAGGGAGACCCTGTCTCAAAAACAGTAAATATAAATAAAAGAATAGAATCCAATTTTTCTATCGTGGAATTACAGATCTTGTAGTATTGGCTTTGTATGGGAAAATGACGCAATACAATGGGACCAAAGGCTTTAGAGTATCTGGAGGTACCTTCGGATGCTAGGGTATCAGAAATGTTCCCTCAGGAGTAACTGAGTAGAATTTCTGTGTTAGTCAGTTCTCTGTTACTCAGACCAAAGATTTTTAAGATATCAACTTTAAAAAAGAAAGATATATTTTGACTTAAGCTTTCAGAGTTTCTGTTTGTTCTGTTGTTTGTTTCTTTGTTTTTCTCATGTTTCCACAGCCCCCACTGCTTTGAGGCCTGTGGTAAAACAGAAAATCAAGAAAGGAAGCACCTGTTGGAGGAAAGCTGCTCACTTCATGGTAGTCAGGAAGCAAAGAGAATGGTTGCTTTTATAACAAAGTCCCTCCTGTGAAGTCCATTAAGCTATGAATTGGATCTGCCAATGGATTAATCCATTCATGAGGTCAGAGCCCTCAAGAACCTGCCACTTTCCCACACACAATTGTGAACACTGAAGTTTCAGAAATCAAACTTTCAACATAGGCACCGGAAAAGAACATTTAAGATTCAACCCATAGCAACTGCACAGCAAGGAATTCAAAATACATCTTAATGATACATTTCCTGATACAAAAATGTAAGCGTATTTGTTTAATATTTCCCAATAGATATCAGGCAACATGTAAATACATAGGTCTAAAATATACATTAAAGATGTATATGTCTAATACACATTCCTAACATATGTGCCCTTTTATTAATGAAAAAATGAATGTGACCTCCCTTTTGATAATATCTTCTGTTGAATTTATGCTCTTTGCAATGAATTCTTGTCTCTGTTTCATTTAACATTTTTGGGCCTTGATTTATGTAGCACTTAGTCACATAGGAAAGGTAGCTAGATGATATCTGGGGACTTTTATTGGCTTATTTATTCATACTGGTGTCATTCTGAGGAATCCAAGATGAAAATTTTCAATAACATAATAGGGTCTGAATAAATGCTATTTTTTTCCTCTCTCCATTTCAATTACTACCAATTGTCTTAAGAGTGAAAGACAAGCTGAAACAAGGGGAATTTAGGAAGACAGTTCACGTGAACAAAACACTAGCAAGCAATCGCTTATCCTTTAAAAGACTTCAGTATGGAACAAATGGCTCCTTTACAAGATCATCATCTCAACACAGGACATCTGGAAGTGGAAAAAGAGGCTGCACAGTAAAGGTAGAAATATTGTCAAATACCTCAGTCTGCTGTAAAATGAGGATGATGCAGGCAAGAGAACATTTTCCTGAAAGAGCAGCTGTCCATGAGAGAGTGGCAACCCCAAGCCAAAACAGAGGTTTATTACAATTACATTTGATATTTTTATAGCCTTTTATATTGGGAAGAGCTAACCAAGTCATTATTGCGCAAGCTTTCTGCTTGAGTTATGAGATTTTTAACAGCGGGCCTTTCAGAAAAGTGAATACAATGTAATGGAAATTAGAAGATGGTGTGCGAGCCAGACAGAGTCACTCATGGACCGGGGTGACCCTGCTTCCCTCTCTGGACTCAGCTTCTTCATATTTAAAATGGGTTAATGTGAACTCTCATTTAACTCTGGAATCCATATTTCTAGCCATGGAAACTGGGCAACGCATCCACATCTCTGACAGTACATGGTTCACAAGATCTTGGATTTCTGTTTCTTCACTCTCTGAAATTTAGTTTCTATCTATGAATTTTCTTCTTTATAGTAAAAAAGCAAAGTGCTAAAAAGATTGAGCACCTCTCTTTTATTCCACATCATTTGTAACCTTCGAGTTGACTGTTGATACAGACGGATAATGATGAAACACTACCAAAAGTCAACTTACCAAGAAAATTCTTATATATAGTAAAGACGTGCATAGTTAGTATTTCTTTCTTCATCATGCACTGAAGTGATAATCTATAAACAGAACAGGTTTTCAAACAAAAATTCAGTTTTATTTTATTTGAAGCCTCTTATACATTGAGCTAGCAACAGTAAAGAAATTTTGGTCATAGAAATTGTATCTCACATTTGTTGTGCCAAGGAGTATTTTTACCCAAGAGGAGAATTCATCATCTTTTCAAAATTGTGTATGATTTGCCTTAAATTAGGCAAGAGACCAAAATTTACCTGGAATACCCAGTTAGCCTTTTCAAAATGTTGTAACTAGACCTTTGAGATGGCTCAGCAGGTAATGATACTTGCTGTACAAACCAGTGACTGAGTTCTATTCCCAGAACAATGTAAAAATGGAAGGAGAAAACTGGCTCCACAATGTTGTCCTCTGACCTCCACACATATGCTGTGGCATGCACACTTGCACATACACACTACACACATACACACACACAAACACACACACAGATCCCAATATTTTTTTTAATTTAAGTAAAATCTGAGATCAAATAAAATGAAAAGCCATTTATAATAGGACAACATTAATGAACACTCTCTTAGTATTGCTGGAGTTTTAAATCGCCCCAAACAATAAACAGAAATGATGATATACACATACATAACAGCATATATGGTATCACAGCCAATAAAATAAATCTGGATTATTTCAAATTAGTATAAATTCATGTAAGCTTGATAGATGTATATTTTGATAAATAAAATGTATTTCCAAATACCAGTTAAATAGAGATATCAACTCTAATTATTTTGAAACATTTACTTGTTACATTATTAATGAGAAATCTGGGCCAATTCCCATGTATTTCTCCTAATGCCAAAAGATATAAAATGATTCCATTTATAATTCAAAGCACGGAGTTACTGCAAGTAAAACAGTTTTACTGTTAGATATTGCAAATCATTAGTGCTATCCAAATATATGCCTTTGGAGAGTAGACTTACAACCTAACACAGACAAATCCCCTTTATTCCAAGCATAAGAGGAAGGAAAACATGCCAACGTAGCAGAACACATCTTAACCTTCTCAGGCCACTGCTGTTCTTATCACAGCTCCCTTCATTAGCAGAAAGGTGTCAGACAACTAAGATACCCTTAGCTTGGAGTTCATGTCTCATACACCAAATGTGTGTAGGGGGTGGGGATGGGGGGATGTCTTCTACTAGGAGAATTCCCAAGCAAGCAGGAGAGGATTCTAGATAGGAATGACAGGAAAGGGAGATTTTAAATCTCCCAGTTTCTGTGAAGCTTGTGAACTTTGAAGATGCTCAGATAGTTCGGTAAATATCTCCAAGTCTTTCTCACATGGGGCAAGGCTTTTATTTTAAGTCTTTGTCATTACCTGTCAGCAGCCAGTGACACATTTGATATTTGGCTTTGTTCCTAGAACAAATGTAAAAGTCATCTCCAAACTGAATTATAGAGTGCAGAGCAGTGCAAACTGTTTGACTGAACTCCACATTTGAAATTTATCATTTTTTCCTCCTTACATAATCAAAAGCTCCAGTATCTGATGGAACCAATTTAACAATTCTGCTTTTAAGTAATAATTAAAGCTCCTGCCTCACAGAAGTTTTATGTCTTTGCAAATGTCAATCCAATTTTAAAGAATCAGAGATTCTCTTCAGTAGTTCTAACAACATACCCATGAAAACATAAAATATTGAAATGTCTTTTCTCTCACTTTTGCAAATCACAGGCCAAAGTTAAATCCCAAGTGAACTACATACTTATCATTAATTCTTATGCCAACAATCAGTATTATGACTTCTAATAACAAAATTCATCAAATTAATGTGTAAATACCATGCCATTATGTTGAGGCTGTGGAAAGATTTAAACATCTAAAGTTCTATTATATAGGATGTAATTTGAGAATCATGGGATATAATTGCTTCTTGTCAATGAATATGTTTAAACCTATACACAATGATCTTCTTAAAAAATAGAAACTAAATTGTATGTTATTTTCTCAGTCATGAAATTACTAAAAAGCCTGGCTCTAGTAGAATGAAGAAACGGTGATAGATTATTTTACTCTCTTGGGGTTGACAGGCAAAAGGAAAAAAAATTAAGCAAGAGAGAATTTATGAATCAATTATTTATTAAGCATTTGCTCTATGCCAGATATCACACTGTGGTGCTATAGAGTTTGTACCCTGAATGTGCAGTCTTCCAGGGGGCAGGCAGATAGGATATATTAAAATGAAAAAGTACAAAGAGAGAGAGAGAGAGAGAGAGAGAGAGAGAGAGAGAGAGAGAGAAACACAGAGGAGAAATGTCCATGCCAGGCTATGCTGGGATCAGGGAGGATCTCTGAAGAAGAAAGGAAGGGGACCTGGGACCTTTGAAGGACTAGCTATAAAGCAGGTAGAGGAGAGTGACAGGACTATAACTAGACAAGAGCCAGCTGATATAGAGCTTTGAGAAATTCAATAAGGAGCTGAGAGTTAATCCTGTCAGTACCAAGAGTCACTGAGGATTTCCAGAAGAACTCCAATTGGTATTTTATATTAATGACGCCAGGAGTCATTAAAGAAGGGAATTCTGAGAAGCAGCATTTATTAAGCTTTTGCTATACTCAGTGAATCCTTAGGACAGCCTTAAATAAATCTACCTCTTACCTAATAATATATCATCACTGAGAAACAGAGGTCAGGGAAATTAAGTGACAAAGAATATGTAGACAGTAAGTAATAAGTCTGGAATCAAAAGGCCTCCTGGCAAGTTTTCCAAATATATCAACATACTTTAAAAAAATAATGTGAAATCAAATGTGCACTGAGAAGTGTGCAAGCCAAGTTTCATGACTAATACATGGATGCTCTTCTAAGTGTAAGAATTATGCAGTTGATACGAGAGGGATACCCTGAAATGGAACCAAGGACAAGAACATTGCTATCTACTGTGCACACTAAGGCAGGGACCATGAAGAAACTGTGACATACTTCACTGTAGATAATTATTCATGGCTCTCTGGGAACAGAAATTGCTTGCTTGTAAATTACAGTAGCCATCGTTGTCAACATCACAGCATCACTACTTGAAGGGATGATTTCAGTTTATTTTTCCCTTTCTTTCCTCCTTCCCTCCTTCCTTCCCTCCCTCCCTCTCTCCCTCCCTCCCTTCTTTCTTTGTGTGTATATGTGCATGTAGGGTGGAAGGTGAATTGTCTAGAGAAGAGAGTACACTGATAACAGAATGCTCAAACTCTGTTACCAAGTCACAAGCCGGCGTTGGAAGTTCCAGGCTTTCTCTGCTGATGATCTGAGGTACCACTTAGAATTGTTCAGGTGCCTTTTAAAAAATTTATTTATTTATTTATTTATTTATTTAGTTAGTTAGTTAGTTTAATTTTATGTGTATGAGTGATTTGCCTGCATGTTTATAATTGTACTTATGTGTGCAATATCTATGGAGGCCAGATGAAAAAAAGCCAGAGAGGAATGTATCAACTCAAAAACCCCCTGAAAAATACACATCAATATATGAACACGAGTGCAGGTACATACCTGAAGGCTCTATAACAAGGAAGACAGTGCCAGACAGGAGGAACCTCCCTTCAAGTTGTTGGTCAGAGTAGTCCATGAGATTCTCAAAATAACACAAGCTATTGTTACAGTCCTTGAGTACCTCCCAGAACTTGCTGAAGACAGGACATACTTCAGGTGCAGGATGTGGAGCAATGGACCTGGAACTGACCTGAAAGCCTTCTCCCTGAAAATTAGCTCTCATAGTTCTAGAGGATACTATACAACCTGCTATGAGAGAAAACCAGTAACCCAGCTCTTAAAGCCTAATAACCACCATGACTGGCACCACAAACTATCTCTATTGGTACAGTAATGACATGTTTATCTAGAGGGTAATCAGAAGCTATCTAATTGGACTTAAAGACCTTCCAATTGGAGGGAACTCATAGGTGGCACTGAAAATATAACCAAATATACATGGCTGGAGAGGTCACAGATCCTAGAGAAAACCCTATCTCTGGCATATCTCTAGACAATTGAAATTTCTTACTGTATGCTAAATATGGATCCTTATATTTAAAGACAAGTATACTATACATCACTCATCAAAGAACCTTCTTTTCACAACAGATGGATGTTATTACTGAGTTCCACAACTGGTCACATACAGAGAATATATGCCTAGGATATGTCCAGCCCTAAGTGACACATCTACAGTGGAACCTCTACACCTAAAGCGCATGGAACATAATGGAACAGGGGGTAGAGAGAACACTAATACATCCCTCAACTCTCACCAGTGACTCTTCCTTATACAAGAAAGTGTGATGCACACAGAAGCCGCAATTGGCTAAGTTTTAGTAAACAAAAACCTCAGGGTGCACGGCTAGGACTCCTATATTAATCCTCACCCACGCATGGCTCAGGGACCATTGTGGAAGAGGGAGCAGAAAAAGTGTAAGATGCAGGGTTGGTGCATGAACATAAGAAAACAGAAGTTTTCAGGCCACTGGGAACTTGCTCATATGAACTTGCAACAACAGTGACAGCAGCATAAGACCCATGTCAAGTCAATCAATAAAAACACAGCAAAGAATGAGAGAAATGTGCAGCAGGCCCAAACCCTAGCCAAAGAACTATTGGCAACTGATTACTGCTGGGTGAGGGAGAATAGATCTTTTTTAAAGGAGTGACTCTAGATAGGCTGACTAGACTCCAGTAGACGGACTTGCACCGAGGGACACCTGGGTACAAAAGCTTGACCAAAGAAGGCTTAACATATAGGACAGAATGCATGAAATCTAGTGGCGGGGTATGGATGGGGGAGAGGTTCTAAATGTGATTAACTTCATTAAATGAAATGCACAAAAGCTCAAAAAATATTTTAATTAATTAATTTATTTTAATCATATGTGTATGAGTGTTTTGCCCGCATGTATATAAGTGCACCTACATGTGCAATACCCATAGAGGCCAGAAGAGGATATCAGATTCCCTGGAACCAGATTTATGGATGTTTGTTAGCTGCCATGTAGGTGCTGGTAACTGAACTTGGGTCCTCTGTAAGAGCAGTTAATGCTCTTAACTGCTGAGCTGTTTCTCCAGCCCCTAGTCAGCTGCTTTTAGCTCACTTCAATGACATCTGTACCTTCTGAAAGTAAAACTATCCCCTAAGATAGCTGGTTAAAGAATTAGCCTAAAGACTGTTGTGGCCAGTATCCAGCAGAGTAAAATGCCCCTCTCACTTGTCTATTCTGGGGACTGCAATGCCCCATTTCACAGGTGAGAAAAAGAATCATGAAGAGAATGCTATGGTTATACTGATGGAGTTTGTGAATCTCAGACTTGGAATTCACCAATCCAGGCAGGTTGATTCATATCACTTCTGCTTTAGAAGCACAAAATAATATTTAATACTATGCATTCAAAGGTCAAAGCATTTACAAGGGGTCAAAGCATGCTGTCATTTCCACATGCTTCCATAAGGATACCATAGTGTAGATTAGTTCACATTATTCAAAGATGTCAGAATGAAAAGCCCACCTTTGTTCAGTGCTAATGACCAATGGCAAATTCATGAAGAACAGACTGTTGGAGGCATGAACAGAATAACCCAGAATTTGCTATGCTGTGTTCTACAGAGTGGGTTCTGGGCCACACTACCAAGATATTCATTGTTTCAATAAGTTCCTGAAATAACAAATATACATATACATTTTAATAACAAACATTTTATTCTCTTCACATAAGCCCCTAGCTCTCTCTGGAGAGAAAGGGTTTTGGTAAGTCTTAAAGAAGGAGTTGTTTACCCTCACTTTAGTTTTTTCAAAATAATGAAAAGTACAAAAGGAAATGTGGTAGAATATCAGTGATTAAAATCTCAGAAAATTTGACATTTTTAGATTCAATGCCAGCAGAACACATAAATCAAAAGTTATACCAGAAGCATGGATCGTATGTGATTTTCATTTAATGTTATAAATAAAAATAATTTTTTAAAAAAATGTCATGATTGCGTACTGTGAGCCAGGTGTTTTTCTAGGTCACTGGCAGCCAGGAAGAAACAAGTGTGTCAGTCAAAATGAAGCTTTCCTAAGCTGCCTGAAGCATAGTGTTATGGGGGCCACAGCTAGTTTCAAACAGAAAAAGTAGGAGGCCTAGTCTAAATATCTGACACCCATGCCAAATTAAAGTGGAAGCCTGTGTCTTGTACTTTCCATCCATGAACTAGGCACTGGGAGTAAGTACATGAATTAAATGTGCTTCCTGACTTAAAGAAGGTCATTTGGCAGTGGGGGAGGTAACACACACCATCACATCAACTCTACATAGTGAGGTAAAAATTAAGAACAGGATACCATCACAGACAGCAGAATAGCCCCGATAAGCTGGCTTACAGGTGTGAAGAGACTTGAGATGGTCCTGAAGGACAAGTCCAGGTTCACCCAGGATGCAAAGAAGATGAGTATCGACAGTTCCCTAGAGGGAGGGGGGGGTATTAATGTGGAACACTAAGTGGGAAGCCCATGGTGCCTTCATGAAGCTCTCAGCCTCATTGAAGTATGAGTGAGATTTTTGTAGGCACGTTCCACCTTTCTCTGGGTCATATTTCTTACAACCTTCAACATGTGTGCTGTGTGGCTGGAGAGTAGGTAGAGCATTGCTTCACTTTCAGCACCATGAAGCTGATCAGCATGGTAAAGGAAAAGGATGTTCTGTTTAATTAACTCATGTGGTTATTAGGAGATCACTGTGTAGAAGAAAGAAATCTCACTCTAATTTCCAAATAATCTATATGTTCTTATCTGAAAACAAAGCTCAGCGTATTTTAAATACCCCTGCACTCTTGCTGCTTCTTACGAGCATCTACTTGGGTTACCATGGAAGGTTTCTTAACTCTGAGGCATGTTTGCTTAAGAAATTAAGATGAAAATGAATCTACTTTATGAGGCACCCCAAAACCATTCTTAAATATATAACTCACTCAGGTTCACTTGGTTTTCCTGGATTCTCTGCCTCCCTTAGGCAGACTGTAACTACTACAGCTCTTCCCTGGATGGTACAGTGTTTGTGCCTACAGTTCTTCTGGCAGACACTTCATTCTCTAATGGTAAAGAGTCCACCTTGAAAGCAATTCAAGACAGTAACCAAGCACAAGTCATGGAAGCTATATTCTCCACTCTATTTCTTTTCATATAAATTAATGTCCTGTATGCCACAAAGCCAGAGGATTAAGAATAAAAGATGAGCTTGTGACATTAGGGAGAACATAGGAGGGAAGTTCTTATTGAAATGGAGGAAATTCAACTTTAGAAAAAGGATCCAGTTTTTCTAGCACTGACTTGATTTCTTTCATTGTTTTGTTGATGGTTAGAGGGGAAGTTTGTTGTATCAGTTAGTTCTTTAAAAGTGAGATGGCTGCATATTGAGAAATTATTAGTGTAGTCATCATAAGGTTTTCTGTTATTTAATCTCTATGACTTTTGATAGGTATTCCTCTGAAAGTTTTAACCATACCTCACACTACTTTGTATGTGTGGAAATCAGCCCTCTCAGGACTGTACATCATCATTGATGTCAGCCCAGTAAGGTAGAAGCAAAGCTATTCTTGACTCTAAGTTACTAAATGCATTACATTGCCTGACCATACCAAAATAAAGTGTAAAAGACTACAGTAAGTATTCCTTGCGTTTTCTGAAAAATACCAACACTAGAAATCACCCACATACAGCTCATTTAGTTCTTGAACAACTGATGTGTGAACTTTAGGTTCTCAGAGGAAACAGGTTTTATTTTTGCCAGCTATATATGTTTCTGCTTCTAAATCATTTATTCTTACTATAGTGTTAAGTACTGCTTCCAGACACAGATAATCTATAAATTAGTAAGTAATAATAGGAAAAAATCGGACTGAAAGTAATTGTCTCAGAATGAGCAGAAATCTTCTCGCATACAGCAACAGAAAATAGATGCAGTCTTCCTTATTTTCCCACGTTGTCTGATTCTGTTCTCTGTGGGAAGTTGATCAATGAACTTCTATCAAACACTACGACCAAGTAAGTGCAGGCAATGACAAGAGCTAACTCCTGAAAATACTTCTGAAGAAACTGATGTCAGCCTGGGCACTTCCTAAAAGTCAGTGTCTGGGGGCAATGAGGGCCCAGGGTCACTCTTCACCCTCATAAATACTGACTTGTAGGCAGCACCAGTGTGGATTTTGGAGGGAATATGTGGATTCCAGGTTCTCTTGAGTTCAGCACCAATATAATCCCATTGCACTGTAAATTCTCCCCATGTCAAGGTTCACCATATAGAATCTGCTCCTCTAAGTGGCAGGGCTCTCTGAGGTTTTTGGTCATCCTCGTGGAGGAACGTAGGAATGCATGTGCCTAGTTTAGAATGACCAAGGCACTCATTTAGGGAGTTACTCTCAAGCATTTAGCTGACAAACTTCCCCAAATTTTCATTTTAATAAAAGGTACTCAGACCCCTAACCTAAAAATCAACTTTCCTTTGGTATTTATAGCAGGAGTTGATCAAAAAAGTCTAAGCTTCTAGGAGGTCACGTGTGAGAAAACTTAGACTTTGGAGACTGATACAGGTGGGTGGGCTGAAGCTCTTCATCATCCTTCAAAGGCAGTGTGAATGACTTTCCAGGGCTCCCTCTTCTGGGATGGTAACACCTAGCTCTCAGAGCTATAAAGATGAATGTGTTAAACACATGCTAAACACATACACATTACCCCTCTAATTTGCACTTACCTGGATGAATGTATTGCTTTTAACATGCTGCCCACCTCTTGACTATAAGCTCCCTAACAACGGGTAGCCTCATTTTGCCATCTCCGTAACCCAGGTTCAAGGTGGACATACCGCTTGACACAAAACCTGCTTTACATGAAGAGGAGGTTCTTAATAACCAATACTTCTCAAAAGTTAATTTGCATATTAATCATATGAGAGAGAACCTTATAACAATACATGTCTGATAAGTAAAGTCTTGGATGGATCACAAAATATTGAATTTTTGCCAAATACCAGGCAGACCAATGATTCCAGGGCCATATTCTGGGTAGGTAGCAGATGTCCTTTCCTCAGTATAAACACACAGGGCATAGGTACTTGTGATAAAATCATATGGAAGATGATTTGCAGATTTATCTTTTTTATTATTAGGACAAGCTACTAAGTGAATCCATTACTAATAGTCACAAAAATAAAATGTCCCTTAAGGGGCTCTCATCAGCTTAATACACTTCTAGGAGGGTAATTATATACAATAACATCCCCACATAAGATACATATGTATAAACTACCAAGAGTAAATGCTTTTTATTTCCAAAAAGAAATACCTGATCCTCCACTGTAATGTTAACAGAATGGTTGTTTTCAAATGTGCACGATAGAATTAGAACTAGAAAATTAGAACAAAGCATAATGACAAATTGTATGTAAATGCCATAATGAAACCCATTCGTTTGTATGCTAACGTAAAAAATTAATTTAAAAAATGTGCACGCTAGAAGGGCAGCCAGCCACATTAAAAAGGGAACCCGTCATCAGGTTACCACGCAGTGCCATCTGCTGGCCAGTTGGAGCTGTGCAGCAGAAAAACCTCAAGATGCCTCTAGGAGAAAAAAAATTGGAAAATTCTGCAGCTTTTCAGATTTATCTAAACTGGGGAAACTAAAGGAAGTCAGTTGTGCAATGGTTTTTTGGGAAGAGGAGAATTTTATAGCTTCTCTTCCATTTTGCTCAGAAAAGCAGAATAGTTTTATGGAGATAAGCACTTTTGGTGCAGGACTAAATGCTGAGATCCTCCAAGACAATAAGAACAAAGAGCTATCTTTTCTCTAAAAAGAAAAAAAAAGGATTCTTCCATGAACTACTTGTGTTTACATGATACTAGTACACACTATTTTACAGCAACCTTTGCAACAAAAAGATCTAACTAAATAGAATGTATATATCCACTCTAATTCACACAGAAAAAAAAAATCTTTTTGAACCTTAAAATTGGTCAAAATTATCCCAAGAAGCAAGAAAAATAACTGGGAAAGACATCAGTTTACATAAATCCTTCTCACTGATATCTCTCCAAGAAAATGCAACTCTCACCATCCTGGTAATGATCTAATTTTGACATGATTTGTTAGTTTCCTACCTGAATCAGCACTCAGTCTAGTTCCAAGGGCAAATCTTTTAGGTCTAAGGTAGTCTTCAATATTAAGCAGATTTCTGACTTAACTGTATGTATTAAAGGGTAATGATTTAAGGCTATGAAATATCTACTTTGGGATGGGGGCACAAAACCCCGTAAGTAACCAGGACTTTTTAAGCAATTTTCTATGGAAGACTCAAAGGGTCTTGCTAGTATCCCCACAATGACTCTGGAGCGGCTGTACTGAGGTTTTCTAAGATCTAGGAGTGGAAAATATGAATAAAAGATGGATCAATAAAGTAGCTTATAGGTACTTTAGAGGAGCATTAAGTGAATTTCTGTAGGTCACAAAGTGCTAATGGTGAGAGAAAAAAAAAGAAACTGGGACTCCCAGAACCTAGCTTAAAACACCTCAAGCACTTGTTCCCATGGAATCCGGCCTGGGGGCTAATTTCATAATTAATTTAAACAGCTTTCTGGGGCACATTAATTATGTAAGCTATCTGTACAAGAGGCTACTCCAAAGAGAAGCAAATGGCCCTCGTGCTTTCATGAATAGGACTGTT
Source organism: Nannospalax galili (assembly GCF_000622305.1). NCBI lineage: Eukaryota > Metazoa > Chordata > Mammalia > Rodentia > Spalacidae > Nannospalax > Nannospalax galili. Next base: position 340,551 of record NW_008349529.1, read on the forward strand.
TTCCTCATAGTGACATTAAGGTAGTATGAAAACCCCTTGAAGGAAAAGGGATGCTAAGTGAGGACCGGGAAGAAATAAGAGAGGATCTCCTTGGGAGCCTAGGAAGAATTGACCTTTCTTTTCAACTGTCAAGTCCCCTCACACCCCAGGCCTGACCTATCATCAAAAGGATTTCCCCCTTTAAATATTCATGAACTAAGAGGTGCCTTAAGGCACAGCTGTATTAGACCAGAGAGTACATTCTGGCTGGCTGGTCTCCATTTTTAGGAGTGGATAAGGCAGCAGAACACTTTTCCTCCTGAATCCCTAAGGAGTCCCAATGGGCTGCAGTTTTACAAGAGCTGAACCAGAATTTTATAAGCACATTTAAAAAATGTATTTCTTTTTAGTTTATGCGTATGAGGATTTTTGCTTGTATGTATATGAGTTCCTCCACACACACAATGCCCATGGAGGTCAAAAGAGAGTGCTGGATCCCCTGGAACTGGAGCTATGGGAGGCTGTTAGCCACCATGTGGGTGCTGGGAATCCAACCCAGGTCCTCTGCAAGAGCAGTCAGTGCTCTTAAATGCTGAGCCATCTCTCCAGCCCCATGAGCAAATTTTTTAACTGCATAGCGATGAAAATTAAAATAGGGAATGCAGCTCTAAAATACACTGAAATAAACAGGTAAATTTGGTAGGAAAGGCTTCTTGATGACACATTGCATCTGACTAGTCAGGAAAAGAACATTCTTTTATTATATTTAATGAAATCCCAAACTAAGATATGATCTTACCATTGAACAAACTAAAACTACAACTCACTTTATTTCTCTTATCTTCTTTTATAGCAAAAATAAGTTAGTCTTGCTGAAATTCACCTTCATTGTTGAGCCTCGCTGCCTATCACTATTCAAACATGCATTTATTAAGCAAATACTGATGAGGACTAATTATAAATCATGCACTGTTCTAGGGGCTGAGAATATAACATAGCAGAAGATAAACAAGTCCCTGTTCTGGTGAGTTGATTTCTAGAAAGGTGAGACAATCAATCAGTAAATATCACAGATTAATAATTTATAAGAGGTAAGGTAAGGAGATAAAAGGACAGGGCAGGTGTAGTCAAGTCATCAGGGACAGCATTGCTGATGAGATGACACCTGACAGAAGGGAGAGAAAATCATAGCTACACAGAGGATGTGTGTTCCAGGCAGAGAAACAGATGGAAAAGCCAGGGCATATGAGGTAACAACTGTATGCACGGTGTGTTCAAGGAACAGCTAAGAGACCAGGTGGTGGACCAGCAGGAAACGGGTGACGATGGTAAGAATGGAAGCCTAAAGACAAAGACAGAGTGTGGTAAAGGGCAGTGTTTTCAGCTCTCTTCAGTAGAGTGATGGGTTGGCCTTTGGGTCCCTCCCCCACAGCATGGGAAAATTCTTGCTCAATTACCAGAGCCTTCCCACCACAGACAAAGATAGCCTAGGCTGCCTGCCCCAGGCACTCTCATGTGCATCAGCCTGATCCCCTAGCATCCCCAACACAGTCATGCCATTTATATGCTATCTTTTTTTGAATATATACCCTCATCTGCAGTCTATAAACCCCTAGATATCAAATGCTGTTTTATAAATCTTCATACTTACTATGCTTGTCTGACACTCAATAAACGTCCTTGAAATCTAAACTATGTTCCATAATGATATTGACAGTCATGTGATCTGACTATATAGAACAATTTTAAAAAAATATTTCATGTATTATTTTTATTTTATGTGTATGAGTGTATTGCCTGCATGTATGTGAGTGTACCCGTGTCGTGCAATGCTGTGGAGGTCAGAAGAGGGCTTCAGATTCCCCTGGAACTGGAGTTAAGGATGGTTCATAGCCACCGTGTGGGTGCTGGGAATTGAACCTGGGTCCTCTCCAAGAGCAGTCAGTGCTCTTAACCACTGAGCCATCTTTCCAGCTCCGTAGAACAATTTTTAAAAGGCCTATTTACAGTGTTTTAGAAAGTGTTAACTGTTGACCTTTACCAAGATTTTGTCATTCTCTAGATCAAATTCAGAAAACTACTGCTGCTTCAAAAATTCTGGGAGCTTAATCTTTGATCATTGAATGTATTAGCCTGGTTTCTCTATTGCTGTGATAAACACCATAACCAAAAGCAACCCGGGGAGGAAAGGGTTAATTTGGCTTACAGCCCACAGTCCATCACTTAGGGAGGCCAAGGCAGGACCTCAGAGCAGGAACCTGGAAGCAGGAACAGGAAAGAAAACTGCTTACTGGCTTGCTCCTCTGGCCTGTGCCCAGCCTGCTTTCTTATGCAACCCAGGACCACCTGCCCAGGTTGGTACCACCCACAGTGGGCTGAGCCCTCCCACACCACTCAACAGTCAAGAAAATGTCCCATGGACACATCCACAGGCCAATCCCGGAGAAATAATTGCCCAGCTGAGGCTCCCTTTTCTTAGGTGTGTCAGGTTGACAACTCAAACTATCCAGCACACTGGCTTAGTCCTTCAAACACGGCCTGTTGACTAGAACACTTCCTATCTTAGTGCTGGATAGATCTCTTTTCTAATGAAATGGGCTGTAATGCAATTTGACCTAAAGTGACGAAGAATTTAAATGGCCCCTTAAAAAGTAGTGACCAAGAAACTGTATTGTCTGTAGATGTCCCAGACCTACAGTTTACTTCGAATTAAAAGTAATGATCTACTATGTTCAATGAGTAAGAGAATAATTAAACATCTGGATTAGGAAACTAAAAGAAATTAACCCAACAGCAAGTTGGAAATCTGGCTTTCAATATTTTAGCTCAAAGAAGCATGGCAAGATTATAGCTCTGAAATCCAATATGAAAAAGTTCATGTTGATTATAATTCTGCTTTTACCAATAGAAACTGTTGGCTATATATTCTGGAATGGTTCTATCTTCAGATTGAATTGAGATTTGCTGTAATGAAATTTCTGATTTAGAAGGTTTTCATCACAAAATATATTCTTTTCCTCATGATTTTAATTTCCTCCTTTGTAAGAAAAAAAATGGAAATATCTTCAAAGTACAGAGATAATAAGATGGGCTTTCTAGAGCAGCAGATCTTTGCTTCAACTTTATTATAGATAAAAATATTATTTCTATATGCAAAAGGACACCTCGAATTTCATACATTCAATTTTAAAAGGTCAGCAACACATTCTGTTCCTGACACCATCCATCCATCTAGTCATCAATCCATTCATCAATAGCTCCCCATCTCCTTTTTTTAATCCCAAGTGAAACAATAAACAATAATCTTTTTTCTCTAACAGAAAGTTTTTTTAATGGTGTGTGTATGGGTCTGCATGTGTGTGCATGTGTATGTATATGTACACGTGTGTGTGCATGTGTATGTATATGTACACGTGTGTGTGTGCATGCCTGTTGATATGCGCATGTGAGTGCAAGTGCCCAAGGAGGCCAGATATGTAGAATCCCCTGGAGCTGGAGTTACAGGCAATTGTGAACAGCCTAGCATGGGTGCTGGGAATGGAACTCTGGTCCTCTAGAAGAGCAGTCCCTGCTCTTAACTCTGAACCCCCTCTCCAGGTCACAGAGCAAGTTTTCAAGCAAAGTATTATCCATCTTCATGTTCATCTTCCTGAGTTCTGGGATCTTCATCTTCCTCCATCGATTTTCATACCTCTTTTTCTCCAACTCACTTTTCTCCAAGTTTAATCCCTTCCTTTAACATATAACTCTCCTTTTCTTTCTATCAAGCCACAGAAGGAAATTTAAATGAACTGCTCACTTGTTCTCAGAGGTCTAAGTAAAGGAGCCAGAGGACAAGGAGGCTAACCCCTTCTTTGCCAGGTCTTTCTGGGCCCCTCTGGGGAGTGTGACTTTCAGGGGATGTCATTGACTTGGTGGCTTTTGTGCTAGGACTTTTCCAAAAAAAAAAAAAAAAAAATCAAGTAAAATGGCTTAAGAACATTTTTTTTTTTAATTTGTAAGAAATAAGGGAACTTCACTCAAAGTCTGCTTTTCTTTAAATAAAAGGGCAATTATTTCATATTGTAAAAGCAGATAACTAAAATGTGTACTCCTTTGAACAAAACTGGCAATCTGGACTGAAACGATTCAGTTTCAGAAAAGCTTGAAACTCTGACAGCATTACTGCATTTGCTGTGGATTTTTTTCTATATATGAAGTCTAAACCTTCAGATGTTATCTCTGGCAAGGAAGGAGTAGGCAAAGGGGAGGCGACAGGCACACTAGAGCTTTCAAATATATTTTTGAAGTCTGTCTCTTAAACTGGCTGCTGGATGGATATACAATGTTATTTTATCCTTATGTATACCTTATGCATACATGTCTACATTTAATATATACAAGTGAAATTATTAAAGCCTGGACGTGGAAAAATTGGGTTGATAATGTTATTTATTTAGTCATGGCATAGTCACTTTTGGTAGTCAATTTTAATTATAATGAGACCCACTAGAAATCCACATATGGTTTCAAAGAACTTAATGCTTATGTGATGGCCAGTTTTGGTTGTCAGCTTGACACACCTGGGAAGAGGGAATCTCATCTGAAGAATTTCCTCCATAAAATTGACCTGTGGCACATTTTCTTGATCACTAATTGATGTATGAGAGTTCAACCCACTGTGAGCATTATCATCCCTAGGCAGATGAGCCTGGACTGTATAAAAAAGATGACTGAATGTGACCCTGGATGCAAGCCAGTAAGCAGTGTTCCTCCAAGGTCTCTGCTTCAGTTCCTGTCTCAAATTCCTGCTCTGACGTCTCTCAATGTTGGACTGTAACCTAGAAGCATAAGCTAAATACCCCCTGCCAGTTACTTTTGGTCATGATATTCATCACAGAAACAGAAAGCAAACTAGAATAGCTTCAGAAAGGCATTTTATAACTTTTGTAGCATTGTAAGCTAGTGGCTACCAAAGCACTTAGTATGTGGCTTCACATATAACAGGGTCTTGATGAACGTCCCTGAAGTCAAATCAGAGCTGAAGAGGAATCAGTCTTCTATAGGTATACATGCAGAAATTACTTTAGTATCAAACTAGAATGAATTTTCAATTTTATATGTAAAGAAGAATATGATATTTTCTTTTATATCAGAGCATGTAAATATAGGAACAGGAGTTGGGAAGTGTGTGATTGGCAGAAAATGGGATGACAGTGGGTTTTGCATAACCACCATGTAATGGGCTATGAGAAAGTCTGCTTTAAAAATCCAGAGCATGGGGCTAGAGAAGATGGCTCAACAATTAAGAGCACTGGCAGTTCTTGCAGAAGACCTGGGTTCGAATCTCAGCACCCACTAGCCACTAATAACCGTCCATAACAACAATTCCAGGGGATCTGACACCCTCTTCTGTCCTTTGTGGGCACTGCCTGACATGGGTGCACTTACATACATGCAGGCATAACATTCACATACATAAAAAAATCCAACGTGTGATTCACTTTATTTAACCAAAGGTAAATGATAAAATATGGATCTAGTTGAAATTTACATAAAACATACAAAAAACATAAAATGTACCTCAACACAAGATCAGCAGGAAATGTATGCTGTTGGCAAAAACCAGGGAATTATGGGTAGTGGGAGTTCTACTGGTAAACGTGAAGCCACCACTGAGATGAGGGGGAGGGGGCTAGTTCCTTAAAGAAGTATCACCTAAGTACTGGAGCTAAACTAGTAAGGAGATTCACGGAGGCAACTTTGGGCAACTACTTTATATGCCACCTCAACTCCCAAATGTAGATGTTCTTGTCCTGTCCTTACTAACAAAGAAATTATAATTCTATGAAATTAGAAAAGTTACCCAACCAGACATAAAGTTATAGCTGGGATTCAAATTCATGTACATTTGACTCTAAAACCTAGACTATTTCTACCCTTCCACCCCACCAACAGGAAAGGTTACAAAATACACTTGGGATGGTGGGAAGAGAGGGTAGTCATCTGCCCCCATAAATCATAAAGTCCAAACAACAAGAACTTAAACATTTTTATTTGAATCCTTGTGATAGCTGTTAGTAGAGAAATCTGAACTCTAATGTCACATTTAAAAACACAGGTGAAATTAATGGTAAGAACATATGCTGTTCTGAGTTTGACTGATAACATATCCATAAATCACTTTAGCGTCTCAAAGAACTTTGGAATGAGATAGTGAAACATATGGCTGGCACGTAGAACTTGTTATTTACCAAGCTCTCCTTAGACGAGGCATCTGGAAGGTGATCAGCATGTCTAATGCCGAACATGGGCTCCAGAGGTCTAGTTCAGTAACACGAACCTTCATACACAGCTGGCAGGCAGGCCTGGCAAATGCATACCCCAGACACCAAGAAAACTCTGTCTTTTGGACATATCTTCTTATAGCATACTGCACTTACTATGCATATATCTTACTATTTCTAACTAGATCTTCAGCTGTTTAGCAAGGGTTTATTTGCTTTCTCCATTATACTGTCTGACAGTCTAGCATACTGACGTGTACTTGGTAGTTTTCAATATTTCTTGAATTTCATCAGCTCGTGACCACACACAGATGCACCACTGCTGGGTAGAAGGACAACTGTGATTTCAACTGGGGAACACACTATTTGATTGATCAGATACAATTCTTCAAGAGGCCGGAATCAGCCCGTGGCCCAAGAGAACTTGTGAAAATACCTTTCTAAGTGAATTGAATGGTCACTAAGAAAGTGTTTTCAAAAGGGAAGAAAATGATTCAAAACCATCATCAAAAAGGAAAGACGAACAGACCATTTGTCTAAACGAAAAGAGGTTAACAACAAAGTCTCTGCTTCAGTTGACTTTAATTAACGGTTTTTGAAAACACAAAGCATCTTGCTGATGAAGCCATAAACTATTCTGGACTGTGGGTAAGGCTGTATCGGCTGATGGGCGTAAATGGCAAAGAAAATGGAAAAAAAAGAGTAGAATCAAGAGTGACAAATGTGTGTTTTAGAAGATACCTACACAGTAATAAAGAAAATACAGAAGGAGCATACAGGCCCAGACTGAGCATTTGTAACCACGTGAGGAAGCAAAGGAGGTGGTTCGGCTTGGCATTTTCTAGACATACAGGTCTGAACTTTGAAGCAGTATCAGGCAGCGCTTGGACAAGCAAAGGGCATCAATTCCAGACGGACACACAGCAGGAACAAATCGAGAGACACATCCAGAGTGGAGATCTCAAGCTCTCCATGGTTTACACTGTGCACTAGTTATAATTCTTTGTGGTTGAAGACTGCTTGCTGCACTGTAGAACATGCGGCATTGGCCCTGACTTCCACCCACTAGATACCAATAGAACCCTCCCAAGGGTGAAAACTAAAACTCTCTCCTGACATTGCCAAATGTCCCGTGGGGCAAAAATCATAATTGGAGAACCATTGCTTTAAAGTAATCTAAGTCTCTGCAGCTGGAGATCAAATCTGATAAACCTAAAACAGAAATAAACATTCCAAGAGTCAGAACAAATATGCATATATTTACCAAATTTCAAAACTAAGGATGTAGCTGACAGGAGGCATTTTTGAAGGAAGAAATCATAGAGGGATTGCTAGACAGAAGGTAAATTTGTTAATCTCAGGCAGTGAAGCAGAATAGAAAAAATTAGTCCAGTAAGTATTTGACAAAGATGTGTACCGACAGATCTCCATTTAAAACATTTTAATCTCTTGGAGAGGGGTGTCAATGCTGCTCATCACAGGATATTTACCTTAAAACAGTTTAAAAGTTTGAAATGTTAGCCTGAGATGAGTTGTTGTTTTCAGTTCTAATTTTAAAGTGTTTTTCTATTCATTCTGGGTTTTGTCTAATACCCGGTCTCTGAGCAGAAACCACTTCTCCTGGAAGCATTGCTGGATGTGGTAATTAATGGACATGGAAATGGAAGCGATAGAGCCTGGGTTCTGAGAGGACTCTGGCAGGTGTGCTCTCAGGGCAAGAAGACTGGGGCATGACCAACAGGATGCAAACTACTGGTGAATGCTGGGAATCGCGGTCATGCCTTTTTGCACAGTGCACTTCCAAAGAGCCAGCCCATTTCCAAAGGCTGCACAGCAGGTGGTCTTCCTGAGCCTGTTGCTTTGCCTGGAGCTATAACCCACTAGGCTGAACTATCGCATTTTCACTGGAAATCTTCACATGAGTACTTGAGAATATGGAATTTGCACTCAAAACTAAGCTTTTACTCTTGATGGTCCCTATGACCCTGTCTACAAAACATAACTTTTCCAAGACTATGTGTAAGATGGATGTATTGAGGTTCCTTGTCTCAGCACTCAGAGAGGATTAAACAAGGCAACTGGTTGGAAAGCTGCTACAGGAATAGATGTAGGTGTCTTTTACTTCATCATTGGGGTCTGAAGCATAGACTTTTGAAGGATGAAGCAATATAAGTTTTCTTGACTTTATTTTTCCAAACATGGTTAGATACTGAATGCTTGGGATAATTTTCTCGAGGTATACTTCTCTTTTCTCTTAGTTCACATATGAGAGTCTTATATTCTTGGCATTCACTTAGACTTACAGGGAAAGCACAAACAGCGAAAGCTCAGGAAAATCTCCATCAGTGCTTACAAAAGAAGACCTAGTGTCTGAAGACCTTCACGCAATTCCAACACTTCCAAGTGTTAGTTCTGTGGCCAGTTTGTGATTCAGTTTCCTCATCAGTAAAAGTGAATAATAATAGTATTCACCTCATAAGGTTATTATACAGATTAAAAAATAAAACCTAGGGCTGGGTGTGGTGGTGCACGCCTTTAATCCCAGCACTCAGGAGGCAGAGGCAGGCGGATCTCTGTGAGTTCAAGGCCAGCCTGGTCTACATAGTGAGTTCCAGGACAGCTGGGGCTACAGGGAGACCCTGTCTCAAAAAGACC